>NC_056744.1:1694600774-1694722869 GCF_019279795.1 Protopterus annectens | reverse complement strand
CCTTTTAAAATTAAATTGCATTAAATAAAACTGTGAAGTATCATAAAGGTATATACATCTATACCACATCATCTGGAAAAAAAACAAGAATATACACACATCTATTCTGAAAACAAAAAATAAACATATATTTAAGTAAAGAATGAAAAAAAACAACACACAAATCTTTATATAACAGAGACAAGGGGCTTCATGTAAACATGAAGCTACATACTACGTGAGACAGTGAGTAGAAATAATAACAGTACAAGTAAGTAACAGAAGAAAAAGTACGGCAAAGCAGTTTATGTCTGTATGGAATGAATAATAAATCTTTATACAACAGAGACAAGGGACTTCTTGTAAACATGACGCTACATACTACGTGAGAGAGCGAGTAGAACATAATAACAATATGAGTAAGTAACAGAAGAAAAAGTACGGCAAAGCAGTTTAGGTCTTTAAAGAATAAATAATAAATCTTTACCTAGCCTTTTTACAGAACATTAAAATGGAAACATATGGATAAGACCATTTTTTGTGGATAGGATCATAGGTAGGTACTAGGCTATTTGGCCCTAGGGCCTATATAAGCCAGCTAAATGGTACCCTGGCTTTTGCCACCCAAGAAAATTATTTTCCTGTGCCACTGTCAAGCACAGCCACAGAAGTGATCCCCGGGGTGAATTTCACATCTCCCATCCAATCATCAAGATTTTTCTTGAAGAGTGCTAATGAGGAGCTTTGTTTGAGATAGATAGGTAGTTTGTTCCAGAGTATTGGAAGTCTCTGGGACAGGCATCTATCCCTCCAGCTTGTTCTGTTTATTGTGGTGACAAGGTTTAGGTCCCTAGAACGTGTAGCTCAGAGGGATTGGGATTTCTTTAAGTGAAGCATGTCCAACAGCTCTGGGTTTGACATAACTTTGTACATGAGGCAGAGATTGCCTCTGAGTAGGTGATATGCGACAGAGTAAAGCTGAAGTTTTTTGAGACAGTCTGATAGGGCATCTATTTGAGGCCGGTAATCCTCTTTGTGAGGTATTTCTGTGTCCTTGCCAGTTGTTGTAGATGTCTTGTGAGGTACATACCAAAAGGGGCTTTGTACTCTACATTGGGTCTAATGAGTGATGAGTAGAGGGAAACAATGACCTCTTTTTTCATGGAAGAGAAACCTTTTGTGATGAGGTGTGCCACATAGAAGGATTTGCGGACTACTGTGGCGATGTGATTATCAAAGAAGTGACTACTGTCCACCTGTGTCCCAAGGTCTCTTAACACACTTTCGGTGTTAAGTAGACTACTGCCTATGTGGTAGTTCATGGGTACAGAGTTTTTACCAAAAGGGATGACAATGCACTTTTTGGCATTGAGCTTGAGGCCATGGCTTTGACACCAGGGATCTGTCTCAGTGAGGCCCTTTTGTAGGATGTCCACATTGTTAGGAGTTTTGATTATAGCTCCTAGTTTGCAGTCATCTGTGAACTTTGTTAGCCAAAGACCTTCTGTGTCTGGTATCCACTTCTCTGAAGTGCAGGCTAACAGGAGAGGACCTAGGACTGAACCCTGTGGTACTCCACTTGCCACTGGTCTGAAGTTGGATTTAGAGTCTGCTACTTTCACAGTGTGGGTTCTGTCAGTGAGCCAGTTGGCAACCCATCTTGTGACATAGGGATTTATACCTAGTTTAGTGAGTTTATCTACAAATTCCAGAGTGGGGGATGGTGTTGAAAGCCTTGGCGAGATCTAGATAGGCTGTGAACCACCTTACCCTCATCTATGGCTTTGGTGACCACCTCAAGAAGTCTATCAGGTTTAGGAGACATGATCTGCCTTTTACAAACCGGAACTGGGTGGGGTCCAGAGTTTGGAGATTACCAATGTCATTCTTTATAAGTTCTATGATGATACGTTCCATAGCCTTGCAGACCAAGCTCGTCAGACTAATGGGGCGGTAGTTCCCAGGGTCTGTGTGACTCCCACTTTGTGAAGTGGGATAACCGTTTCTGTGTACCATTCAGTGGGTACAAAGCCAGAGGTGAGGCTATGATTGAACATGGTATGTAGGTGGTGTGCCAGTTCATTCTGTAGTTCATGTAGAACGCAGCCTGGGATGTTGTCAGGTCCATTGGATGCTGTGTTCTTGGCTTTGGAGAGTGTGTTTTTTACCTGTGCAGCCATGATTACAGAAACTTTGCATTCTTCCAGTATAGAGATGGGCCCTTTAGGGGATGACAGATGGGTAAAGTTAGCACTGAACCTATCTGCCAGGATGTTGGCAATATCAGTTGGTTCTGTATATTTAGTGCCATTGTGCTGTAACTCAGAGCAGATCCGAGTGTTGCCATTGAGATTCTTGACATAGCTATAGAATGCTTTGTGGTTGTCTTTAGAATCAGTGTCGATTTTGTTTTCGTAACTAGCTTTGGAGGATTTTATGAGGGATCTCAGCTTCTTACTGAGGCTGACCACAGAGTTCCTCCAATCATGGGATTTTACTCTTTTTTGCAACAGTTTCTTTCATCTGTTGTAGAGTTTGTTTATAGCAGGGGACCACCAGATTGGCTTCCTTTTTTTGGAGGATAGCATCTTGGTTCTCTTAGGGATTGCATGATCCATGCACTCGTGTAAGTGCTTATAAAGTGCAATTGTACAGGATTCAGCAGTCGTACCTCTATTGTTCGTCAGCATGGGTGTTGTGAAGTTTGCCACTTCTGTCTTAAGAAGTGTGAAGTTGGTTTTGGAGAATTTTTTTAAGGTGGTTTTCCTAATGGGGGCTGGGGGTGGGATGTGGATGTCTACGGTGATTTGCTTGTGGTCAGATCTGACCAACGAGAAATTGACCTCTGGTGTGGAACACCGGTTGGCCATGTTGGTAATGACCAGGTCTACAACATTGCTGCCCCTGATGGGGGTGTGGAAAATTTGATCCAAGGCATTAGAATTTATGAATTCCAGAAAACGTTGAGCACAAGAGTTGGTAAATGAGTAGTTTTCCCAGTTAATGGTGGGGTAGTTGAAATCACCCATTATTAGGGTATTAGATTGTACCCTAATATTTTCCAGTGTATCAAGAAATGAGGAGTGGGAATCTTGGGGCATGGTGGGGGATCTGTAGCAAGCTACGATTTGGATTGCGGTCTTGCCCAGAGTTAGTTGCACTTGGATAATCTCGGATGCATTATGCTAAGCAACTAGCCTGGAGGTGTGGATATCCTTAATAAATATGGACACGCCTCCATCTTTAGTGCTTTGGTCCAGGTTAGGTGGCCAAAAGGCGTGGTATGAATTGTAGCCTGGTAATGCAAGGGTGCTCTCTGCAGACTTGAACCAGGTCTCTGTCACTGCACAGATGTCAATGTTCTCCATTTTAAGGAGTGCCTCGAGTGAGTGCATTTTGAGGTTTTCAACTTCTAGCATTGAGTAGCATTACCCTCAGATTTTGCTTGCTTCTACCTGTTACGGTGGTGATTTTGTCATTTGAATCTTGCCTAAAAAAGGCACTATAGGGGTGTCAAGAGCCTTAGCCAGTATCCGGAATCCCACGGGTGACAGGTGCAGGCCACCTCTGGCAAAGCATCGTGGTTTGTCGATCATGTCATCCCAGGCAGATTCTGGATCCCTTTAGAATGACACCAGAAGCTTAGCCAATTGTTGAAGTCAATAATTTTGTCCTTGTACTGTGGTATTATTCTGGGTGATGGTAGGATGCTACTCAGGGCTAGGGTCATACCTGCCTGAGCTACAAGATTGGACAGCTCCTCCATGTCTCTTTTCATGTAGTCCAGGGATGTAACATCTCAGGTCATTCATACCAACATGGACAATGACAGAGTCATATTTGTACTTGTTGTGGAGTGACCTGAGTGCATGCATTATGGGGCGGATCCTGACACCTGACAGGCAGCTGACAGTAACTTTCGCCTTGTTTAGCCTGGTAAGTGGAACATCAGTGTGCCTGACTATAAAGTCACCTATGACTAGAGTGTTGGGTACATTGTTATGCCTTATGGGCTGTAGTTGAGTGGCACACTGAGTTTGTGGGCTATGTGTCATTTGGGTTGTGTTGGGGGGGGGGGCAGTGGAGGTTGCTTGTGTTTCTGCTTTGGAGGTCCCTGTTGCTTGGGGAGATTTTTTTTGAGAGCCTCCACAAATGTAGGTGTATATTTTGTGCTTCTATGTGTGTGTTTTCGTGGTGTAGGTTTTGAGAGACTATGTGATGAGTGTGGTGTGGTGCAGGTGTTTATCTTCTCCTCTTGACTGTCTAATCCAGTCTTGGGTGAAGACAGCTTTGCTTCCAGTTTGGCTATGTAAGTGCATCTCTCACAGATTGTAGTGTTGGGTGGTAGGAGGAGAGGGTTGTCTGTGTACATGAATCAATTGCTGCATTGCCCCAAGATGCCCAGATTCATCAGGTAGACAGGAGAAAACATCGGGAGCTGACCCTTAGACATACCTGGATAGGTGCTTATTTATTAAGTACTAAAAACTGTTTCCTCTAGACAAGTGAGGAAAGTTGAATGCTGAAGTAATTTGTAGCTTATTTAGTGCTTACAATGAGTTCTGAACAAGTGCTGAGCTCAAAGAAACAGATTTGAGTTCTGAAACTAGAAAACTGGAAAGTTCTAAGAAACAAAATTAAGCTAGAGAGCTTCCCTCCAACACAGAAAGGCTTGGGGGCTCAAAAGCTTACAAACAGTCCTGGATACAGCAAATCTGTATCTGGACTATTCTTCTTACAGGAAAGGCAGGAAACAAGCTTACAAAATTTCACAAAATGATTTAATGGCCATTATTCACCGATTATTATTATTGGGTGGCCACGGTGGTGCAGCGGTTAGCATTGCCACTTCACAACAAGAGGTTCTCTGATTCAATCCTTGGCTGGGGTGCCTTCTGTGCAGAGTCTGCATGTCCTCCCTGTGGTAGCGTGTGGGTTTTCTCCAGGTGCTCCGGTTTCCTCCCAGATCCCAAAGACACTCTGTAGGTGGATTGGACTCTCTAAATTGGACCTAGGCATGAGTGTGTGCATGTGTGTATGCCTTCTGTGGAAGGTTGGGTGCCAGGCTGGCAACTTGACACTGTAAAACTCCACCTCCAATCATAAGCAGACAGGTGATCCACTGTGACAACCCCCAACCAGGAAAAGCTGAAAGAAGAAGATTCACAGATTGTTGTTGCTGAGTTCATATGCCATGAAGTAATTTCACTCTGATCATCAATACTATTATTGTGTGTGTTTTCCAACAGGGAGCATGGGATAACACTACGGTACCAGCATCTTTGGGATCCCTTGGTCAGGAGATGACACCCCCTGCCTTTACATTTACATTATAGGGGTTCCCTGTTTGTGGATTTATTTCTGTAAAGTGAGTACCTGCCTAACAAGTGAAGTTAATCAGATGTTAATGCATTTTATAAAATAGGATAAAAGGAAAATAACTACACTAAGAATAAGCAATCGATGGAAACAGACACTAAATATTATTTAGATGAGAGGAAAATTATATTTGCTAGTTTAATACACACTTGATTACCTGTTTCTGATATTTAGGCACTTTTACTTGTTCACAAACCATATTTACAGAAAGTGAGTGGTGGAACTGAGAGACAAGGACAGTTATAGAAATGAATCAATACTTGAGAGACTACATTTAAAATATATGCAGCGATCAATAATGAATATGCTATAAAACATTGTACAATACATAATATATATTTTAATGATGTTCAGGGTAAAGCAGTGGCAGATTCTGTTGGTATTAGATGTAATAAATGAAATGTTTGCTCCTTTTTAGGACTTCCTACTTTGGCACTCTTGATGAAAAGCACAGTCATGGCCGTCATCCAGGCAGCCAACAAAGGGACTGTTCTTAAGCTCTTTCTGTCTAGTAGCCCTTCAAAAATGGACATGCAATGGGTATAAGAGCTGCAACGTATTTGTGTGGCTGAAAACACCGATGACCTCTGCTCCAGTCACAGATACTTCTATATTTTCCCAGTCAATACCAGTTAATTTTAGCAGAATGTCGTCTCACAAAGCAAGATGTGCAAGGAGGGACAGCTTTTTCATTCCCAATCCTTCCCCATGGACTCTTCCAGTGCTCTTGTCTGCTATTTGATCCCAGGCCATTTCAGTCAGCTGTTGTCAGGGATTTATCACATCTATGTCTCAGAACTGACACATGACCTCCTACAGTTTGGAAATGCCTAAAAATTTTACTGTCATGGGACAGTAACTATTACATAATAAGTTTTACTTACAGATGAAATACACTTAGAAAATGTAATTCTGACCTATTTCATATTTCAAATATTAGAACTGGGTGTCTAGAAATCCATACACACAGCACAGTTAGATTTATATCTTGCATAATCATAGGAAGTTACTAGGCTATTGGCCCTGAGGCCCTTACAAGCCTAGCCAAGAATTTAGCCCATGTTCCAACAAGTCAGAACCCTATGCTCCTGTCCAGCAAGGATACTGGTAGAATCCCTTGGGTGCATTTTCTGTTCTCAATCCAGTTATCCAGGTTGCTCTTAGAAAGGGTTAATGAGGTACTCTGCTTGATGTGGAGATGGAGTCTATTCCATAAAGGGTTGATCTCTGGGACACAAATCTGTCCTGCATGTGGGTAACTGGAGTGGAGCTTGATCGAGGGTGGTCTGAGATGAACAACAATAATGACATTAATTTGTAATTTGTGGCTTAAAGACAATATGTCTAGCAGGAAAAAAAAAATCAGTGCTGGACAGACATATCAGTTAATGCAAGAAAAAACTAATTTATTTAGTTAGTTATTTAGTTTGTTAGTTACATAGTTGTTTGCTTACTGAGTTAATTAAATTAAGTCTCAAACCCTTTGAAGCCATAAAGTACAGTTGTGTACACTTACCATAAATGTAGATGTTCGAGTGTATTCACTGTTGCAGTCATTACATTTGGGTAATCTGCTGGCAGGTTGCCCTCAGTCGGCCTGAATTCCATTGGGTCCTGCATCAGTTGCAGTCTCCTCTTCCATGACGTCAGGTCGTCAGGGGTATAAACCATGCAGCCGACGCCATTTTCTTTAGCTTTTCTTGACCCCGATGTCAGGTGCCCCCAAAAAGGTAGCCAAAATATATATATATATATATACATGCATGCATGCATCAATATAAACTTTACCTTCATCTACAAGCAAATACACCACATAGGTTGTAGAAGATAGAGAAGGAAAGATAAAATTCAGAATCAGGGGGATGGCGGGAGTGTAACCTGGACTGCAACAGTGAATACACTTGAACATCTACATTTATGGTAAGTGTACACAACTGTACTATGTTCTTCGTGTTTCACTGTTGCAGTCATTACATTTGGGTAGAATCCCAAAGCTATGGTTGGGAGGCTGAAGATAAACTGCATTAGGTGCGGCTATAAGGCCCTGCAGCACTACAGTGGCAAAGCCTGCCCTGGACTTAGAGTAGGGTAGCAAATGGTAATGCTTTATAAAGCTTTGTAAAGGTGTGAACAGAACTCCAAGTAGCAGCCTCTAGAATGTCTTTGGTTGGTACTCCTCTGAGAAAGGCTGCTGAAGTAGCTGCAGCTCTGGTGGAATGAGACCTAATGCCCTTGGGCACAGGTTTACCATGGTGTAAGTAGCAGAAACGGATGCAGTGGCTTATCCACTTTGAAATTGTCTGTTTTGAAATAGCCTTTCCTTCTGTTCCTGCTGCATATGACACTAGTAATTGCTCAGATTTTCGTAGAGCTTTTGTCCTGCTCAAGTAGAATCTTAGCCGTCTACATCCAAGGAATGCAGAATTATCTCCCCTTTGTTCTGCAGATTTGGATAAAAGGTTGGCAGATGAATTGTTTGGTTAAGAGCCACACTGGAAACCACCTTAGGCATAAAAGTAGGATTTGTCCCCAGAGACACCCTGTCTGGGTAATATATGATAAAAGGCTCTACAGCCATGAGGGCCTGTAGCTCTGAAACTCTTCTTGCTGAAGTAATTGCTAGTAGCAGAGCTGTCTTCCATGATAAGAATTTTGTATCAGCGGTAGCAGCTGGTTCAAATGGAGGCAGGGTGAGCTTTTCCAACATATAACTGAGGTCCCATGCAGGCAATGGTGATCTTCTAGGAGGCCTTAAATTTTTGGCTCCTCTGAGATACTGCTTTAGTAAAGGATGAGAAAAGATTGGTGGCTCTGTATTGTAATGAGCTGAAATGGCAGAGGCCTGGATTTTGATTGATGAGAAAGATAGGCCTTTGTCAAGCATCTCAGTTAACTATTGTAATATCTGAGGAATATTTGGTTCCACTGTATCAGTTCCTTGTGCTTGATTCCAAGCACAGAATTGCTTCCATTTGTCAGCATAAGATTTGCTAGTACTAGGCCTTCTGGCTTTCAAAATGACATCCATCACAGCTTTACTGAGAGGTGTCATTTGTATTATTACATGATTAGCCATGCTGCCAGGTTCAGAGTCTGTAGTTGATTGTGCAAGATCTGATTGTTTTGCTGGGTCAGTAGTTGTGGTCTTTGAGGCAAGGTCCAAGCTGGGTATTGAGACAAGTTCCTTGGGATTGGATACCAGTACTGGCAGGGCCAGTCAGGGGCAATTAATATCATCTTTGGCTTCTCTTGTCTGACTTTTAGGAGGACTTTGGGTAGAAGAGGCAGATGGGGAAAAAGGTTTATACATCTGCAACCTTGGCAATCAGGGCCTTAAACTGTCAATTTCATATGCTTAAGTACCAATGACTTCCCCCTGCCTACACCAAGCACTTATCTTTTGGCAGCACCCATAGGGGGAAAATTAGCACTTTTTGCACAAAATTGGCAGTTGCCCTTGAATCTCTGTCAGAGGGGGTAGGATTTTTTGCTGTTGAGGCATTAACTCCCTTTGGACCCTGTGAAATAGTTTCAGGGTCAGCATCAGGGACCCTGTAGCATCTGTCAGGCTTACTGGGAGCCAGAGGTAAGGAGTCAGGGGTCAAGCTTGACTCTGAAAACACATCATCCACAATGTCTAAAACAGGGGGAATGGCTAAAGGCTTGTGCTGAGGGAGAAGAAGGAAATCCCTGAGCCTCTTTTTTGATTCTAAGAAATCTTGACTCTCCCAGTGGAAATGCTCCCTCAAAGTATGCAAGGTTTCCCCAACTGAATCATCCTCAGGAGGAGATGTAAATGGAATAGACTCCTCAGCATCAGAATCCTCATAGGAAGGTATAGATAATGCCTGATCAGAAGAGGAATCAGAAGAAATAGAAACCTGATCTGAAGATTCATAATCAGTGTCTTGTCTAGGCCTCTTATCTGGAGGGGGATGGGTACCCCTGATCAAGGTAATAAGGTCTTCAGCCATTTTGGTCATCTGCTTCTTAGGCATAGAGGCCTGTGCACGGGGCTCATGCGTCTTTTTTTAGTTTTAGAAGTTGCTTTTGTCTTTGGTTTTGCAGCTGTCATCGGTTTAATATACAAATGTTGAGGTCTGAATACACCCTCAGAAGCTGGTGTCTGCTCAGCGGCTCTAGACCCATCTGAGGGAGATACATCAGTCAGTCCAATACCTTGAGTATCTTGCAGCATGCCAGACTCCACATGGGTGTTGGTAGAGGCCTGCGACATGACTGTAGCGGGTATCAGGGACTGCGAAAGCACCTCACTGAGTACCGGCGACTGGCTTAGGAGAAGCTTCATCTGTTTTGGATCTCGACTGCCTTTCTCTGTCCTTTTCTTTGTGTTTTTTATGTACTCCGGTAGTCAGACTGCTATCCAATGACATTTTTGGGTAGTTAAATTTGTTTCCAAAATACTTTGATGCAAAAATATACCGATGCTTAATAGTGTGTTGGTTAAATCTAGCACAAAACCGACAGCCAGACATGTTGTGATCAGGGCCTAGGCAAGGAATACAGTATAAATGGAAATCCTTATGAGGTATTTGCTTCCCACAAGTAATACAATTATTAACTTTTTCTGACATCGGTAAAAAGTAAGAAGACTTCGGTTCTGAAACTCAAACTGGAATATTTCAGTAGTCAGACGACCGGCACTTGCGAAATGCTTCTACTTCGGGCACCGCGCGGCAAGAAACACTAAAGAAAATGGCGTCAGATGCATGTTTTATACCCCTGATGTCATGGAAGAGGAGACAGCAACTGACGCAGGACCCAAGACTTTGGAATTCAGGCCAACTGAGGGCAACCTGCCAGCAGATTATCCAAATGTAATGACTGCAACAGTGAAACACGAAGGACATCTACACCAATCATAAGCTAAAATACATATTACTGACATAAGAAATATTGAACAACAACACAAAAAACTGGAGGCATGGAAAAGAATCAATAACAGATATAATACATTAGAAGTATAAGAAAAGAAAATTAACAATATGTCTAGTATGATAATATTTTAGCAATTTAGTACCAGTTATCAATTTAGAATTGCCATGAACAGAACATTATCTCAAAGAACTACATTTGTAAGTATCTGACAGATACTCTTTTCAATTTTTTTGTAAAGGTTAAAAAGTTCTTATTTTTGAACAGATAGGCTACTTCAGCAAATGGAGTACCTTTCATGAAGGCCATCTTAACCACCTTCTGCTAAACAATGAAAAAAGAGCCGCTAAGTTTTAGCAGTTAATATAAATTGATGAAATATGTGTACCAATTGTTTTAACACTTAAATAATTTAATAAGTTTATTAGTTTATTAGAATAATGGGAAATCCTTACAAATTCAATGTATAAAACAGTGAAAACAATTTTAATGGTATGGTAAAATATTTTTCATGTCATATGGCTGTGATACCTATTTAAATACAGGATTGTGCAGTGATCATTAGTTCTGAATAAGTCCCAGGCTTGGTAACATGGTGGATGAAAGTGCTAAATACTATAGTGTTTTATTGTATTTAATAAATAAGTTATTGAATTACAATACTGAACAGTGCAGTGTATATTTCTCACAGAATATGGGAGTGACGTCTGCACCCCTGGATTTTCTGATCATCTTCTAACTCACCAAGAATTGTTTTTGGTACTCTTTTCATAATGTCTTATAATAGCAGAAGGTTCTAGCAAGGCAGTCTGATTTTGGAAGTTCTGCTAGAGACCTGAATGAGCATTGGAAAGGTGCAACAGGTCTAACAGTTTCTTTAGCTTTAAAGACATGGTTATATAGCTGTGTAAGAAAGTTAGCATCTTTGGTTACCTACAACTAGTATTTACTTATTTCCTTATTTATCCTTTGTTGACCAGGTTAGTCTCATTATGCTAGTGGCCTCTTTTCTGGGGAGACCTAAGGTGATATTTATACCACTATGGACAATTTGGCCAGAACATTGGAGAACTTCTTGTAATATGTTTGGTACTTATTTCTTAAGTTGCTGGATGAAAACGAACCTGCTACTTGTAAATCTGCATCTTGGAGTCAAACATTTGATCAGTATGCTGCAGGAGGAGGAGCTTTCTTTCTGTATCAGGTGATAAATGTCAGGGTTCAAGTTTTGGCTCAGTTTACACCTCAGTGACTCCACCTACAGGTACAGCGCTTGTTGCTTCTGAGTATAGCATTTTTTCTAACATATGCACGTACAGTACAGCTAAATCTACTTCTGGTGCTGACTCTTCTGTTTCACAACATAGAAGGAAATTGTCAGTGGTATGAATATCTTGTAAAAACAATAAAGGATTTAACGGGTATATGACTTGGTACAATACTTTTGCTCTTCTTGGATTTACTACTAAAGAAATTCAGGCCTTGACAAATGTTGGTAAAGATGTATTTTGCTATGGAATTTTTGAAACACTTGCAGTTGCTGAGGATTTTTTGGCTAAATGTTTCTTAAAGAAACTTTGCACTCCTTTTGCACCGTATGACATTAAACTTTAAATATACAACCAAAAAGAGGTATTATCTTGCAATTTATAACTGCTGATGTAGGGCTACCTCAGATTCAGTCTCACTTTCATACATTATGCCATTCTGTTTTGGATATAAAAAATATATGATTATTAGAAAATATGGACAGGTACTTGGGAAATCTAGGTACTGACAATGTCTGCATCCCAGTTTTGGGCACATTCCTAGTGTTAACATACTACAGGAGGAGCTAACAGACAAATGATTGGTGACAAAGCCATGCACTCTATAAATAAATGCTATATTTGTTACCATTTTGGCCTTCTACAAAGTGGAATTTCCCCACTAATTGCAGGATTGACAAAGTACAGTTGTCTACATTTACCATAAATGTAGATGTTAGAGTATATTCACTGTTACAGTCATCACACACGGGTTATCTGCCTGCAGGTAGTCCTCAGTCAGTCCAAATACCAGAGAATTAGTATTTCTGTGTCAGTTGCTGTCGCTCCAGGTCTGACGTCCAGTCATCAGGGGTATAAAGACAGGCAGCCAACACCATTACGTCAGTTTTTCTTGCCCCAAATGTCAGGAGCCCCCCCCCAATAGGGAGTTAAGATATGGTGGGAAAATCACCACCAATAAAAAGTAAATACCAAAACCAATACCCTGTAAAGGGTGAGTAACAGAGAGAGGCAGAGAGTGAAGGGGCTGGAGGGAGGGACACCAAGACTGCAACAGTGAATACACTCGAACATCTACATTTATGGTAAGTGTACACAACTGTAGTATGTTCTTCGTGTTTCCCTGTTGCAGTCATCATACTTGGGTTGATTCCCAAAGCTGAAGACAGGGTGGAGGCAGTCAAGAAGAGTTGGGGACAGACTAGTATGCCCTGCAGGACTACAGTTGCAAAACCTGCCCTGGATTTGGAAAATATAGGCAGGTGGTAATGCTTGGTGAAGGTGTGTAAAGATCTCCAGGTATCAGCTTCTAGAATGTCCCTTTTATGGACTACCCTGTGGACTGCTGTAGAGGTAGACGTTGCCCCAGTGGAGTATGTTCTGGCCCCCTGAGGGGTTGGTTTCCATGGTGTTTGCAGCAGAAATGGATACAGAGTGCTATCCATTTGGAAGTTGTTTGTTTTGAAATGGCCTTGCCCTCTGCTTATGGAGCAAAACTGAGTAGTAACTGGTCAGATTTCCTGACGGGTTTAGTCCTATCCAGGTAGAATCTGAGATGTGTGTGCACATCCAAGGAGTGCAGGATCCTTTCCCCTTCATTTTGAGGATTAGGGAAGAAAGTTGGCAAATGGATAGATTGGCTGAGAGCCAAACTGGACACCACTTTAGGCATAAAGGAAGGATTAGTCCAGAGGGAGACCCTGTAAGCATGAAAAATAATGAAGGGTTCCACAGCCATAAGTACTTGTAGCTCTGACACTCTTCTAGCTGAAGTGATGGCCAAAAGCAAGGCTGTTTTCCAAGAAAGGAATTTTAACTCTGCTGATGCTGCAGGCTCAAAGGGAGGAAGCATGAGCTTTTCCAGTACAAAGTTAAGGTTCCAAGTAGGGGTGGGTGTTTTCCTTGGTGGCCTTATGTTGTTTGCCCCTCTCAGGAACTGTTTGAGGAGAGGGCGAGAGAAGAGAGGTGGCTCAGTGTTGTAATGAGCCAAGATGGCAGAGGCATGGATCTTAATGGAGGAGAAGGCCTCTGTGGAGTAGATCTGCGAGGTAATACATGATTAGAGGTAAGGAGGGCAGTGCTGTGTCCTCTCCTTTAGATTGAATCCAGGACCAATACCTTTTCCACTTATCAGCATATCACAGATCCTTGTACTGGATCTTCTGCTTTCAAGAATGACATCCAGTACCTGCTTGCTTAGGCTGGTCACTGGGGTAGAATTCATGGAATAAGCCAGGATGCAAGATTCAGGGTTTGCACTTGCAGATGCAAGATCTGTCCCCCCTGCTGAGGGTGGAGGGTTGGGATCAACCAGTGACAGGCTGCTCAGTAGTGGGTACTGTTGCAGGCATGGCCAGTCCTGGGAAATCAGGATTGTCCTTGGTCTGTCCCGTCTTATCTTGAGGAATATTCTTGAAAGAAGGGGCAGAGGGGGGAATGCATAGATTGAGAGGTTTTCCCACTAGAAGGATAAGACATCCAGTATCCAGGCCCTGCTGTGAGGGGTCCTGGTGCAGAATTTGCTGAGCTGGTGATTGCAGGGGGAGGCAAAAGGTCCACCTGTTGGGTCCCCCATTTCTGGATTAGAAGTCTGAAGGTGCTGGGTTCTAATTGCCACTCATGTGGGTCTAGGGGATTTCTGCTTAAGTCATCTGCCAGTGAATTTTGTTTGCCTGGCAGGAATTGAGCTTGCAGATGAACATGCATGTCCAAGGCCGTGTTCTACAGGGCCATGGCTAGCCTGCAGAGTGGGTAAGAGTGGGTTCTCCCTGCTTGTCGATGTACCACATAACTGTGGTGTTGTCTGATTTAATTAGTAGGGGTCCTGGTGGGAGTAGGTATCTGAAAGCTGTTAAGAGCATGCTGAAAGTACAGTTTTGTACCTACCATAAATGTAGATGTTCAAGTGCTAATACAGCTGCAGTCATAACAGATGGGTTATCCTACCGTCAGACGGGTCCTCGGTCGGCCGAATTCCAAAGTCTAGGTCCGGCGTCGGATGTCATCGCTTCTTCCCTGATGTCAGTGCGGCAGGGGTATAAAAGAACCAGCCGACGCCATTTTCTTCAGTTTTTCTTGCCCCAGATGTCAGGTGCCCCCAGAAGGAAGGAAAAACATAAATTTATGTAATAATGCAATGGAATATAATCAAAAAAACAGTAGTTGCAAGCAAATACACCATAAATGAATACCCCAATCAGGTTGTATGAGGAGCTGTTAGCAATTAGGCCTGTCCCAAGAGGGGAAGGAGGGAGGGAAACCTGGACTGCAGCTGTATTAGCACTCGAACATCTACATTTATGGTAGGTACAAAACTGTACTATGTTCATCGTGCATACAGCTGCAGTCATAACAGATGGGTAGAATCCCAAAGCTAAAAAAGGGGTGGTAGGCACTAAGTTGAACTAGGAGGAGCAAGGATGCCCTGCAAGACTGCAGTGGCAAAGCCTGCTCTAGATTTCGAGTATAATGGTAGGTGATAGTGCTTGGAGAATGTATGTACAGAACTCCAAGTGGCTGCTTCCAAAATATCTTTGGTAGGAAAGCTGCAGAGGTAGCTGTGGCCCTTGTGGAGTGAGATCTGATGCCTGTAGGTACAGTTTTACCATGAAAAGAATAACAAAAGCGTATGCAGTGGGCTATCCATTTTGAGATTGTCTGTTTGGAAATAGCCTTCCCTTGAGCACCTGTAGCATAGGACACAAAGAGTTGGTCTGAGTTTCTGAATGGCTTTGTTCTGTCCAAATAATAACGAAGCTGTCTGTGAATGCCCAAGGAATATAGTAGTCTCTCCCCTTTGTTTTGTGGATTAGGGTAAAAGGTAGGTAAGTGGATAGCCTGATTCAAGGCTACCCTGGATACTACCTTTGGCATAAAGGAAGGGTTGGTTCGTAAGGAAACTGTTCTGATGGAAAATGATGAAAGGCTGCACAGCCATGAGGGCTTGTAGTTCCGAAACCCTGCGTGCTAAGGTGATAGCCAGAAGGAAGGCTGTTTTCCATGACAAATATTGCAGTTCCATTGAAGCAGCTGGCTCAAATGGAGGCAGGGTCAGTTTTTCTAGAATTAAATTGAGGTCCCAAGCAGGTACTGGTTACTTCCTTGGGGGTTTTATATTCTTAGCCCCTCTGAGGAACTGTCTTAAGAGGGGGTGAGAGAATAAAGGAGGATCAGTGTTGTATTGAGCAGAAATGGCTGAGGCATGGATTTTGATGGAGGAGAATGAAAGTCCACTGCTTAGCATCTCAGCTAGGTACTGTAATATTTGAGGTAAATTCAGTATTCCAGGATTCTGACCCTTTTTCTGATTCCAGGCACAAAACCGTTTCCATTTTGCGGAGTAGGCTTTTCTAGTAGAAGGCCTTCTGGCCTCCAAAATGACATCCTGCACCTCCTTGGAGAGTAGGGTCTGTTGTGAATTTAAGGAATCCTCCATGCGGCTAGATTGAGTGTTTTCAGCTGACTGTGAAGAGTTTTGAAGTTGTGCTGAGTCAACAGAAGAGGCATTAGAGGCAGGATCCATGGTGGGGAATGCATCAGGCTCCTCAGGAGTGGGTACCAGTGTTGTCTTGGCCAGTCTGGAGCAATGAGAATCATCTTTGGTCCGTCTGCTCTGGCTTTTAATAGGACTTTGGGCAGCAGAGGAAGAGGTGGAAAGGCATAAACTGTCATTGTTGTCCAACTGAAAGAGAGTGTGTCCACTTTCCAGGCCCGTGGATGATAGGTCCTTGAGCAGAATTTTGTCAATTGGTAATTTCTGTGGGTAGCAAAAAGATCTATGTCTGGCCTTCCCCATGCTTGAATTATCTTTGTAAAAACTTGAGGATGCGACTTCCATTCATGTGGATCTGTCATATTTCTGCTTAGGTTGTCTGCCAGCGTGTTTTCCTTGCCTGGCAGGAATTGTGCTTGAAGTTGGATTTGTAATTCCGGAGCCATGTTCCAAAGAGACATGGCTAGTCTGCACAGGGGATATGAATGGGTTCCTCCCTGTTTGTTTATGTACCACATCACTGTGGTGTTGTCTGTCCTTATCAATAGCTGGCCTGGATGCAGTAAGCCATAATAGCATTTTTTACTGCTACCATTTCCTTTTGACTGATGTGTAGGTGCTTTTCTTTTTGGGACCATTTGCCCTGAATGCACTGATCTGTCATGTGCACCCCCCAGGCATAGTCCGAGGTGTCTGTTGTGATGATTTGATTTGCTTGAGGCAAGGAGAATGGGAGACCTATGTTTCTTTGGCATGCTTGAGCCCACCACAGAAATTCCTTTTGGAGGCATGGAATCAGTGGTATAATTGTTTCCAAACTGTGGCTGTGTTGAGACCATAAGTTTTTTAGGTACCATTGAAGTTTCCTCATATGCGGCTTGGCACATGGGATTAGCAGGATGCAAGATGCCATGAATCCCAGAGCCTGCAGGATTTTCCTTGCAGTCAGCCTGGTGAAGGTTGCCAGTTTTCTGAAGTATTGAGTTAGTTGCCCTTGTTTCTCTGGCGTGAGGTAGGCCATCTGGGTGTTTGTATTCAAGCTGGCACCCAGGAAAATTATTGTTTGAGAGGGTATTAGTCTTGATTTCTTTTTGTTGACTGTGTATCCCAGAGAGTTCAACAACTTTATTACAGACGCCAGGTGTTTCAGAAGTATGTGTTTGCTGTCCGCTTGGATCAGGCAGTCATCCAGATATGGGTATATTTGTATCCCTTGAAGTCTGCAGAAGGCAATTACTGATGCCAGGCATTTCGTGAACACTCTGGGCACAGTAGATAAGCTAAAGGGCAATGCAGAGAATTGATAATGGGTTGAACCTGCAAGAAATCTGAGGTATCTTCTGCAATCTTGTCTGATAGGGACATGCAGGTATGCCTCCTTGAGGTCCAATGTTACCAGCCAAGACTCCTTGCCCAGCATGGGAAGAAGCTGCTGTAATGTGAGCATCTTGAATTTTGGTATGAGTAAATATGTGTTTAGGATGGACAGGTCCAAAATAGGTCTCCAATCTTTGTCCTTCCTTGGTACCAGGAATAGTCTGGAATAAAAACCTTGACCCTGTTCTTGTGCAGGTACCTCTTGAATAGCTTTCATGTCCATGAGAGCTGAAATTTGTTTTTGTGCCTCTGCCCTTTGATTTTGTGGCAGGTTTGGCATGACTCTCATTTTTGGAAGGGTGTGAAAGTGGAATCTGTAGCCTCTGTCTACAATGTCCAGGATCCATTTGTCTTTTGTGACAATATGCCAATTTTTCGAAAATAATGCCAGTTTTACGCCTAAAGGTGCTGCCATTAGAGCTTTGCTTGGCATGCAAAGGGGAAAGTCATTGGTTCTGCTTTCTGAATGGCTGTGATCTATCCTCTCCACCTCTTGGTGTAGGTGCTTGCCATTGTCTGCCTCTAAATGATCCTTGAGATTGCCCTCTACCCCTTGAGCACCTGTATCTACCTCTTTGAGGTCTGTCCGTGGCTGGAAAGGACCAATTTTTTTAGGCCAATTTCTACTGAAACATGGAAGTTGTACCTGTAGGAAATCTTTCACTGTTTGCATTGATTTTGCCTTTTCCTCCAATTTCTTTAATACCTCCTCAGCTTTAACACCAAACAATACATCTTTTTGAAGAGGTGCATCTAGTAATTTAGCTTTGACATGATCTGGTAAGGTTTGCTCTTTGAGCCAAGCATGTCTACGTATGACTGATCCTGTAACAGCAGCTCTACATGAGGCCTCTAAAGCATCAAAACCACATTGCATGGTATGTTTACCCACTTGTTCTGCACTATGCAACAAATGCTGCAACTTCTTCAAGTCTGGTTGTTCAGGTTGTGACATTTTGCTTTTCAACTGAGATAACAGAAACTGTTGATACTTTAACATATGGAACTGTCAGTTTAATGCCCTCATGGTTAAAGTGGCCGAGGTGTATACCTTTTCCCCCCACCTTTCTAAAGCTCTGGAATCTCTCTCTGAAGGTAATGGATTTTTGGCAGTGGAGGCCTTAATTCCCTTGTGACCCTGTGAAATAGTTTCTGGGTCAGCCTCATGGCTTTTGTATAGGAATTGGTGTGAATCAGGAACCCGGTAATACCTGTCAGGCTTGACTGGAGCTGGAGGTAAAGAATCTGGGTTAAGGCTGGCCTCTGAATACACATCATCTAGTATGTCTAAGACAGGTGGGATAGCCAGAGGCCTGTGCTGAGGGAGCAAGAGGAAATCTCGGAGCCTTTTCTTGGAGTCTGAGTAATCTTGGCCTTCCCAGTGGAAGTGCTCCCTCAAGGTATGCAAGGTTTCCCCAAAAGAATAGTCCTCGGGGGGAGACAGAGGGAATGGACTCCTCTGCATCAGAATCTTCAAAAGGGGAGTATGAATGTTCCTGGTCTTCAGAATGTTCTGAAGTAATGGAGGCCTGGTCCGAGGAATGGTATTCTTCCTCCACTCTGGGCCTTTTGTCCGAGGGGGGGTTGAGAACCCCTGATAAGTGTAATCAAATCCTCAGCCATTTTGAGCATCTGTTGTTTAGGCATGGGTCCTTGAGAGGGGCCCTGTGGAGCTTGTCTTTTAGTATGCATGGCTGCTTTAGATTTAGTGAAAGCCTTAATGGAAAAAGAAGAAGAAGGCCTGAAGACACCTTGAGAGGTGGTAGGCCTGTCTAAACTCTGAGTTTCCCCACCAAGAGTGGCGTCAGTATCTGTAATCGGGGTGTAGGCCGAGGAGCCTGCGACCTCGGGCACAGAAGACACCGCTAAGGAAGTGTCATCGGTAGTCAGGGGCTGCGTAGGTGCCTCGCTGAGAACCGGAGCACCTGTAGTCTGCTTTAGCGTGGTGTCGGTAGAAGTCGCGGACCTCGTATGTCGGTCCTTATCTTTGCGTTTTTTACTCAAAACTGGAGTCGGAGTATCCGATGACATAATGAAATTAAACTTTTTGCCAAAATAGTGTTGGGCGAACTCCGCCCGACGCTTAGTAGTGCATTTGTTGAATGTAGCACAAAAACGACAGGCCGAGACGTCGTGGTCTGGGCCTAAGCAAGGAATGCAGAGGGAATGGAAATCCTTATGCGGTATTTGCTTCCCACATGAAATGCAATTATTAACTTTGTCTGACATCGGTCTGAGGCAAGAAAAGTTTCCCCAACGGGGTACTTGGCTTTCAAGAAGACTTCGGTTGAAAAATATTCGTAATCTCAGGAGCTGGCCGACTGGCACTTGCGAACTGCTTCTGCTTCGGGCACCGCGCAGCAAGAAAGACTGAAGAAAATGGCGTCGGCTGGTTCTTTTATACCCCTGCTGCACTGATGTCAGGGAAGAAGCGACGACATCTGACGCCGGACCTAGACTTTGGAATTCGGCCGACCGAGGACCCGCCTGACGGCAGGATAACCCATCTGTTATGACTGCTGCTGTATGCACGATGAGCATCTGCTAGCATCTCTTAATGGTTGATGTGCATTTGAATTTGACTTGGGCTCCAGTGGCCCTTAATGCACTTGTCATCCAGGTGTGCCCCCCATGCATAGCCTGATGCATTTCCAGGTCCTGAGAATGTTGGCACCAAAGTAATTTTAAGTACCACTACCAAAGACATTTTAAGTACCACTGAAGTTTCCTCATATGCAGTCTGGCATATGGAATTAGTAGGATGCAAGAGGCCATGAACCCTAGGGCCTGCAGGATTTTCCTTGTAGATAGCTGGGTTCTGGTGGCTGTGTGAGTGAAGTAGCCTGTCAGACAGGCTTGTTTTTTCTGGAGTAAGGAATGCCATCTGGGATGCTGTGTCCAGGCTTGCTCCCAGGAATACAATCTTTTGAATGGGAACTAGTTTTGATTTCTTTTCATTGATAGTGTACCCTAGGGAGGTTAGAAGGTTCTTTAGAAATGTCAGGTGCTGAAACAGCTTTTCCTGATTGTCTGTCTGAATCAGGCAGTCGTCCATGTATGGGTAAATTTGAATTTTTCTCTGTCTGCAATAGGCAATGGCTGGAGCCAGGCAATGTGAATACTCTGGGAGCAGTGGATAAGCCAAAGGGAAGTGCAGAGAACTGATAATGCATAGATCCTGTCCTGAAAAGTAGGTATTTCCTACACGAGTCCCTGAAAGGGATTTGCAGGTAGGCTTCTTTTAGGTCTAGGGTAGCTAACCAGGTATCTTTGGACAGCATAGGAAGAAGCTGCTGAAGGGTGAGCATTTTGAATTTTGTTACCACCATGAAGGTGATTAGAATGGAAAGCTCTAGGATTGGGCACTAAGTGCCCTCTTTTCTGGGTACCAGGAAAAGTCTGGAATTGAACCCTTGACCTATCTGTTCTTCAGGAACAGGATGAATTGCCCTTATGGAGAGCAGGGATTGAACTTGGATTTGTGCCTCTGCCCACTGGGTTGGAGGAAGGTCTGGTAATCCTTTTGGGGGCTGGCAGTGAGTGGAAGTAAAATTTGTACCCCTGGGATACAATGTTGAGGACCCATCAGTCTTTGGTGATGGAGGTCCAGTCGTTTGCATGATGGGCAAGTTTTTCTCCTAGGGGAACGAGCAGTTGGGCAGAGGTGCAGAGTGGAGTTGAGAAGTCATTGTGAATTCTTTCCATAAGGGGGTGGCTTAGCACTCCCTGTTTTTGAAGAGGAGTCACTCCATTGCTTGATCTCTGCATACCCTGAGACTGTAGTCTGGGGGGACTGGAAAGGGCCAATGCTTTGAGGGGCAATGCCTACCGAATGTAGGAGGCTGCACTTGCAAGAAATCTTTGACTTGTCTGCATAGATTTAGCTTTTTTTCCCATCTTTTTTAGAACCTCTTCTGCTTTGGTGCCAAACAGATTGTCCTTGTACAAAAGAGTGTCTAGCAATTTTGATTTGACATGGTCTGGAAAGGTCTGCTCCTTAAGCCAAGCATGCCTTCTGAGCACAGAACCAGTGACTGCTGCCCTGCAAGATGCTTCTAGAGCACCAAAGCCACACTGCAAAGTATGCTTGCTGACTTGGCTTGCAGAATCCATAAGCTCTTGTAATTCTTTATTTTCTGCACAGTCTGTAGGGGTAGCTAATTTTTGCTTAATAAGTTCCATAATATGTTGCTGGTACTTCAGCATGTGAAACTGGCAATTCAATGCCCTAATGGTGAGTGTTGCATATGTGTATACTTTTACACCCCATCTGTGTAAAGCTCTGGAATCCCTGTCCGAAGGGGTGGGATTCTTAGCTGTAGTTGCTTTTATACCTTTAGGCCCCTGGGAGATTACCTCCACGTCAGCAGTAGGATTTTTGAAAAGAAATTTGTGACAGTCAGGAACTCTGTAGTACCTGTCTGGACTCCATAAAGATATCATCCACAACATTCAGAACTGGAGGTTTTGCTAAAGGTCTATGTTGTGGCAAATCTAAAAAAATTCTCTTTTTGGATTGAGGATAGTCTTGACATTCCCAGTGGAAATGCTCTCAAAGTATGTAGGGTTTCACCACAAGAAAAATCCTCTAGAGGTGAAGCAGAGGGCATGACTTTCTTTGCATATCAATCCTCAAACAGATATAGGCATGTCTTCATATTCAGAAACCTCAGAGTCGTCGGACTCTTGGTCTGTCTTTTTCTCTTAGCAGGGGAAGGCTGGCTTACCCTAATTAGCATAATCAGGTCCTTCTGCCATTTTAAGCATTTGATGTTGTGGCAGTAAACAGGTGCTTGAGTTTGGGTCATCAGTTTTTTTAGGCGTAGCTCATACTCTTGGCTTTAGAAACTGAAGACATGAAAGAAGTCATCGGTTGTGTCAAATATTGGTAGTGCGGAGACCTTCCTTGGAAGCCGGTGCCTGCACAGCGGCTCTGGACCCATCCAAGGTAGAGACATCTGCAGGATCTGTAGTCAAAGAAAAGTCTTGTGGCATACCGGACTCCGAACGGGTCTCGGTAGCAGCCTGTGAATCCATCGAAGTTGGCATCAGGGGCTGCAAAAGCACCTCATTGAGTACCGGCAAACTGTCAACTAGCTTAACAGAAGCATCGTTGGCAGTTTCGGACATGTGCGGTCTGTCTCTATCTTTACCCTTACACTTTTTCAGAAGACTGGTAGTCGGATGGCTTACCAAAGCCATTTTGGAATACAGAGCTTGAGATTGAAAGCACTTAGCGACAATAAGGGCCTGACAGCAAAGAGTTTGGGTGTTGAGCAAAGCACAAAACCAACAGCAAGGTACATAGTGGTCTGGGCCTAAACAGGTTGATGCAGGAAGAATGAAAATCTCAGTGTGGTATTTGCTTTCCACAGGTGAGACAATTATTAACTTTCTCTGACATCAGTTAGAGCAAGAAAAAAAGATCCCCAACGGGGTACTTAGCTTTTGAAGACTTCAATTCGGAAAATGAGGACAGGTAAACAGCCGACCAGCACTTGTGCAAACTGCTTCTGCTTCGGGATCCTTGGCAACAAAGACTGATGTAATGGCATCAGCTACCTGTCTTTATACCCCTGATGACCGGATGTCAGTCCTGGAGTGACAACAACCAACGCAGAAATACTAAGTCTCCGACATAAGGGCCAACTGAGGGCTACCTGCAGGCAGATAACCCAAGTGTGATGACTGCAACAGTGAAACAAGAAGAACATCACTCATCCTATGCTGAAACCCAGTAGTGCAAGACAAAAGAACAACAAAGATATCAATCTGAACTTTGACCACCAAGTGTCCATAGTGGTATGGAAAGGCTATGCCATGCACCTCTTAAGTCAGACCATCATATCCAGATCTGAAGATGACATAATATTGTACTCAAACCTCATCAGAACACTAATACAGTATAATGTTCCCTTTTGCATGTACCTCACCAGACACCTGCAGCAGCTGGAAAGACCACAGGGGTTTTTCACCAAGAAAATACAGGGCCTACAAACTATGCCATGGTGTATGTGGATAGACTGAAAGCCCTGTCACTCTAATCTGTATCACACAGGATGAGTCGACTTGTGCCTGGCCTACAGGCCAGTCTCTGACCCTGCTGTGATGGGAATACTGCATATCTATAAATCAGTTACAGCTGATGACATCAGGAGAGTCTGGTGACAGGAAGATTTTAATAGCAGTGTCCCACATGCTGCTGTAAAATACTCTCTAAAATGCCAAGCAAGTGCGCATACACACATATATCCCAGTTGGCCTCTACCCAAGTACACTGACTATAGAACTCTGTATTTAAGGCAAACACCACACCTCAAGTCTGACTTGGAGAGTGTCAGACAACACTTTACAGGTGATGACATCAGCTGTGTCTGGTGGAGAGAAAATGGTAGTAGCAGTGTCTCACAGGCTGGTGTAAAATGCTCTCTCTAATGTCAACCAGGTGCACAAACATACACAAATAGCTCTCAATCTCTTAGCACAAAAAAATCTGGACAAAACCAAAGGTAATGGGGGACTAAGTCCCAAAAAACAGGAACACATTTTAAATATTACTCTTATAAGCTTAGAAAGTTGCCAGAATAAAAGGTGCTGTGTTATCGTGTATTGTCTGAAGGAGATGAAGTCTGAAACTAAAATACCGGTCATATTTAGTGAATTCAGTCCTCACTAACTTGCCACAAAGAAAATGCAGAAAATCATAAATTTTATGAGGAAAAGACAAAAAATATAAGACAAAAACTGGACAGTTGAGAGGTACGAGACAGACACACACACACACACACACACACACACACACACACACACACACACACACACACACACACAGATGACTGCAGTGAGAACAGAACCCCTACCTAAGTACAGAGACTACAGAACTCAGTACTTTATACAAGTACTATGGCACAAGTCTGACTTTTACAAGGCTGCAGGACAACTTATAGTGGATGACATCAGCATTAGATGTTGGAGAGAAAATGTTGAAAGGCCTGCACAAAATGAATAGCTAACCATGTTCAACTGTCAAGATATTTTGTTCTGCATGTTACCAGACTGATGAGAGTGCAATGCGTAGTATTTGGTGGTTATGTTCCAATGTGCAGGTATACTTCCAGAGACAGCTTTACAAACTATATGCAAATAGGTGTTTTGACAGTTGTGTGTTGTGTGCAATTCTATTTTTTGACCAAATTATATGTGTTAAAATGGGGTAGATAGGAAAATGGTGAAATAGGGGTCGAGCAAGGAGAAGAACAAAGGGAAAGCAATATAAAAATTTGCAGGAAAGCAGTAGGAAAGAACCATAACTATCCATTTCTTCAACAGTGTAAACTTAAAATGCACAGAATATTAGCTGAATTTGGACTGTCATTTCACAAAGAGGGGTGACAATCTAGCAATCATGTTGTACAGCCAATTGGACCAAACCAAGTGTGTCAAGGAGACATGCATGTAAAATGGAGACTATGTATGGGACAATTTTTTTTTTTTTTTTTGTGGGACAGGTGTCCATTTTGTTTTTTACCTCAGTAAGAGAGGAATGCTGGGTAAGGGACTTTGGTATTTCTGAGTCAGGTAAGTATGGTAGGTGAGGAAGCAAATGCAAACAGGACAAACAAGACAAAATACATGGATGATGAGAGACACAGATGATTTGGGGACACCATGATTGGGGTGAGGGTGGGGACAATGCAAGCTCATGCCCACCAAACATGGAGAAACTAAGAATCTAATCCTCACTCACAGGACTGTAATCACTGTTCCTTTACTGTGCTGGCTGCTGGAGTGCTTGACGACATCTCCTCCTACAAACCATGAGGGAGAGCAGCATCTTCCTCTGGTGTAGGTATACACCAATGGTGCTGTGGCCAACCCTATACACCAACCCTGGCATCTCCTGGCAGGTGATGAAATCTTCACCTCCACCTCTACTCACAGAGGGCACCAAAGCGCCAGCTGCCAGAGTAGTGCTACCTGAGAGCGCAGGTAGTTCAGGGGCATCAGAGGCAGTACTGCCTGGTTTGGTCTCAGGTGTGCTGGCAGTCAGAGCTGGAGCTGGTGAAATGGGGAGAGGCTGACCCACTGGGGTTGGCCTACCTTGCTTTGCTGTGAAGCATTTAGTTATCTGCTACAGATGGATGACATGGAGACATTTTGACAACACATAACAGAAAATAGAAAAAAAAAAGAGATAAGGGTTGGGGTAAAAAAAAAAGAGATAAAATTAGTAATATCATATGTCACATACAATGCATTATCACAATAATGCAACTACCTTTATCTGAAGTATTACTTTTAAGTATATTTAAGTATATTTCCTAACAACTATAATTATGGATTGCTTAAAGTAATCCTTGCAATGTGTATATACTGCAGATTTGTTTAGACCAATTATACAGACTGCAGTTAATAGCAGGGATTTTCTGCCACTTGTATAGATTTTAATTTACATCCAGGTAAAAAAGCACAACAGACAGTTACAGGTATCTTGCCAACATGAAATGCAACAGCTGAAACAAAACAAAGCCTGTCCAAAACGGAGAGGTTTAAAACTATTTAATACTAAATTTTGGAGCACTCATCCAGTTACTTAACAATGACTTCACGTTTTACTGTGTTTTATTTTGGTTACACTTGTTAACTTTTAGTATTAAATAGTTATACACCTCTTCTTCGTGGACAAGCTTTATTTTGTTTCTGCTGTTAGATTTTAATTTATATATTATTAAAAAATTGAAAAAAAATGTATATTTGTTACTTGCAGTATTTAAACACACAACCTCTGACTACAGTCTTACACTTGACTCCTAAAGTCAGTTTGCATACATAATTGCTTTTAGAGTGAAGATATGCATGCTTAGTGTACTACTGCATAAAAAACAAAAACATTTTTCTTTTACTTTTAAAGTTATTTGCTACTACTGCATAGAAAACAAAAACATTTTTGCAGTAGTTAGCATTCTCTCCTCACAGCAAAAAGCTCTCCAATTCGATTCTCTGCTGGGATGCCTTCTGTGTGAAGTCTGCATGTCCTCCCTGTGGTCACGTGGGTTTCCTCTGGGTGCTCTGGTTTCCTCCCACATTTCAAAGACATGCAGTAGGTGCTTGGACACTCTTAATTGGCCCTAGGTGAGTGTGTGTGCGCAAGTGAGTGGTACGAATGAACTACTATGACAGGGCTAGCCAGCCAGCAGTGTAAACCTTGGCTCAAGATGATTGCCACTGCTGAAATGATACCCTGACACTCTGATCCCATGTGCAAAATGGGAAAAGGAGTTGAGGATGGATGGATAGAATAATACTTCTCATGTGCTGCATACATACCATTTGCTTCTCTCAGTCTTTCCAGATGATCAGCATGGCATGAGTCTGCCTATTTGCAACTATTTCAGGATTAGCAGCAAAAAGAAAGAAAAGAATTATACATACCAGTCTTGCCTATATTTGGCTTTCTATATATTATACATTCTCTTTACTACCATATTTAAACAATTGTGGGATGCTTGTAGTTTGAATGTCAACCAGCCTACTGATTGAGTATCCCTCTTGCACCTTTTTAGGTTGTTGAAGTGGTGCTTACACTGTTCACTGCTTGAGATGTCAGTCACACTGGATACAGCCTTGGCCAGACTATTCCAAGCCTCAGACTTTTACTGGGAGCCAGAATAGTTCCCCTGCAGATGCCTGTGGCCCTTTACCAGGACTCCAATAAATATTTTGGACTCCTGAACACACCACCTCTGTGCCCTAAATTGGATACCTTCTCCTCTAACACCAGACATGTCTAATCCCAAAACAATAGCTATAGCAAATAAAGATTTACTGCCAATTTCTGTTATCATGTTTACTGGTAGTGAGCAAACTCGAGCAATGTTGCCAACCATGTCTGCGCAATGTTAACTGGAGCATAACAGTGCCAAGCAGGGAGAAGCTGACTGTTTGAAATTGGAAGGTTAATCTGACACTTGACATTAGGTTGAAGGGTGTCTGCTGTAACTGTTAGGTAATTTAACTTTGCTGACATGCACTGGCGGCATGAATGTCATGACCTGACACAATTATTTGCCTTCGTACACTGCTAAAATTAATTTTTACAGTGTGCAATTCAAACCTACGCATAAGGAACAAAATATTTTCTTTCATAGTGGTGATTTCCCATCTTTGCCACAGAAGAAGTGCTTCTCAGACATAGTTATGAATCATTCATAAATACAGATGACAAAATGAGGTGTTAACCATGTATGTATGTTACCTGACAAGATCCTTGTATATACAATCATTTGTGTTTGTGTTTTATTTAAGCGTGAAGGCTATCCAAGCCAGATAGCAGAATTATACTTATAGTAACATAGCAGACAGTATACCCTCAGTCATACTTCTGAACCTTCAAAACACAGTAAGGGTGTCTTATCCCTCATACATATAATTCATACCAGCAACACTAAGTATGTTATAAGTGATATTTAATATAATGTAAAATGGAACAAGATTAAAAATGTCTGGAATTTTCTGTATTAGAACCTGGGGCCATGTGTATGTCAGCCCTACACTTACATCTAACCTGGACCAGAACACCAAAGGCAAAGGTGTGTCCATATGCATTAAGGATATCCACACCTCCAGGCTAGTTGAGCAGCATAATGCATCCGAGGTTATCCAAGTGCAACTAACTCTGGGCAAAACTGCAATCCAAATTGTATCTTGCTAGAAGTCCCCCACCATGCCCCATGATTTCCACTCCTCTTTTCTTGATATACTGGAAAATATTAGGGTTCAACAAAGACCCTAATAATGGGTGATTTCAACTACCCCACCATTAACTGGGAAAACTATTCATGTACAAACTCTTTCACTCAACACTTTCTGGAATTCATAAATTCCAATGCCCTGGATGAACTTATCCACACCCCCGCCAGGGGCAACAATATCCTAGATCTAGTCATTACCAACATGAGTGACCAGTGTTCCACACCTGAAGTCAACTCCTCATTGGTCAGATCCGACCATAAGCTAATCACCCTAGATATCCACCCACCATTAAGGAAACCATGGTAAAAAAATTCTCCAAAGCCAACTTCATGCTTCTTAAGACAGAAGTGGCAAACTTCATGACACCCATGCATATGGACAATACAGTTATGACTGCTGAATCCTAAACAAATGCACTCTATAAGCACTTACACAAGTGCATGGATAGTGCTATCCCAAACAGAACCAAGGCACTATCCTCCAAAATAAAGGAGACCAATCTGGTGGTCCCCTGCCATAAACAAACTCTACAAGAGAAGGAAGAAACTGCTGAAAAAGAGTAAACTCCCATGAGCGGAGGAGCTCCCTGGTCAGCCTCAGTAAGAAGATGAGATCCCTTACAAGATCCTCCAAAGCTTGCTACAAAAACAAAATTGCCACTGATTCTAAGGGCAATCACAAAGCATTCTATAGTTATGTCAAGAATCTCAATGGGAACATCCAAATCTGCTTCAAGTTACAGAACAATGGCACAAAAATTACAGAACCAACTGATATTGCCAACATCCTGGCAGATAACTTTACCCCCCTCTCACCCCCTAAAAGGCCCATACCTATACAGGAATAATGCAGAGTCCCTGTAATCACATCTACGTAGGTAAAAACTGCACTCTCTAAAGCCAAAAACCCAGCATCCATGGGACTGGACAACGTACCAGGCTGCATTTTACACGACCTTTAGAACTAAAGTACAGTTTTGTACCTACCATAAATGCAGATGTTCGAGTGTATTCACTGCTGCAGTCATTACACTTGGGTTATCCCACCGTCAGGCGGTCCCTGCAGTCGGCCAGAGTTCCAAAGTCTTGGTCCGGCATCAGTTGCTGTCGCCTCTTCCCTGACGTCAGTGCGCCAGGGGTATATAATATGCAGCCAATGTCATTTTCTTCAGTTTTTCTTGCCCCAGATGTCAGGTGCCCAAAAAAAGATAGGCAATACATATTGGTAGTAAAACTTACATAATAAATAAAAAACAATACCTTCAGTTACAAGCAAATACACCACTTTGGTTGTATAGGATAGAAAGGTATAGATAAGTTGCTGCCAAGAAAGTGGGGATGGTGGGTGGGTAACCTGGACTGCAGCAGTGAATACACTCGAACATCTACATTTATGGTAGGTACAAAACTGTACTATGTTCATCAAGTTTCACTGCTGCAGTCATTACACTTGGGTTGAATCCCAAAGCTGAGGTTGGCTGGCTGGAACTATAGAGGATTTGGAGTGGCTAAGAGGCCCTGTAGCACTGCAGTGGTGAAGTCAGCTCTGGATTTAGAGTAAATAGGCAAGTGGTAATGCTTGGCAAATGTGTGCACTGAACTCCAAGTTGCAGCTTCCAAAATATCCTTGTTTGGTACTCCTCTAAGAAAGGCTGCTGAAGTGGCAGATGCCCTGGTGGAATGTGGCCTAATGTTGTCAGGCACAGTTTTTCCATACTGTGTGTAGCAAAAACGGATACAGTGACCTATCCACTTTGAAATAGTCTGCTTTGAGATAGCCTTTCCCTGTGACCCTGCAGCATATGATACAAACAGTTGCTCAGTTTTCCTGAAAGCTTTTGTTTTGTCCAAGTAGAAGCGTAACTGCCTGTGTATGTCCAATGAATGCAGAATTCTCTCCTCTTTATTCTGGGGATTTGGATAAAAAGTTGGCAAGTGAATAGTTTGGTTGAGAGCCACACCAGATACAACCTTTGGCATAAATGTAGGGTTTGTTCTTAAGGAAACCCTGTCCTGATGAAAAATGAGAAAAGGTTCCACTGCCATTAGTACCTGTAACTCAAACTCTTCATGCTGAAGTTATAGCCAGAAATAAAGCAGTTTTCCATGACAAAAATTTTAATTCTGCTGAGTTGGCTGGCTCAAAAGGTGGTAAAGTTAGTTTCTCCAAGACAAAGTTGAGGTCCCAAGTTGGTGTTGGTGCTCTCCGGGGCGGTCTTATGTTTTTAGCCCCTCTGAGGTATTGCCTTAGTAATGGATGAGAGTAAATAGGAGGATCCGTGTTGTAATGAGCTGAAATGGCAGAGGCATGTATCTTAATAGATGAAAAGGATAGGCCTTGTCCAGCATCTCAGTTAAGTATTGTAATATCTGAGGGATATTTGGAACAAAAGGATATAGGCCCTGAGCCTGGTTCCAGGCGCAGAATCTTTTCCACTTTTCTGGATTAGATTTCCTGGTGCTGGTTCTCCTGGCCTCCACAATGACATCCATAACAGCTTTAGAGGGTAGTGTTGACTGTTTGGCTAGGTAATCTGCTATGCAGCCAGACTTAAGGTTTTGAGTTGGCTGTGCAGGATCTGATTGCTTTGCTGTGTCAGAAGATGAGGTATTTGAAGTAAAATCCATGCTGGGCCTTGAGCCATGTTATTTAGGATTGGATACCAGTGTTGGCGTGGCCAGTCCAGAGCAATCAAGATCATTTTTGGCTTCTCTAGTCTGGCTTTTAGGAGTACCTTTGCAAGGAGAGGCAGAGGTGGGAAGGCATAAACTTTTAGTGTTTTCAAACTGAATGAAAGAGCGTCCACTTTCCATGCTTGTGTGTGGTAAGTCCTTGTGCAGAATTTCTGTAGTTGGTAGTTCAGGGGGGAGGCAAAGAGATCTATGTCTGGGCACCCCCATTTCTGAGTTATCATGCTGAATACTTGTGGATTTAATTTCCACTCGTGAGGATCCATGATGTTTCTGCTTAAGTCATCTGCCAGAGTATTTTTCTTTCCTGGCAGGAATTGTGCTTGCAGATGAATTTGATAGGTCAGTGCTGTGTTCCACAAAGTCATGGCTTGTCTGCATAGGGATAGGAATGTGTGCCCCGTTGCTCGTTTATGTACCACATAACTGTGGTGTTATCTGTCTTTAGTAGCAATTGTCCTGGATGCAGAAGGTCCCTGAAAGCTGTCAGGGCATTCTGTACAGCTAGCATCTCTTTTTGATTGATGTAATGCATCTGGTTTGTGGTCCACTTGCCCTGTATACATTTTCCTGCCATGTGTGCTCCCCAGGCATAATCCGATGCATCTGTTGTTAGTGTCTGCCTGGCTGTGTGTAAAGTGAAAGGCTGTCCCTTGTTGTGGTGACATGCCTGTGCCCATCAAAACTCCTGTTGTAGGCAGGGAATGAGTGATATTATTGCTTCCAAACTGTGACAGTGTTGAGTCCAGACACATTTTAGATACCATTGCAGTTTTCTCATATGCAGTCTGGCATATAGTATTAGTAGTATGCAGTATGCCATGAACCTCAAGGCCTGCAGAATTTTTCTTGCAGGGAGTTGGGTTTTTGTTGCCATCAAAAGAAAATACTGAGTCAGTTGCCTTTGCTTGTCTGGCGTGAGATAAGCCATCTGGGCTGTTGTATTCAAGCTTGCACCCAGGAATATTATCTCTTGTGAGGGTACTAGTTTTGACTTCTTTTCATTTATTGTGTACCCTAGGCCCATTAGTAATCATTTTACAAATGCCAGATGTTTTAGTAGAATGTCCTTGCTCTCTGCTTGAATAAGGCAGTCGTCCAAGTAAGGATATAGTTGAATTCCTTTTTGTCTGCAAAATGCTATTACTGGTGCCAGGCATTTTGTGAAGACCCTGGGTGCAGTAGATGATGCAAAGGGCAGTGCAGTGAATTGGTAATGCTTTGTGCCAGCTATGAATCTGAGGTATCTTCTTCAATTTTGTCTGATTGGGACATGCAGGTATGCCTCTTTGAGGTTCAAAGTAACAAGCCAAGCCTTCTTGCCCAGCATGGGAAGAAGTTGCTGTAGTGTCAGCATTTTGAATTTTGGTATATCCAGGTAAGTGTTTAGAATAGATAGGTCTAGTTTGGGTCTCCAAGCTTTGTCCTTTCTGGGGACCAAGAAAAGTCTTGAGTAAAACCCTTGTCCTTGTTCCTGTTCTGGCACTTTTTGAATAGCTCTCATGTCCATGAGGGCTGTAATTTGCTTTTGTGCCTCTGCCCATTGATTTTGGCAGGTCTGGCATTCCTTTTGGCCTTGACAGAGTGTGGAAACGGAACCTGTAACCTTGAGACACAATATTCAGTACCCATTTGTCTTGGGTGATTATATGCCAGTTTTGTGAAAAAAGTGCTAGTTTCCCTCTTAAGGGAGCTGCCAAAAGGTAAGAGGTTGGCATTTGAAAGGGGAAGTCATTGGGACTGTTTCCTGAATGGTTGTGACTTGTCTTCACCTCCTTTTTGGGTTGAAGCACGCAATGTCGAGGTCTGTAAGAGCCTTGGGGCTGAGATCTGCCTCTTGGGTGTCTGTATCTGCCTCTTTGTGGTCTGCCTGACACTGGAAAGGACCAATTTTTAGAAGGCCAATTCCTGCTAAATCTAGGAGGCTGTACCTGTAAGAAATCCTTCACTGCCTACATAGATTTTGCTTTATCCTCCATTTTCTTTAATACTTCTTTTGTCTTAACACCAAACAAGATATCATGCTGTAAAGGTGCATTCAATAATTTTGCCTTAACATGGTCAGGTATACTTTGTTCTTTTAGCCAAGCATGTCTACGAATTACAGATCCTGTAACTACGGCTCTACAAGAAGCCTCTAATGAATCAGAACCACATTGCAGAGTATGTTTTCCCACTTGTTCAGCTGCATGCAATAAATCCTGCATTTCCTTGTAATCAGGAGCTTCTGAGCTAGTAAGCATGTTCTGTTTTAACAAAGACAGTAAATATTGTTGGTATTTAACCATGTGAAACTGGCAATTTAAGGCCCTTACTACTAATGTTGCAGAAGTGTAAACTTTCTTCTCCCATCTATCCAAAGCTCTGGAATCCCTGTCAGAGGGGACTGGATTTTTAGCAGTGGAAGCCTTAACTCCTTTAGGACCCTGGGAAATTGTTTCTGGGTCAGCAGAAGCGTTTTTATACAGAAATTTGTGAGAGTCAGGTACTCTGTAGTACTTATCAGGCTTGACTGTTGCTGGGGGCAAAGAATCAGGGGTTACACTGGATTCAGAGAACACATCATCCACACTATCTAACACAGGCGGAATTGCGAGGGGCCTGTGCTGAGGCAATAAAAGAAAATCTCTGAGCCTTTTCTTGGATTCCGAGTAATCCTGGCTCTCCCAATGGAAATGCTCCCTCATGGTGTGTAAAGTTTCCCCAAAAGAGGAATCCTCAGGAGGAGAGGCTGAAGGGATTGATTCTTCAGCATCAGAATCCTCATAGGGGGATAAAGAGTAGCCCTGGTCTGAAGAGGAATCAGAGGAGATGGAAACCTGGTCAGAGGAGTCATAATCTGTATCCTGCCTAGGCCTTTTATCAGGAGGGGGATGGGAACCCCTGATCAGAGTAATTAGGTCATCGGCCATTTTGAGCATCTGTTTTTTAGGCATGGAGGCCAAGTTGTACTTCTTTCTTTGTCTTTAATGGAGTTTTAGACTTGGTTGCTGTTTTGATGGTAAGCTGAGAAGGTCTGAATACACCCTCAGAAGCCGATGCCTGCTCAGTGGCTCTGGACCCATCTGAGGGATTAATCTCAGTAGGCCCAATACCTTGAGTTTCCAGAGGCCTAGCAGTCTCCACGTGGGAGTCGGAGGCGGCCTGAGGCTCTGAGGTAGCAGGTGTCAGGGGCTGCGAAAGTGCCTCGCTGAGAACCGGCGACTGGCCTAGAAGAGGCTTCGTCGTCTGTTTTGGACCTCGGATGCTTTTCCTTGTCTTTGCGTTTTTTGTGTATTCCGGTCATCGGTTGTTCCGATGGCATGGTGTAATTGAACCTTCGGCCAAAATAATGGTGAGCAAAATCAAACTGACATTTAATAGTGCGTTTGTTAAATCTAGCTCAAACCCGGCAACTAGTGACGTTGCGGTTTGGGCCTAGGCATGGAATGCAGTATTTATTTATTTATTTTATTTATTTCAGTTTGATTACCGGGGAAGTCCACTGGGCCAAGAAGTGCCCATTTTCAGTGGAGGCCCGGGGAGAAAAGCTCCACAAGCAATACAATGAAACATGGTTACATAAAGTTAATGGTAAAATACAAGAGTAAGATTCACGCAGTCCATTCATTCATGAAAAGCTCCACAAGCAATACAATGAAACATGGTTACATAAAGTTAATGGTATAATACAAGAGTAAGATTCATGCAGTCAGGAAATACATTTACATAAAATGTGCATAATGAGCAAGCATAATAAAGCAATACAGTGCAGAGAAAAATAACAAAAATACATAGATGTGCAAAAGTTAGTGGTTTTTTTTTTTTTTTTTTTTTTTTTTTTACAGACTGAAAAAAAAGTTGGAGTTAGTAGAAAGTCAGAAAAGTCAGGAAAATCTTGGAGGTAGAGAGGACCAGGAAATGGAGAGCTCAGGGAAAGAGATCCCTGGAAATTATATCTGGTGAGAGCAGGAACATTTCCATTTGGATGACAGGTATTTGAGAAGTAAGAGTGAAAATCCTTATGAGGTATTTGCTTCCCACAAGAAATACAATTATTAACTTTTACTGACATCGGTCTGAGGCAAGAAAATGTTTCCCCAACGGGGTATTTACTTTACTGAAGACTTCAATTCTTAAATTTGAATCTCAGGAGTTGGCCGACCGGCAATAGTGAACTGCTTTTGCTTCGGGCACCGCACAGCAAGAAAGACTGAAGAAAATGTTGTCGGCTGCATCTTATATAACCCTGGCGCACTGACGTCAGGGAAGAGGCGACAGCAACCGACTCCGGACCAAGACTTTGGAACTCTGGCTGACTGCGGGACCACCTGATGGCAGGATAATCCAAGTGTAATGACTGCAGCAGTGAAACACAAACATCTGGCTCCCCACCGAAGTACCATGTTCAATCAGTCTCACGTCAGGCTTTGTGCCCACTGAATGGTGCACAACAACAGTTATCCCACTCCACAAAGGAGGAGCCACCACTGGTCCGGGGAACTATTGCCCTATTAGCCTGATGAGCCTGGTCTGCAAGGCCATGGAACGTATCATCATGGAACTCATAAACAAAGACATTAGTAACCTCCAAACTCTGGACCCCACCCAGTTCGGGTTTGTGAAAGTCAGATCATGCCTTCTGAACCTGATCGACTTCTTTGAGGCAGTCACCAAAGCAGTAGACTAGGGTAAGGTGGTTCACACAGCCTATTTTGACCTCACCAAGCCTTTTGACACCATCCCCCATTCTGGAATTATAGCTAAACTCACTGAACTAGGTATAAATCCCTACATCACAAGATGGGTTGCCAACTGGTTCACTGACAGAACCCACACTGTAAATGGTGCAGACTCCAAATCTGACTCCAAACCAGTGACAAGTGGAGTACCACAGGGTTCGGTCCTGGGACTTTTCCTGTTTGGTATCTACTTCTCTGAAGTACAGGCTAACACAGAAGGCCTCTGGCTAACAAAGTTTGCAGATGACTAAACCTAGGAGCCATAGTAAGAGTCCCCAAATGATGTGGACATCCTACAGAAGGGCCTCACTGAGACAGATGCCTGGTGTCGGAGGCATGGCTTCAAGCTCAATGCCAAAAAGTGAATTGTCATCGACTTTGGTAAATACTCTGTACCCATGAGCTACCACATAGACGGCAGTCTACTTGATGCCGAATGTGTGATAAGACACCTTGGGACCCAGGTGGACAGCAGTCTCTCCTTTGATAATCACATTGCCACAGTAGTCAGGAAATCCTTCTATGTGGCACACCTCATCACAAAAAGGTTCTCATCCAGGAAAAAAAGAGGTAGTAGTTCCCCTCTACTCAGCACTCATTAGACCCATTATAGACTACAACGCCCTTCTTGGAATGTACCTCACAAGATATCTGCAGCAGCTGGAAAGGCCACAGAAGTACCTCACAAAAAGGATTACTGGCCTCAAACAGATGCCCTACACTGACAGTCTCAAAAAACTCTAGCTTTACTCTGTGGCATATCGCCTACTCTGAGCAGATTTCTGTCTAACATATAAAGCTATGTTAAACCCAGAGCTGTTGGACATGCTATACCTAAAGAAATCCCAATCCCTCCGAGCTACACGGGTCTAGGGACATAAACCTTGTCACCACAATAAACAGGACATGCTGGAAGGATAGATTCCTGTGCCAGAGACTTCCCATACTCTGGAATAAGCTACCCATCTATGTCAAGCAAAGTTCCTCATTAGCACTCTTCAAGAAAAATCTTCATGAGTGGATGAAAAATGGGAAATACACCCCGGGGATCACTTCTGTGGCTCTGCTTGACATGGGCACAGGAAATTAACTTTCCTGGGTGGCATAAGCCAGAGAACCTTGTTGGCTAGGCTTACTTAGGCCCTAAGGCCAATAGTTTACTACCTACCTATGAAACTGTTGCCAAAGGAATCTTGAAATAACACTTGCACATTTTTCTGTTCGTTACTATAAACCAGACTGTCACAACAGTAAAAATATATTGCACTCCCTGTATAAAAAATCCAAGACCATCTGTATTACAACCCTACACTTACACCCCGCTGCCACAAGAATAGTTAAATAATAGTAGTGCAATTCCCTATTCATTCTAAAGTTCTTTGTGTTAACCACCTTGCTATGCCATTTAGCATGTTTGTGTGGTGCCCAGAAGAATTAATAGAATGTATCCATTTTGAAATTGTTGACTGTCTACTTCCTGTCTGCATGTATTTGATGGCTGCAGGTGTTGGGAAAGCCTGCTAACTGCTGTGCAACAGTGCTTAGCTGTGTTACACAATGGAAAGCAAAAACTGCAACAATGCATCCTTTTTGACATTTTCTCTGTCTACAGGCATTACATCTGATTCCTGTATGGCCCACTAGTCAAGGTCTCTGCTCTGCTAAGAATTGTGCAAGCAAGGTAAACATGGCATTCACTGTGTTTCTCCATTTCCCTTGTTTGCACTAAGCCAAACACCACACAAGCATTGGAATAAAAACATTTTAAAAAAGGGAAAATTAGGAAGAAAATAAATCTATTAAATTAACACTATAAATTTTATGTTGGTATACATGAAATATTTTTACACAGGTCTGGATTTGAACTCTCACTCTAATGATCCCTCTGACACAGAAACAGCTTTGCAGCAGAGAATGAAAATCATTGTCCATACAATCAAATGTAACATCATCCACAGTACTAACAAAACATGAGAGTTATTTGTACATTTATTAATTTCAGATGCAGTGCACTGAGTGATCACACAACTATTTATGACCACTGCTTGCATTAATACAGCTCTATCTTATCTCACTGTATTTGTTGCACATACTTCTCTTATCTGACCAGTAATCCAAGACCTGCAGTCATTAAGGCACTGTCCTCAAAATGTGTGAGGATATTAAATGGCAATAATATATAGTTGTTAAGAAATGAAGGGGAGGTTGGATGTTACTGAAAAAAAAACTGTGAAAAGTGCGCTGCTTACTTTAAAATATTAGTATAATTTACTTCTACACTTTGCAAGTCTAACCTGGCTGACACACCCACTGGAGATAATGGAGTCTAAACTGCTGTTGTATTTTCCTTCTCCCTACCAGTAATCATTCACAGTTGCAATCCATGAAGAACAAACATTGAAGGAGTGTCTGCATTATCTTTACATCTGGATAAACGGAGTCAAGTATTTGGTATTCAGAAATTCTAATGAGTTCATACCTCATTTGCATCTTCACCATGCTCTCAGCCCTGAATGCACACAATAAAAAGGGAATTGTGTAGCTAGGGGAAAGTACAGTTATGTACACTTACCATAAATGTAGATGTTTGAGTGTATTCACTGTTGCAGTCATCACATTTGGGTTATCTGCTTGCAGTAGCCCTCAGTCGATCTGATTATAAAAGTCTTGGGTCCTGCGTCGGTTGCTGGCTCATCTTCCATAACGTCAGGTAGTCAGGGGTATAAAGCATGCAGCAGACACCATTACATCAGTTTTTCTTGCCCCAGATGTCAGGTGCCCCGCTAATGGGAAGCAATTAAATATATAGATGCAAGGTTATACCTCCAACAAAAAAGCAAATACACCAAAAAACTTTTAAGCATAGTAAAGGGAAAAAGAGGTATAGCCAAAAGAAGTCAGTGTGCTGGAGGGAGGGTAACCAGGACTGCAACAGTGAATACACTTGGACATCTACCTTTATGGTAAGTGTACACAACTGTACTATGTTCATGTTTCACTGTTGCAGTCATCACATTTGGGTAGATTCCCAAAGCTAAGGATGGGAGGAGGAATTTAGATAGCATTAGGGCCAGCTATAAGGCCCTGCAAGACTGCAGTGGCAAAACCAGCTCTGGATTTAGAGAAAATTGGCAAATGGTAATTCTTGGTGAAAGTATGTACAGAACTCCAGGTAGCAGCTTCTAGGATGTCCCTGGTAGGGACACCTCTGAAAAAGGCTGTAGAGGTAGCTGCAGCCCAGGTTGAGTGTGGTCTTATCCCATGTGGGATAGGTTTTCCATGGTGCTTATAGCAGAAATGAATGCAATGGCCTATCCATTTAGAAATGGTTTGCTTTAAAATGACCTTCCCCTCTGCCCCTGCAACAAATGCCACCAGCAGCTGTTCAGATTTGCTTTGAGGTTTAGTCCTGTCCAAGTAAAATCTAAGTTGTCTGTGCACATCTAAGGAGCGAAGTATCCATTCCCCTTTGGTCTGTGGATTAGAAAAGAAGGTTGGCAAATGAATGGACTGATTAAGAGCCACACTGGATACTACCTTGGGCACGAAGGCGGGATTGATCCTGAGGGACAGCCTGCCCGCATGAAAGATGATGAAAGGCTCCATTGCCATAAGCGCCTGTAATTCAGATACCCTTCTTGCTGAAGTAATTGCTAAAATGAAAGTTGTTTTCCAAGAAATGAATTTTAACTCTGCACTTGCAGCTGGTTCAAAAGGAAGTAGAGTGAATTTTTCCAATACAAAGTTAAGGTCCCAGGCTGGAGTTGGGGGCTCTCCTGGGTAGTCTTAAGTGTTTGGCCCCTCTGAGGAACTGCTTGAGCAGTGGATGAGAGAAGAGGCGTGGTTCTGTGTTGTAATGAGCTGAAATGGCTGAGGCATGAATTTTGATGGAGGAAAAGTAAAGGCCCTTGTGAAGCATCTCGGTTAAGTATTGAAGAATCTGAGGTAAATTGTGCGCTGCTGTGCCCATCTCTTGAGTTTGGTTCCAGGAACAGAATCTTTTCCATTTTTCAGCATAAGATTTTCTAGTACTAGGCCTCCTTGCCTTCAGAATGACATCTAACACTTGTTTACTGAGGGATGGTAATGGAGAGATCAAGTAATTAGCCAGGCTGCCAGGTTCAGGGTTTGAAGCTGAGGATGCAGAATCTGGCCCTCCTGCTGGGACAGCAGGGTAGGGGTCTGAGGCAGGTGTCATGGTGCCAGCAGTGACACACTGCGCAAGAGGGGGTACCAGTGTTGGCATGGCCAGTCAGGTGCAATCAGTATCATCCTTGGTTTGTCCTGTTTGATTTTTAGTAGTACTTTGGAGAGGAGAGGCAGAGGAGGAAAGGCATAAACTGATAGATTTTTCCAGGTGAAGGACAGGGCATCCAATTTCCAAGCTTGTTTGTGAGGAGTCCTTGTGCAGAATTTGTCTAATTGGTAGTTCTGGGGGGAGGCAAAGCAGGTCTATATCTGGGCTCCCCCATTTGTTTATCAACATGTTTAAAATCTCTGGTTCCAGTTTCCACTCGTGTGGGTCCATGAGATTTCTGCTTAGTTCATCTGCCAGTGTATTCAGCTTTCCTGGCAGGAATTGAGCCTGTAGATGCACTTGGTAGCTCAAGGTTGTGTTCCACAGAGCCATGGCTAGTCTACAGAGGGGGTATGAATGGGTACCCCCCCCTGCTTGTTTATGTACCACATAACAGTGGTGTTGTCCATCTTTACCATTAATTGTCCTGGAAGAATGTGGTCCTTGAAGGCTGTCAGAGCATTCTGTACAGCTAACATTTCTTTTTGATTGATATGCAGGTGTATTTGACTTGGGTTCCATTTGCCCTGAGTGCACTTCCCTGCCAGGTGAGCCCCCCATGCATAGTCTGATGCATCTGTTGTTAGGGTTTGGGCGGCAGGGGGTAGAGTAACTGGTAGTCCCTTGTGTTGGTGGCAGGCCTCTGCCCACCAAAAGAACTCTAACTGGAGGCAAGGTATGACAGGAATCATTGCTTCTAGATCCTGAGAATGTTGACACCATAGGCTTTTTACATACCATTGCAGTTTCCTCATATGCAGTCTTGCATATGGAATTAGGAGAATGCAGGACGCCATGAACCCCAAGGCTTGCAGTATTTGCCTTGCAGATAGTAGGGTTTTTGTGGCCATTAGTTTGAAGTAAGCTGTCAAATGAATTTGTTTATCTGGCATGAGGAAAATTATCTGGGAAGTTGTGTTCAAGCTTGCTCCCATTAATATAATTTGTTGAAAGGGTACAAGATGTGATTTATGTGATTTATTTTCATTTCTGGTGTACCCCAGACAAGTTAGCACCTTTTGTACAAACGCCAGATGATTCAAAAGTATGTCCTGGCTTTCTGGCTGAATTAGGCAATCGTCCAGGTATGGGTATATTTGAATATTTCTTTGCCTGTAAAATGCAATGACTGGAGCTAAGCACTTTGTGAATACCCTGGGCGCAGTAGATAAGCCAAAGGGCAGTACAGAGAACTGATACTGCATGCAGCCTGCTTTGAAGCGTAGGTATCTTCTACAAGATTCCCCGATTGGGATGTGCAGGTAGGCTTCCTTTAAATCCAGTGTTGCCAACTAGGCATCCTTGCCTAGCATAGGAAGCAACGGGTGAAGAGTTAGCATCTTGAATTTTGGAATCACAAAAAAGGTGTTTAGGATAGAAAGGTCCAAGATAGGACGCCATGAGTTGTCTTTTCTGGGTACCAGGAAAAGTCCTGAGTAGAAACCTTGTCCCCTTTCCTCTTCTGGTACAGTCTGAATAGCCCTTACATGTAAGAGACAGAGTACTTGCTTTTGAGCCTCTGCCCACTGATTTGAGGGCAGATCTGGCCAACCATTTGGGGTTGGTAATGTGGGGAAGTGAAATCTGTATCCTTGGGAAACTATATTTAAAACCCATTTGTCCTGGGTAATGAGTTCCCAGTTTTTTGCCTGCAGAGCAATCTTTCCCCCTAAAGGAGCAGTCAGTTGAGAAGGACTTGGAAGTTTTAAAGTTAAGTCATTGAGACAGTTTATCATAGGGGGACTCTTACTACTCCCTGATTTGGAAGTGGGAGAGCTCCACTGCTTAGTCCTATGCGTACCATGGGACTGAAGCCTGGGTGTTCTGCTGGTTCTGGGTTTGGACTGAGAAGGCCTGGAAGAGGCAGAAAAGAACCAATTCTTAGAAGGCCAATGCCTACTAAATCTTGGAGGCTGTACTTGTAGGAAATCTTAAACAGTTTGCATAGATTTAGTTTTTCCTTCATCTTTTTAAGTACTTCTTTTGCTTTGTTGCCAAACAGGCAGTACGGACTTAAGGGAACATCCAGCAATTTAGCTCTAACATGATCTGGCAAAGATTGCTCCTTAAACCAAGCATGCCTTCTAAGTACAGACCCAGTGACAGCAGCCCTGCAAGATGCCTCTAGTGAATCAAAAACACATTGCAAAGTAGGTTTTCCAACTTGTTCAGCAGAATGCATTAAATCCTGTAAATCCTTACTCTCAGCACAGTCAGGAATCAACATCATTTTCTGTTTAAGCAATCCAATAATATGCTGCTGATACTTTAACATTTGAAACTGGCAGTTTAAGGCCCTAATGGCCAAGGTTGCAGAAGTGTATACCTTCTTACCCCATCTATCCTGCGCCCTGGAATCTCTATCAGAGGGGGTAGGATTTTTGGCAGTAGTAGCCTTAATGCCCTTGGGTCCTGTGAAATGATCTCAGGCTCCACAGTAGGATTTTTAAAAAGGAACTTGTGAGAGTCAGGAACCCTGTAATATCTATTAGGTTTTCTGGGAGCAGGAGGTAAAGGGTCAGGGGCCAAGATAGATTCCGAAAAGGCATCATCAACAATGTCCAGTACAGGGGGATAGCTAAAGGCCTGTGTTGGGGCAGGTGTAAGAAATCCCGAAGCCTCTTTTTAGAATCAGAGTAATCCTGGCTTTCCCAGCGAAAATGCTCCCTAAGAGTATGTAAGGTTTCACCAAAAGAAAAATCGTCTGGAGGGGAAGCAGAGGGAATAGAGTCCTCTGCATCAGAATCCTCGTAGGTAGATAAAGGTAAATCCTGGTCATCAGAGGAAAAAGAATTTTCAGAATCCTGATCAGAAGTATCATAAGCAAATTCAGTCCTAGGTCTCTTAGGGAGGAAGGGTTGGTTTCCCCTGATTAAAGTAATAAGGTCTTCAGCCATTCTTATTATTTGTTTTTTAGGCATAGAGGGCTGACCATGTGGTCTGGGCGTCTGTTTTCTAGGCATGGATTGAGTTTTGGGCCTTGAAGAAGAAGATGGCATCAGTTTAATATGCAAGTCAGCACGCCTGAATGCACCCTCAGAAGCCAATGCCTGCACAGTGGCTCTGGACCCATCCAAGGTAGAGACATCCGCAGGTTTCACAGATGAAGCATCTTGCGGCATACCAGCCTCCAAATGGGTCTCCGTAAAGGCCTGCAAATCTGAAGTAGTGGGTATCAGGGACTGCGAAAGCATCTCACTGAGTACTGGCGAACTGGCGACTAGCTTCAGAGAAGCATAGTCGGCAGCTTTGGACCTAGGCAGCCTGTCTGTCTTTATCTTTGCATTTTTTCAGAATGTCAGTAGTCTGGTAGCTTACCAAAGACATATCTGGATAATTGAACAGAGTACCAAAATATTTAGAAGCGTATACTACCGACGATGAATAATTCATTGTTTAAATAAGGCACAAAACCGACAGCGATGTACGTAGTGGTCAGGACCTAGGCAAGGAATACAGTACGAATGAAAATCTTTATGAGGTATTTGCTTTCCACAAGAAATATAATTATTGACTTTTACTGACATCAGTTTAGAGCAAGAAAAAGTTTCCCTAACGGGTTACTTAGCTTAAGTTGAAGACTTCGGTTCTGAGAATTTCAGGAGTCGGCCGACCGGCACTTGCGAACTGCTTCTGCTTCGGACACCGCACGACAAGAAAGACTGATGTAATGGCATCGGCTGCATGCTTTATACCTTTGACTACCTGACATCATGGAAGATGAGACAGCAACCGACACAGGACCCAAGACTTAGATAATCAGGCTGACTGAGGGCTACTGCAAGCAGATAACCCAAAAGTGATGACTGCAACAGTGAAACACGAAGAACATCCTGACGGTGAGGAGACTTGTTTATGTGGATAACACAGAAGAAGATATTATTTGGGGATTTATCTACATAAGAAGACAACTGACCTTGATAAGGTATGCTTGCCTTTTTCAGCTGTATACTGGATATGCTGAAATGTTACCAAGAAAAATCTGTATCTGTGTGTGTATGTATATACACAGAGATAGATAAGATATGGATTGTCAAATGCTTTTCTCTGTATACATTTCTTAGAAGTGTACTGATGGCATAGGCATGTTTGTCAGTGTATTTTACTTTCTGAGATGTACAGCCTTACTAACTTTCATCACAAGTGCTAATGTTACAACTGTTTTTCTCTTTACACTCTTTTACTGTTATTTCCGTGAAATGAACATGTCCTACACTGTCAATGACACAGGGCTGTTAGCCTTCTCGAATGGCCCATACACACCTCTAAGGGAGTGCTGGCTACAGGGAGACATGACTAGAAGTTGCATAAAATGGAATGTTCAGTGGCAAATGTGTACATCTTTCAGAAGCAGTTTATTTGATAGCACTTATAGTAGTTCACTGATGGTTTGTTAGTGTAACAGGCCATTTGCCTGTTGTTTGGGGGGATAGGGGAGCTAAGTTGCTTTTCTGTGTTGGCACAAACAAAATTTACTATTGTTACTCTCCTTGTTTTGGATGATTTAACCTTTCTTTGTGTGTGATTGTAGTATGCTACAAGCATACAATTCCCTTTTTTATATATTTGAATATTTTGAATGTTTTATGTTTCTCAAGTGGGTAACAGTGAAATACTACATTTATGTGTTACATCTAAGCAACAACATGTCTTACATCTAAGCAGGACTTCTATTTATGTGACACTTGTGTATTATCCTTTTGTGTTTTGTCACTTAGGACTATGGCACCCAGACATCCCAATCTCCATAACCCCCCCCCTTCAGTGACCCAGAGACTGAAGTCATTGTGGAAGCATTTAGGTGACATGGTGCCTTTCTGCTTGAGAGGGGATGTGGGTATATGTCTGGCAGAATGCACATTTGTGAACAGATTGTGGCTCATGTGAATGCAGTAGGTGGCCAGAGCAGGACATATAATCAGGTGCACCATAGGACCACTGAAATGATTTCATCGCCCTGGAGGAGACACTGTCAGGGATCCAGACAGCTCACTGTCACCGACGCTGATGCTGCAGTTTCAGGGAGGACAAGTATGTTGCAGGAGTAGCTTCCAGGTAAGGTTACCTATCTCAATTGTTAAATACTTCTTGTATTGCAAAATACTGACTTAAGTTCTCTTAAACATTAAATTTCTTTTGGGGGTAATAGTTGCAAATTGATACAGTTAACACATTCTGGTTGATTACACAGGGACTTGGGGATGATGCATCATGCAAGTTCTTCTTAGCATCATTAATGGACATATAAAGGACAAAATGTTTTAACCTTCTCTCTCTCTCTCTCTCTCTATATATATATATATATATATATATATTTACTTGCAAGAAAAGCATCTACATCAGTAACCTAGAATCCATGCTCTCTTGCCCCACAGTCAGTACTCCTGACAAAGAGGAAAGTGCCAGCACAAACACCACACCACCATCACACAGCCAAGCACAACACACACCCACCTATGCAGTAGTCCAAGATAAAATCTTATCTAAACAATAGAAACCTCCAAAACATACTCACAAACATTCCACACACAACAACAAGCACATCATATACAGCAGACAACACACCAGTGTCTCACAAACACAGCCCCATAAGGCATAACCATAAATCAACACAGCTCGTAAGGCATAAAAATAACCCAGACATACTAGTCTTTGGTGACTCAATTATGAGACACACAGATATCACCCTAATAAGGCTCAGCAAGGAGAAAGTCATGGTCAATCATCTGTCAGGTCCCAGAATCTGCCACATGATGCACACACTTAAGTCTCTTCACAACAGGTATAAGTATGACTCTGTCATTGCCCGTGTTGCTGTGAATGACTTCTGACATACCTCCCTGGACCTTAGGAAGAGAGTCATAACTAAGCTCTCAGAGTGTGTCCCCCAAGCAGGTATGACCCTACCCCTAAGCAGCATCCTATCTTCACCAAGAATGAAACCACAATACCAATAAAAAATAATTGACTTCAACAATTGGCTTAGTTTCTGGTGTCTTTCCAAGGGGATCCAGTATCTGTCTGCCTGGGGGGGGGGGACACGGTTGACAGGCCACAATGTTTTGCCAGAGATAGCCTCTACCTGTCACCCCTGGGATTCCAGATCCTGGCCAAGGCTCTTGCCTCCCCATTGTGCCTTTTTTAGGCTATGTCGCAAAGACAAGTCTTCCAACATAAAAGATCTGTCAAAAAGCACATTGAAGGTCATGCTGCTTAAAGTACAGTTGTGTACACTTACCATAAATGTGGAGGTTTGAGTGTATTCACTGTTGCAGTCATTACATTTGGGTAATCTGCTGACAGGTTGCCCTCAGTCGGCCTGAATTCCAAAGTCTTGGGTCCTGCGTCGGTTGCTGTCTCTTCTTCCATGATGTCAGGTCATCAGGGGTATAAAACAAGCAGCCGACGCCATTTTCTTCAGTTTTTCTTGCCCCAGAGGGTAGCAAAAAATGTGTATATATATATATATATATATATATATATATATATATATATATAGATATATATATATAGATATATATATATATAGATATATATATGCATCCATATAAACTTTACCTTCATCTACAAGCAAATACACCACATAGGTTGTAGGAGTTAGAGAAGGAAAGATAAGTCCCAGAAGAAAAAGGGGGGGTGGTGGGTGGGTAACCTGGACTGCAGCAGTGAATACACTCGAACATCTACATTTATGGTAAGTGTACACAACTGTACTATGTTCTTCATGTTTCACTGTTGCAGTCATTACATTTGGGTAGAATCCCAAAGCTATGGTTAGGAGGCTGGAGCTAGACAGCATTAGGAGCGGCTATAAGGCCCTGCAGAACTGCAGTGGCAAAGCCTGCTCTGGATTTAGAGTACAGAGGCAAATGATAATACTTTGTAAAGGTGTGAACTGAACTCCAAGTAGCTGCCTCTAGAATGTCTTTGGTTGGTACTCCTCTGACAAAGGCTGCTGAAGTAGCCGCAGCTCTGGTAGAATGAGGCCTAATGCCCTTGGGCACTGGCTTGCCATGGTGTAAATAGCAGAATCGAATGCAGTGGCTTATCCACTTCGAAATAGTCTGTTTTGAAATGGCCTTTCCTTCTGATCGTGCAGCATATGCCACTAGTAATTGCTCAGTTTTCCTTAGAGCCTTAGTCCTGCTCAGGTAGAATCTAAGCTGTCTCTGCACATCCAAAGAGTGCATAATTCTCTCCCCTTTGTTCTGTGGATTTGGATAAAAGGTTGGCAGGTGAATAGTTTAGTTAAGAGCCACACTGGAAACCACCTAAGGCATAAATGTTGGATTTGTCCTCAGTGACACCCTGTCTGGGTAAAAGATGATAAAAGGCTCCACAGCCATGAGGGCCTGTAGCTCTGAAACTCATCTTGCAGAAGTAATTGCTAGTAGCAGAGCTGTTTTCCAAAATATAAACTTTATATCAGCAGTAGCAGCTGGTTCAAATGGAGGCAGGGTGAGCTTTTCCAAGACATAATTGAGGTCCCATGCAGGTATTGGTAATCTCCTTGGAGGCCTTAAATTTTTGGCTCCTCTAAGATACTGCTTTAGTAAAGGATGAGAAAAGAGTGGTGGCTCTGTATTGTAATGAGCCGAAATGGCAGAGGCATGGATTTTAATTGATGAGAAAGATAGGCCTTTGTCAAGCATCTCAGTTAAGTATTGTAATATCTGAGGAATATTTGGTACCGCTGTATCAGTTCCTTGTGTCTGGTTACAAGCACAGAATCTCTTCCATTTTTCAGCGTAAGATTTTCTAGTACTAGGCCTTCTGGCTTCCAAAATGACATGCATCACAGCTTTACTGAGAGGTGTTTTTTGTATACCTACATGATCAACCATGCTGCCAGAGTCAATGTTTTGTGTTGATTGTGCAGGATATGATTGTTTTGCTGGGACAGTAGATGAGGTTTTTGAGGTAAGGTCCAAGCTGGGTATCGAGACAAGTTCCTTAGGATTGGGTACCAGTATTGGCGGGGCCAGTCCGGGGCAATTAGTATCATCTTTGGCTTCTCTTGTCTGACTTTTAGGAGGACCTTGGGAAGGAGAGGCAGTTGAGGAAAGGCATAAACTGATAGGTTTTTCCAGCTGAAGGATAGAGTGTCCACTTTCCATGCTTGTCTCTGATAAGTCCTTGTGCAAAATCTTTTTAGTTGGTAATTGTGAGGGGAAGCAAATAAATCTATGTCTGGTCTCCCCCATCTCCTTGTTATCAAGCTGAAGACTTGTGGATCTAGTTGCCACTCGTGGGGATCCATGAGGTTTCTGCTTAGTTCGTCTGCCAGAGTATTTTTCTTTCCTGGCAGGAATTGTGCCTGCAGATGTATTTGGTAAGTCAAAGCTGTGTCCCACAAGGTCATGGCTTGTCTGCAAAGGGGGTAAGAGTGTGTTCCCCTCTGCTTGTTTATATACCACATGACCATGGTGTTGTCTGTCTTTATCAGTAGTTGTCCTGGATGAAGTAGGTCCTTGAAGGCTGTCAGGGCATTTTGAACAGCTAGCATCTCTTTTTGGTTGATATGTAGACGCATTTGGTTTGGGGTCCATGTGCCCTGAATGCATCTTCCTGCCATGTGCCCCCCCCCAGGCATAATCTGATGCATCTGTTGTTAGAGTTTGCCTGGCTGGGGGTAGTGTGAAGGCCCGTCCCACGTTTTGGTGACACACCTTTGCCCACCATCGAAAGTCCTGTTGCAGGCAGGGAATGAGAGTAATCATTGTTTCCAGACTGTGACAATGTTGAGCCCAAACACTCTTTAGGTACCATTGAAGTTTCCTCATATGCAGTCTTGCATATGGAATTAATAGGATGCAGGATGCCATGAAGCCCAAAGCCTGCAGAATTTGTCTAGCAGATAACTGGGCCTTTGTTGCCATCTTTTTGAAGTAAGTAATCAGTTGCCTTTGTTTGACTGGCGTGAGGTAAGCCATCTGGGCAGTTGTATTCAAGCTTGCACCCAGGAATGTTATCTTTTGAGAGGGTACAAGATGTGATTTCTTTTCATTTATTGTGTACCCTAGGCATGTTAGAAGCCTTTTCACAAACGCCAGATGTTGAAGAAGGATGTCCTTGTTCTCTGCTTGAATGAGACAGATGTCCAAGTAAGGATATATTTGAATATCTTTTTGTCTGCAGAAAGCAATTACTGGTGCCAGGCACTTTGTGAAGACCCTGGGAGCAGTAAATAAGCCAAAGGACAGTGCAGAGAATTGGTAATGCATTGAACCAGCCTTGAATCTGAGATATCTTCTGCACGATTGTCTTATTGGGACTTGCAGGTATGCCTCTTTTAGGTATAATGTCACTAGCCAAGCAGTCTTGCCCAGCATGGGCAGAAGCTGTTGCAAGGTCAGCATTTTGAATTTTGGGATATCCAGGAATGTGTTCAAAACAGATAGGTCCAGTATTGGCCACCAGGGCCTTGTCCTTTCAGGGTACCAAGAACAGTCTTGAATAAAACACTTGTCCTTGCTCCTGTTCTGGTACTGGCTGAATAGCCCCCATGTCCATGAGGGACGTAACCTGTTTCTGTGCCTCTGCCCACTGATTTTTTGGCAGATCTGGCCAACCGTTTGCCCTTGGCAGAGTATGGAAATGGAATCTGTAACCCCGTGACACTATATTTAGAACCCACTTATCCTGGGTTATCATTTGCCAATTTTGAGCAAAAAGTGCTAATCTTCCCCCTAAGGGTGCTGCCAGAAGATAAGTACTTGGAGAAGGCAGATGTAAGTCTTTGGGACTGTTTTCTGTAGGTTTGCGCCTTGTCTCCTCCAGATTTGGAAGTAGAAGCACCCCGTTGCTTTGACCTGTATGAATCTTGTGCCTGGTATCTGGAACCCCTAGGGCATCTGGATTTGCCCCTTTGAGCTCTTTCTGACACAGGAAAGGATGAATTTTTGTAGGCCAGTGTCTACTGAATCTCGGTGGCTGCACTTGTAAGAAGTCTTTAACAGTTTTCATAGACTTAGCCCTGTCTTCCATTTTCTTTAATACCTCTTCTGCCTTAACACCAAACAAAGTATCATGCGGTAAAGGTGCATTTAGTAATTTAGCTTTAACATGATCAGGCAGATTTTGTTCCTTTAACCAGGCATGCCTCCTAATCACAGATCCCGTAACTGCGGCCCTGCAGGAGGCTTCCAAAGAATCAAAACCACATTGCAAAGTATGCTTTCCAACTTGTTCAGCTGCATGCAACAAATCCTGCATTTCTTTATTCTCTGCACATTCAGAATTTAATATAATTTTCTGTTTAAGCAATCCCATAACATGCTGTTGATATTTGACCATATGAAACTGACAGTTTAAGGCCATAATTGCCAAGGTTGCAGATGTGTAAATCTTTTTTCCCCATCTATTCTATCCAGTGCCCTTGAATCTCTGTCACAGGGTGTAGAATTTTTTGCTGTTGAGGCCTTAATTCCCTTTGGACCCTGTGAATCTGGATCAGCAGCAGGGTCTCTAAATAAAAATTTGTGTGAGTCAGGGACTCTATAATATCTGTCTGGCTTACTAGGAGCTGGGGGTAAGGAGTCACGGGTCAAGCTAGACTCCGAAAATACATCATCCACTATGTCTAACACAGGGGGTATGGCTAAAGGCCTCTGCTGGGGTAGAAGAAGGAAATCTCTGAGCCTTTACTTAGATTCTGAGAAGTCTTGGCTTTCCCAGTAAAAATGCTCCCTCAAAGTATGCAAAGTTTCCCCAAATGAATAACCCTCAAGTGGAGATGCAGAAGGAATAGATTCATCTGCATCAGAATCCTCATAGGGGGGTAAAGAATATTCCTGATCAGAAGAGGAATCAGAAGAAATGGAAACCAGATCTGAAGATTCATAATAAGTGTCTTGCCTAGGTCTCTTATCAGGAGGGGGATGAGAACCCCTGATCAAGGTAATCAGGTCTTCAGCCATTTTGAGCATCTGTTTTCTGGGCATAGAGGCCTTTACATGTGGCTCATGAGTAGGTTTCTTTGTTTTAGAAGATGCTTTAGTCTTAGTCTTTGCAGCTGTCATTGGTTTAATGTAAAAATGCTGAGGTCTGAATACACCCTCAGAAGCCAGTACCTGCTCAGCGGCTCCGGACCCATCTGAGGGATTAGCGTCTATGGGTCCAATACTTTGAGTATCTAGCGGCATGGCTGACTCCACGTGGGAGTCGGTAGCAGCCTGTGACTCTAAAGTAGCGGGTGTCAGGGGCTGCGAAAGCACCTCACTGAGAACCGGCAAACTGGCGACTGGCTTAGGAGAAGCTTTGTCATCGGTTTTGGACCTCGGATATTTGTCTCTGTCCTTTTCTTTGCATTTTTTGTAATCTCCAGTAGTCTGATTACTATCCGATGACATTTCTGGATAATTTGTTTCCAAAATACTTTAAGGCAAAATTATACCGACGCTTAATAGTGCGTTGGTTAAATCTAGCACAAAACTGACAACCAGTGACGTTGTGATCAGGGCCTAGGCAAGGAATACAGTATAGATGGAAATCCTTATGAGGTATTTGCTTCCCACAAGTAATACAATTATTAACTTTTTCTGACATCGGTCTTGAGCAAGAAAAAAGTTTCCCCAACGGGGTACTTGGCTTTAGTGAAGACTTCGGCTCTGAAACTCAAACACGAATATTTCAGGAGTCTGCCGACCGGCACTTGCAAAATGCTTCTGCTTTGGGCACTGCGCGGGAAGAAAGACTGAAGAAAATGGCATTGGCTGCTTGTTTTATACCCCTGATGTCATGGAAGAAGAGGCAGCAACTGACGCAGGACCCAAGACTTTGGAATTCAGGCCGACTGAGGGCAACCTGCCAGCAGATTACCCAAATGTAATGACTGCAACAGTGAAACACGAAGAACATTGCTAGGACTCTTAACTCATTCACTCCAATGGAGCTCAGGAAGTTTGCACTGTAACTTCCAATGACCAGACCTTTAATTTTGACAGAATGAAATTATGTCCTCACATTTCAAACAAATGTTCATATCTCTGGAACTATAGCAGTTATGAAAGAAGTATAAATGGCAAACTCTTCAGCACAAACTATTTTTACAGTGGTAGTAATCTTTAGGTTCTATGTCTTAAACTATAAGTCACAGTAAATACAGTAAGTATTACATTTGTAATATTTTATAAGCAAGTTACAATATCTCTACAACTACTCAAGTTACACACAACTGTCAGCAACATTTTAATTATCTGAGAGCTTTTGTATAAGGCTAATGAGTTGTGTCTAATTTACTTGGTTGCTGAGATACTTAGAAAAATTTGAAAATTATATCTATATAAATTAATATCATAAAAACAACAGTTAATATCTATTTACCTGCACTAAGCAGAGGTCAAATATTAATGCAGTTGAGTCTGCCATTGTGTAAGCTTTAAGATGAAATCTTTTAAAACCTTGTACATTGCATGTTTTTAGAATTAATGATGCAAATATGAACAAAGCAATATTTGATGCCTAGAGGCATCAGTTGGAGTTAACTGCAGATGCACCTGGAGTTGTCACTTTGATGGATGTAATGAGTTAACTTGAAAATGCTCACTGGAGGCTCTCCTTGCACTGTAAGATGCCAACATCTAGGAAACTTAGTTCAGATCTGTGGTGAGCACCTTTGCCTTACCACATTTTACTTCAATCCACAATTTCCAACCCCAAAATGAGGTTGGAAAGACTAAGGGTGGTAGAGTCTCTATCTTCATTAAGGGCAGGCACACCTCCAGACTGGTTGGCAAGACACCCATCCAAGTTATAGCCAGCTACAGACCCTGCGCCATCATTTAGGACACTCACTCCTCCTACCTGGACCTACTTGACTCTGTCAAGGTACCCCCTAACACCATGATCCTTGTTGACTTCAACTACCCCACCATAAACTGGGTGAACTATTCCTGCACTAATGCACTCACCCAACGATTCCTTGACGTCATCAACTTTAATGCACTAGACCAGTTCGTGTCATCCCCACAAGGGGAAGTAACATTCCGGACTTGGTTCTCACCAAGATGGGTGACTGTTGCACTACTCCCATAGTTATGTTCTTCCCTGGCGAGATGAGATCATCAGTCTAGCTCATTCAAAGTTTCTAACCCCCAACCCCCCCCGGCCATAACCAGATCAAGTGTTAAAGGATCTATCCAAGGCAAAGACCACAGATGCCGTGGAACCTGATAGTTTCTCAAGCTGTATTCTGCACCATCTCCAGTAAGACCTAGCTTTGCCATTGAGCACCCTATTCAACCACAGCTTCATTCCAGCAGAGTGGAGATCTGCCATTGTCATCACCTTGCACAAAGGTGGTGCCACTACTGACCCTGGAAACTATCATCCATTAGCTTGACAAGTCCGAGTTGTAAAGCCATGGAGCGTGTTATTACGGATCTCATAAACAAGGACATAGGCAATGTCCAAACACTTAACCCCAATCACCAAGGCCCTGGATTAGGGAAAGTCAGTTCATACAGCTTACCTTGACTTGGCCAAGGCCTTTGACACAACACTGTTCATCTTTCTATGTTGGGCAAACTTCCAGGCCATTTAGAATAAGAATGTCTGAACATTTAAGTAACATCAGAAACAAACGTATGACTAATGGACTCTATAGACATGTATGGGATGATAAATCAGCAATATTTCATTTCTGTATTATTGACAAAATATGGGGTGATATATCGAATAAGTTAGGGTGGCACAGTATTCTGAATGATAAAGAAAAAAGTTGGATAGTAAGGCCAGGGGCTCTTTTTTCCCCAGGTCTCAATGACCACCTGTAGTGGGAATAATGTAGTATAAGTAATGTACAATGTTTGGAAAATGTCATAAAGATATATATTAATGTATGTGTTTAGTGCTTATTAGAAGCTAAAAGGGTTAACAAATTTCATTCTATTTTATGTACAGCTTAGTTTTGTATGAAACGACAAGATGCTTTTCAAACTGCAATATGCTTTCTGAAACTGCAAGATGCTCTCTGACCTAGTATTTGCTAGCACAGCAAAATTCATGTTTATGCCTTTTGGAAATTAACTGATAAGCAGGTGATTATCTGCTAGGTCAGGAAAATAATAAATAGAACAATACTGTTTTCTATAATGTTATTAAACTTGAACAATCAGCTCTGTTCGTGCTATGACAACATGCACAACTGCAGAGGGAAAAGATAAAGTTAGACAAAAGACTGCTTAGAGAAATGGACTATAATCTGTACTTGCTTTGTGCTCGAATTAGCCATAGTACCTTGAATAATAACATTGCATAGTGAGAAGTTGTATCTGACCGGTGGTCATCAAGGCCACGTTGTTTTTCTCGGGAAGTTTTTTCATAAATTTGATAGTGTAAGCAGAAAATCATGGACAAACATCTGCTATGAAATAATATTGTAAGAACTTGTGATTTGTTACGTCAGCTTAGTAGGCAATGTCTTGTAAGAAATTTATAAGAATGGCTTCACTTCCTGATTCTAGTTAGATAAACTCTGTATTAGTGTGTTTTTGTCTCCTTGCTGCAAGATTAAAGTGCCTTAACCTGAACCTGCCATGTATTGATTTTTTTGAAGTTGTTTTTTTCCTTTGACAGATTACTAGGGATTTTTTCAGCTTTTGTTATTGCTGTACCTTTAAATGCTTGATTGACTTGAAGTGCTGGGTGTATATATAGACTGTTTGCTAATTTAGATGGCAATCACTGATGAAGGCAAAGTTGCCAAAACCGGTTTGATTTATCATTATTTGGAATAAACAGAGTTATCACTCTTGGTGCTGGCCTCCGTTCCTGACTTTGTGTTGGCTTTTTGGTCATTTGCACCTGCCTTATGTGCGGAGTTCATTTTGGTTTTGATCACTTTGACACAATCCCCCACTCAGGCATCATTAAAAAGCTGACAAAAGCTAACACAAGTTGGCATAAATCCCTATCATATTAGCTGGGTGGCCTACTGGCTCACTGAATAGAACCACAAGGTCAAAGTAGGCGGCTCTGCCTCTGACAGCAGACCTGTTAGTAGTGGTGTTCCCCAGGAATCTGTCCTGGGACCCCTACTGTTTGGCATCTACTTCTCAGAGGTCCAGGCAAATACAAAGGGCCTGTGGCTGATCAAATTTCTAGATGACTATAAGTTGGGCATAGTCATTGACTCCCCAAATTATGTTAACATACTGCATGAGGGTTTTACAGCAACAAATGACCACTGCCAAAGTCATGGGCTTAAGTTAAACAGAAAAATGTATCATCATACCACTTGGCAAAAATACGGCCCCTACTGATTACACATCAACAGCAACCCCTAAGCACACAACTTGTGGTGACAGACCTTGGTACTCAGGTCGACAACAATCTCACATTCGACCATCATGAAGTGGCAGTGGTCAGAAAAGCTTTTTACTCAGTTCATCCCACAAGTAAAGGGATTGCATCCAGTAAAAAGGAGGTCATTACCTCTTTGTACTCCTCCATCATTAGGCTAATAATTGAGTATAACTCCCCATTTGGTGTGTTCCTCTCCAAACATGCACCAAATGGAAAGGCCACAGAAATACCTCTCAAAGAGAGTCCATGGCCTCCAACACCCATCCTAAGTGGACAGGCTCAAGTCACTATCACTCTCCTCAGTATCGTGCACATTGGTCAGAGGTGATCTGTGTCTCACCTACAAGGCAATATTGGACCATGCCCTACTAGAGATGCTCCATAGCTGTAAATCTAACTCCTTGTACATTACCCACTCGAAAGGCCTAAATCTAATATGCAACATCAACAAAACCTGCTGGAGAGACAGGTTTGTCTACCAGAGGCTGCCCTATCTCTGAAATAGTCTTCCAATATATGTCAGAGTACCTCACTGACCATCTTCAAGTGCAACTTTGATGAGTGGATGGAAAACCACAAATTTGACCCAGGGTTTCCACCTGTGTCTCTCATTGACAGGGTGACAGGTGCGGACTGAGGTTTCTTTTTTGGGGATAAACTCTTGACATGTTTTATGTCAGTACTGATGAGCAGTTCAAAGAAATATTTAGTTTGTGATGTGGGTGCCAGGACTGTTGTGTGTATTGCTGTACTGTCTGTAACAGTGACACAACTGTTAGTTTGTTAGCATATATTGGACTATATTAGTGTAGGTATTCATTTTTCCTGTGTTTGTTGCTTATTATCACAGGTGATCATGACAGTGGAAGTGTGGGGCTCCTACCTCCTGATGTCAGAATAATAGCAGACGCTGATGATGGTGGCCAAACACAGGCACAGTCAGGGTGTGCAGAGATTGAATCTGAACTTGAAGATGACATTCATCCATCACCTGTAATTCCATCAGACACAAATGGTAGGCCTGTGCCAACCAGTTCAGTGAGTCCTCAGATAGTGGACAGATGGAGGGTGAGACACTTGATCAGGGTAGTGTGGTTACTGTGGTTTCAGTGTATGCTGACTCTGGCTGTAGCCAGTGTGTGGGTGAAGTGCCATGAAGGAGGGCTGTTAGGGGTGCTTGGAGGAGGCTTGCTCTCCATTCTCCACCCGATTCAGTTGTGTGTTCCTGTGTCACGAGATGTATGTTTAGGGCCATCATGGAGGTGCAAGGCCATTCCAATAGGTCTTCCAGAGAAATGCTTAGGGTTGTAGATGTGGCACAGGATAACATACGTGACTGCTTCCACCATGTTGCCATAGGGTTGTAGATGTGGCACAGGCTAACATACATGACTGCTTCCACCATGTTGTCATAGGGTTGTAGATGTGGCACAGGATAACACGTGTGACTGCTTTCACCATGTTGCCACAGGGTTGTAGATGTGGCACAGGCTAACATACGTGACTGCTTTCACCATGTTGCCATAGGGTTGTAGATGTGGCACAGGATAACGTGTGACTGCTTCCACCATGTTGCTTACTCAATGGATCAGATCACTGACATGCTGGAACATCTGTTTGTAGGGAGATAGCATCCACGTGGGCATAGGTCAGCCACATCATCTGATGTTAGCTAACGTGGCCATGCCCGAGATCATGCTCCTATAGTTGCACTACTTCCACTGCTCCATTAGTGGTCCGCAAGTGCATTACACTTGTAGCCTCTGTGTCTTGGGACGGCAATTCCACAAAACTCACAGCAGAACAGAACCAAGTGGCCACAAAAGGATAAAATCCACTAGTTTATTAACACAACATGAATACTGGTTAAGCGCTTTCACTCGCTAAAATGCGAGCTTCTTCAGAACACAAACAATAAAACTGTTGACATTTAAATAACCTAATTGGCGCCAAAAGCGCAACATTTAAAGGAACCAACCTCTATTTTTGCTAGTATTATAAAAAATACATAAAAACTACATTATGTGTTGCAATAAATCAATTTGTCACTACACTCACAAAAAATCCATGGCTATAATTAAGTGTTACAATAATTGTATAGCTATATTCCAACATTCTAAATATATATCTGTATAAAATTAATTAATAACTCAAAAATAAATAATCCATTATATGCTAATAAAACCAATAAGATTCAAGCCATATGCAAAAAAGGCTTGATTGTAATAACATCATTTAATCCTGGTGGTGTGGAGGCATCGGTGTACAATTGCCACCATATTTCTTTATATAATAGCGTTCCTTTACGGACACCACCCTTTGGGTCAATCAGAACGCTATCTAATATGGCAAATTTAAAATTATGTCTGTCCCCCCATTTTTTGATATGCCTATATAAGGCGTTCTTGTCATCTTTAGTTCTAATACTATACAAATGTGCATAGATACGTGTTTTAAACTTCCTTTCCGTCTTTCCAATATAAAATCCTGGACAGACCATACATTTAGCTAAATAAATGGCCATCATTGTATTACAGTTACCTTGTTGAAACCCAATGTTCATCCTATTCACGTTTTCCAACATAATATTATCTTCCTGCAAAATAACATGACATTGTTTACAGCTTCCACATTTTTTGGTATGTGTATGGCTTGGAACATTATACAAATAACCTTTCTCAAGATAACTTTTAATGTTACGTCCCATTTTGTAAACAAACCTGGGACGGATCCCTAGGATGTTAACAATATCCTGGTCAACTAAAATTATGTTCCAATTATTAACCATGATTTTCTTAACTTTGTCCACGTGTGGGCCAAATTCCAAAACACAAGCTCTACCATAGGTAGTGCCAGCTTCAATAAGCCTATCCTGATTACTTTCATTGGTAGCTGTATAGTTATAATTGTAACCTAATAAAGGGATATATTTGTTACCCCATTCCTTTATCTCTATTTTACTCATCCTAGACATCATATTAGTATCATATCCTCTGTCACTAAATAAAGAAGTGATGAAAGACACCTCTAACATCTCAGAATATTGTGAAGTCATTCTTATGGCACGTGTAAGTTGTCCTTTATAAATGTTAAAAAAAATATTTCTGGGATGATTACTAGTGAATTCAAGCTAACTATTGGAGAAAGTGGTTTTCCTGTACAATCTAGATTTAAAACCATTGTCTCCTTTTGATACATATGTGTCTAAATAAGGAATACCCTCAAAATTATTAGATGAAGTAAATTTAATAAAAGCACTACTCTGATTAATATATGCCAAAAAATTCTTGTAATAAAGTAGAAGTACCATCCCAATCCCATAGGATATATATATCATCCAAATATCGGGAGTAATATTTAATGTGTGTCATATACTCACTTTTGAAAACATTCGATACTTCCCAATCTAGCATGACCATATTGGCGTAGATGGGGGCACACGCTGTTCCCATAGCTACGCCTTGGGTTTGTCTGAAATATTCTCCCTCATAAAATATGTAATTATGTTCTAATACCAATGGCATTATCTCCATAATAAGACAAGCTGTGTCCCATTGAATGTCATAAATGAATACATCTGACACAATCAATCTTAATTCTGTATATCAAAGGGATGGAAATTCACAGTTTTATTATGATGAAAAAAGGGGGAACAAAGAGATTGGAAATGGGAGGGAATTGGAAAAAACGAAATCAGCAAGAACATCAAGGGTACCATCAGTACACAAAGGACATGAAAGCCTCTCACAAGAGGGAGGAAATGAGGCAGTAGCCCCCACCAGCCCTACCCATTATGACATTGGAGAGAGTGTAGTTAGAGATGGTATAGTAAAATACTTACAAGAATTTTAACATCTATAATTATATGGATTATCCACTCCACGTTTCCCATTTCAACTTGCTTTCTAAAGGGATGAAATATATCCCCACTAGTAAATTTAGGTTAGTTGACTGTCTTAGTGAAATTAAAAAGTATATCAGGAAATTAAATCTTGCCATTATGTTTAAGGACTCTTCAGTTTCCCAAACATCTTATAAGGAGGTACCTAAAGTGTTGAGAAAGAAGAGCACTTTTATGCCCCCTATGAATTCCATCATCTCTATATATGATAAGTCAGTTACTCAACAGATTTACCAATTACAGAATTATGCTAATGGTATTAAGAATAACCTTAATCTTTTCAAGGAAGAATTCAGGGTTTTACAAGAATTGATGGACAGGAATACAAGGGTAATGAAACCAGACAAAGGGGGAGGCATTGTAATATACGACAGTATGGAATATGCTTAAAAAATGCATGACCTATTATATACATCAGGAAACTATGAAACAGTTTCCTTGAATGAAATTAATATAGCCTATAGAAGCATAGATATCCACTTGGAAGAATTTTTGATAGACAGAAGAATCACAGAAGACACTTATAGGTTACTTAAGGTTGAATATCCAACATTAGCATCCCTCTTTGGGATACCTAAAGTGCATAAGAGTACAGAACCCCCCCCTTTACACCCATTATTTCGGGCAGTAAATCAAAAGTTTTTCCTGGGGGTACTTCCACTGACTTTTATCTTAAGCACATTTATGAAAAAATTCCCCATTTAGTCAAGGACTCATGGGAATTTTTAAAGAACTATCCTGTACAGTTTGGGAAAGATGATTTATTGTTTGCCACTATAGACATTATAGACTTATTCTCCTGCATTCCCAAAGACGAAGGACTGGAAGCCTTTGCCAATAGTATCAGGCTACATGCTGACATTCAATGGGACACAGCTTGTCTTATTATGGAGATAATGCCATTGGTATTAGAACATAATTACATATTTTATGAGGGAGAATATTTCAGACAAACCCAAGGCGTAGCTATGGGAGCAGCGTGTGCCCCCATCTATGCCAATATGGTCATGCTAGATTGGGAAGTATCGAATGTTTTCAAAAGTGAGTATATGACACACATTAAATATTACTCCCGATATTTGGATGATATATATATCCTATGGGATTGGGATGGTACTTCTACTTTATTACAAGAATTTTTGGCATATATTAATCAGAGTAGTGCTTTTATTAAATTTACTTCATCTAATAATTTTGAGGGTATTCCTTATTTAGACACATATGTATCAAAAGGAGACAATGGTTTTAAATCTAGATTGTACAGGAAAACCACTTTCTCCAATAGTTAGCTTGACTTCACTAGTAATCATCCCAGAAATACATTTTTTAACATTTATAAAGGACAACTTATACGTGCCATAAGAATGACTTCACAATATTCTGAGATGTTAGAAGAAGTGTCTTTCATCACTTCTTTATTTAGTCACAGGGGATATCATACTAATATGATGTCTAGATGAGTAAAATAGAGATAAAGGAATGGGGTAACAAATATATCCCTTTATTAGGTTACAATTATAACTATACAGCTACAAATGAAAGTAATCAGGATAGGCTTATTGAAGCTGGTACTACCTATGGTAGAGCTTGTGTTTTGGAATTTGGCCCACACGTGGACAAAGTTAAGAAAATCATGGTTAATAATTGGAACATAATTTTAGTTGACCAGGACATTGTTGAAATCCTAGGGACCCGTCCCATGTTTGTTTATAAAATGGGACGTAGCTTTAAAAGTTATCTTGAGAGAGGTTATGTGTATAATGTTCCAAGCCCTACACATACCAAAAAATGTGGAAGCTGTAAACAATGTCATGTTATTTTGCAGGAAGATAATATTATGTTGGAAAACGTGAATAGGATGAACATTGGGTTTCAACAAGGTAACTGTAATACAATGATGGTCATTTATTTAGCTAAATGTATGGTCTGTCCAGGGTTTTATATTGGAAAGACGGAAAGGAAGTTTAAAACATGTATCTATGCACATTTGTATAGTATTAGAACTAAAGATGACAAAAACGCCTTATATAGGCTTATCAAAAAATGGGGGGACAGACATAATTTTAAATTTGCCATATTAGATAGCGTTCCGATTGACCCTAAGGGTGGTGACCGTAAAGGAACGCTATCATATAAAGAAATATGGTGGCAATTGTACACTGACACCTCCGCACCACCAGGATTAAATGATGTTATTACAATCAAGCCTTTTTTGCATATTGCTTGAATCTTGTTGGTTTTATTAGCATATAATGGATTTTTATTTTTGAGTTATTAATTAATTTTATACATATGTATATTTAGAATGTTGGAATATAGCTATACAATTATTGTAACAATTATAGCCATGGATTTTTTGTGAGTGTAGTGACAACTTGATTTATTACAACACACAATGTAGATTTTACGTATTTTTTATAATACTAGCAAGAATAGAGGTTGGTTCCTTTAAATGTTGTGCTTTTGGCGCCAATTAGGTTATTTAAATGGCAACAGTTTTATTGTTTGTGTTCTGAAGAAGCTCGCATTTTAGCGAGTGAAAGCGCTTAACCAGTATTCATGTTGTGTTAATAAACTAGTGAATTTTATCCTTTTGTGGAGACTTGGTTCTGTTCTGCTCTGAGTTTTGTGGAATTGGCGTCCCAAGACACAGAGGTTACAAGCATTCTACACTTGTGGTCCTTGTTGGCTTACAGAATGCTTCTTGTGTTCTTTTTGTGTTCACTGCTCCATTAGTAGTTGAGGTGTCCACACCCAGATGTGGCAGTCTATGGGGTCCTGGTTCTGGGCATCCTCATTAGGGAAGCTCATCCAGCAGACAACAGTCATGTTCAAGTAGCAGCAGTACATCTTAGTGTGGTAGTGGACATGCCAGTACAACTCCTGACAGAGCCAGGTCTCATGGTCAGGTACAACAATGACAAACTGCCACTGCTACCATGCATGGCTCATACCTGTCCAACATACCAAGACATAGAGCTAGCAGAGAAGCTTGGCTGCGTTCATGCAGACACTCACACACCAATTTCACTTAGAGGGTCCATAAAGACACACAAGCACAATAGTTACATGGTTCAGCTGTGAAGCTTAAAGCTTATTCTGTCTCAGGCTGTTACTTTATCCAAATATCTACCCATTTCTCTTTCTTACTGACATATACTCACTTAAATTTTGTGTCAGCCTAGGCTTCCTGCCCCCACACACACACAACACCTTGTGCAAGTAATAAGTGTGCCATAGCCTTGCTTTCTATCTTTTGGATTCATGGGTACACAGGATTTGTTTCTGTTCTGAGGGGCATAACTGACTTAGTGCTTAGTATACTTGCGTTTGTGATGTTGTCATGCTAATTGTGCTTCTGACACATTTTGATCTCAGAAAGTTAGACAGTTGATAGTTTTTATTTTTAAGAATCTTCTGAGGGCTGTGAAGTCATCTTCTTCTCCTTTTGGCTTTTTTCAGTTAGGGGTCAGCACAGCAGAACAACGGTCTGCAGAACGATTGGCAGTGGAGTTTTTATGGTGTTGAGTTGCCAGGCTGGTGCCCACACTTAAACAGAAGGCACAGAGGTACACACACACACACACACAGACACACACACACACACACACCTAGGGTCAATTTAGTGTGTCCAATCCACCTACAGCATGTCTTTGGGATGTGGGAGGAAACCGGAGTACCTGGAAGAAATTGACGTGGCCACAGAGAAGACATGCAGACTCTGCACAGAAGGCAGCCCAGGTGAGTGTTGAACCAGGGAACCTCTTGCTGTGAGACAACAATGCTAACTGCTGCACCACTGCAGCCACCCCATCCTGAGGGCTGTGAAGTGTGAAACTGAAATGTGTCTCATTACTTTCTAACTTCTCACTTTAATGATTCCAGTACAAAAGTATGAGGCCAAACTGAGGACATTCATTGACCATCGGTACTTTTGAGAGTTACAACTGTGTCCATCTTTGATGAGGCCCATTACTTGATAGAGAAGACATGTATTCACATAAGTCTCTGCTGCCACATGTTAAAGTCATTGCTGTACAAAACACCCACCTTTTACTTACATTACTACTTACATTACCAAGTAACAACATGCAAGGATATGCTATTCATTTGTATTATTATACAATTCTGTTTTAACACTCCAGGTTCATCACTTACCTTGTAAAGCCAGCAGTTGCTACAGTTTTAGCTCAGGGCTGAGTCTCTCTGATGCTAGGAGTACACAGCCATTACATGGGTAGTTAAAGGTTGTGAGCATTGCCTGGCATCAATGTTGCTATAGGTATGTGTGTAGGATGAAGGTTTTATCCCCTTAGGTGGTAAGTGAGAGTGCTATGCATTGCCTCTTAGCCAATGTGAGGGTGTATTGAGTATGCCTACATCTGCAGCTGCTGTCTCCCCCTCTGACTCCTCACCTGAGTGTGACTGTGGTGACCATGCCACTGGTGGTGCGATGTTTGTCCCTTTCCCTTCTTGATCCTGCTGAAAATGTTTTCTCAGGATGATGATGTGAAGTATGGTACAGAGGGTGAAGAGTTCAGTACATGTACATTACCTGTACTGTAGGGCTCCCCCAGATGTACCTAGGTAGCCGAATCATGACTTCAGCAGCCCAAACATATACTCTTATGATATATCTGGTTTGAGCATGTGCCTCATTATGGCATTCTTCAGTGTGTATGTGCTCACTTCTGATGGGAGTCATTAGCCATGGTTCCAGTGCATAACCTGCATCCCACAGTAAATGAGTCTGTGGGATATCACCTCTTGTGAACATATGATACAGCTGGGAGGTGTGCCAGATGCGAGTTGTGGTAATTACCTTGGTCACAAGCACATACATTCAAGATGATTCCCTTAGCATTACACATGACTTGGCAGTTAATTGAGTGGAAACCCTTTCTATATATGTAGATCCTTCTCTGTACCCCTGCTGGTGCCTTGACTTCTTTATGTGTACAATCTATGGTACACAGTACCTCAGGGTAGTGTGCTACAGGGTAGAACTCTTGCATAATTTTGGCCCTGTCCTCAGGAGTATGGGGAAAACATAAGTGGTCACTCACATGACGGAGCACAGCATGCAGGAAGTGATGAAGGATCCTGGATGTGGTGCCTGTGACACTCCCAGCATGTCCCCTGTTGGTCTCTGAAAGAAGAAACCTAAGTGTTACACATACTTTTGTCTCCACTGGTATTGGTTCCCCTCGGTTTGCCCTGGGTCTGAGTTGAGGAAGACAGAGGTTGCAAGAGTTCCTGTAGTATGTCTCTGTCTACCCTGTAACACTCCACAATTTCCATCTCATACAGATTGTGAAAAGTTAACTGGGGTTTGAAAAACTCTTCTTCTTGGCCATGGTCTATAAACAGCAGCAGCAACTACAACACAGACTGGAACCGGTTGCAAATTCACATGAATTAAACCAACAGCAGCCTCTAACATTCTTTCTGTGTAAGCTCCTTTCCATGGCTGTATTTCAATGGGTTTTGGAATTTGCACCAGCACAGAGTCTATACAGTTGTTTTATATCTTAATGAATAGCTCCCTCCACCTTGGGTTGGTTGATTAGCATACAATTCAGCTGCTTATGTTGAAATTAGTATACCACAGTGTTTACAGTGGTTGCACGGCTCTATACACTTGGTATAGTAGCTTACTGAATACAAAACAGTGCGCTACCATGTAGGGCTTATTGAATCTGACCTCTACTGTATAAGTAACTTGGTCTATATGCCAAACAGCATGAAAATTATTGTTAATACAACTTACTAGTCAACATAAAGTATGATTTGTATGAGCTTTCTTTTAGGAGTCATTATTTAAAAAATTATCTTATCCTTAATACCCTGTCGTTTTCTACTATATTTACCAAATCCCTGTTCACAGCTATCATTATTTTGAGAATATTTGTTTATATAAAAAAGCCACATATGCATTCATCCATCCTCAGTCCCTACATATCTATATTTTATATATTGATAAATTAAAAAAAAAAATATATATATATATATATATATATATAATGTGTGTGTGTGCGCATAAGTTTACTATCAAAACTTGGAAACTGCATCGGTCGACCAGCATGCAGTTGACTTGCAGTTTCCAAGTCAGCATAATGTCAAACCAAAAACGATAGACTCTGCTACAGTGAAAGGGTAGTGTAGGTCAATATTTTGGATTTGACATCATGTAGGGAGGTCACGGTTCAGTGAGGAACAGGGAATTAGCCCATTTCCTCACTGTACTGCAATTGGTTTATTTAAAGTGTAGGGGTGTGGGGGTGCAGGGGGCATAGTCCTCCTGCAAAATAGTACAACTAATGTACAGTTGACGGTTGAGTGCAACAGTACATTAATGTGCATAGCAAAGGTGAATGATGTCACCTCCTGCTATATCGATCTCATTGACCCAGGATGCTTGGGTATGCTTTTTTCCGACATTCGGCCTTTTAGACGTGTCGGAAATTGACATTTTCCATTGACATTATGGTCATTCAATGGAAGCATTTTCAAGAATATGACAGTATATACACACACACACACACACACACATATATATATATATATATATATATATATATATATATATATATATATATATATATATATATATATATATATATATAGGTCCACTTCTGAATCTTGAAATACCGAAATGTTGAATTTCAGTATTCCGACCAGAATACTGAACGTCCACAAACACAAAAATGGAAAATACTGACAAATGGAAATAACAAAATAAAACTAAACATCCAACCATCCCTAAACTAAACTAAAACATAACTACAAAACCCAAAATACTTAACAGTAACACATTTTTTGCAGGGTGGCAACCACCCCCGCACCCCTGCTACTTATATATATACCATCTCAGAGGTTGCACACACCTATTTTATGTGCCCTACACTCCCATTACACAGACACTTATACACACAAGGAACACCCACACTGCCCATGTAAACCAGTCACCACTCTCAACACCTACACACACGCATGCACACACACCATCACCTACCTACCCTAGAGGCGATCTCTGCTTAACATACAAAGGCCATCTCAAACCCTGTGCTGTTGGACATGCTGCACTTAAAGAAATCCCAATTCCTCAGAGCAACATTCTCCAGGGATCTAAACCTTGTCATCACAATAAACAAAACATGCTGGAGGGATAGGTTCCTGTCCCAGAGACTCCCCAGACTCTGGAATAGACTGCCCATACATGTCAAGCAGAGTGCCTCTTTGGCCCTCTTCAAAAGAAACCTTGATGATTGGATGGGAGAAAGGAAATCCACCCCAAGGATCACGTCTGTCTCCCCTGCTAGACAGGGGTCCAGGAAGTAAATAGTGTGGGAAGAAATAGCCAGGGAATTGTTATGGCTAGGCTTGTATAGTTCAGTAAAATCCAAAAACAGCTTCAGGATAGAGGTACCAAGAGTGCAAAAGAAAAACGCAAATAATCCTCGAAAATACACTAAGTACCACCAAGGCTCTGGAAGTCACAAATCTTTTATTGAAACACCCAGTCAAGACAGTTATGTGCTTTCGGGTTACATCCGAACCCTTCATCATACATAAAACCATTGCATATCCTATGCATTTAAATACTAAAAAAGGCGCCAAAACTTCATTACAAAATATTTCATCCCTAAATGATCATTTCGAACTTGGCCATTAGATGGCAGCAATAATACATATATTTCATTTTAAACCATTCTCTAGTTAAAAACCAATAATTAGCCTTAGTATGTAAAATGAGAATATATTTATGTGTATGTATAAAAAAACTACAATAAAATCAACAGTGAAAATACATATAAAAAACATAAAAATATGAAAAAAAGCACAAGGACACACAAAAAACACATAACTATGCATATATATAAAAACACCAAAATTAATAAATAAAAAAAATATTGTGATTCTAGACAGACACTATTATGAAGGTGCAATGCAGTCAATGTTAGATGGAAATTAAACTTATAAATTGATAAACAGTACACAATTAAACAAGATAATTAGCAACATGCACAGTAATCTGTATGATTTATTAATGTGTGACATTATTAGTCCTGACTTACATAAATACTTTTTCATTGAATTACCAACTACTCCAACTTTTAGGGGTCTGCCAATGATCCATAAAGACCCCCACAAACCTAAAATGAGACCAATCATCTTTAGTAGAGGGTGGTTGACAGCACCACTCTCCATATATGTTGAGAAGCAACTAAGAGAGTTAGTTCAGGCCACAGGCACCATTATTAAAGATACTCAAAATTTTAGTATTACTTTTTCTGAATGTATAAACAATGGTGCTGATTTTTCTAACATTTGGCTCATCACTTTAGATGTAATATCGCTATTTACTGTGATACCAAATGCAGATGGTTTAGAGTATATAAGACAGTTTCTAAGTGCAATAAATGTTAGTAGTGATGAAATGCATGTTGCTACTTGAGTTGATTCTAGAGAACAATGTTTTTGTCTATACTGATAAATACTATTTACAGACAAAAGGAGTGGCGATGGGGATGCCTTGTGCGAATTCGTATGCCAATTTATTGTGTAAAATATAAGAAGGTGCACCATGAGCCAAAAGGCTTAAAAAAGATATATCTCCAGTAGTTAAAACACAGGTTTACTGACACACAACACGAACAGACTGCAGTAGGGTAAGCGCTTTCACGTTATTATGTTTAACGCTTCATCAGACATCAAGGCAGCCTCAAGCACATGTTAATGTCTTAAGGGTCTATTTGCTAAAAAAGGTTTAAGTGCTATTCTGTCATTTAGACCAAATTTATGCGCTTGTAATTTTAATATCCACTTTTTTAGCAAATAGACGCTTAAGACATTAACATGTGCTTTTAAGATTTTATGATGTTTGTATTTTAATCATTGACATATACATTGTTTTTATTCTGATTTGTTAGTTTGAACAGATGACCTGTGAGTCATATATATTTAAACAGATGGTTTGAGGCTGCCTTGATGTCTGATGAAGCGTTAAACATAACGTGAAAGCGCTTACCCTACTGCAGTCTGTTCGTGTTGTGTGTCAATAAACCTGTGTTTTAACTACTGGAGATATATCTTTTTTAAGCCTTTTGGCTCATGGTGCACCTTCTTATATTTTATTGAGACTGTCGTATGCCAATTTAGTTATGGCCCAATTGGACAAGACATCTATCACAGACACTGATTATGCTGGAAATATTAAATATTACAAAAGGTTTGTAGATGATGTCTTTCTCCTGTGGGATGGTACTGAAACTGATTTATGTTCATTTATTGAGTTTATAAATCAAACCACCAGTTTCCTGAGATTTGAAGGTAAATGGTCCAAGTAAGAAATTGAATTTTTAGACATGTTTATTATTAGAGAAAATGATAGTTTTTCCACTTCGCTACATAGGAAAAGTCATAGGAAGAATAATTTGCTTCATCACATAAGCATGCAGCCTAGACATATATATCAGAATATAATTAATCAAGGACAAAGAATATCCAAATTGATTAGTGATGACACTAAATGTGAACAAACATTAAGTAATTTGAGAGATGAATTCATTATGAGATGATATTCTAGAGAAGAAAGTAATGTATTAAAAGATCCCAAAATAGTGGAAATTAAAGGGAAAGGTAGAACTTACTTTAGGAAGAAGAATGTGAATGCTGCTGAATCAATTCAAACAATAAGACACGTCAATTCGACCATTACACAGGTTAGATTAAATATACCATATTCCAATAATAACAGGAATATACGTGAGGTGATGAGTAGGAATTCGGCTATTTTAACTACCAATAATGAGATCCGAAATATAGTTGGTCTCCAACCTAGGTATAGTTATCACAATAAGTCCTTGAAAAGGTAAATATTATGCTATGAAGAGAATAAAGTGAATAGAGTGATGTCAAGTAGGCAAGGCACTTTTCCATGTAGGAACTGCACTCAGTGCTCCTATATGTTAGGTTCTAATAGCTTTACACACCCTGACACCAACAGGACCTATGTTTTTAAACATTATGCTGATTGCAAGTCCAGAGATCTTGTCTATTTAGCTAGCTGCATTAAATGTACACGCTTCTATATAGGCAAAACAAACCGAACCTTGAGAGAAAGAGCAAGAAAGCATATTTATGCCATTACCCGTGAAGATGAGACCAATGCACTGGCAAAATATGTGTTGGATCATGACTTAAGTCATAAGTTTAGATTCATGGTGCTTGAGTTGGTTAAAAAGAGTAATAGACTAGGAAACATTAAAAATTACACAGAGAAGGAAGGGATAAAATGGATAATTAGGATGCAGTCAGACAAAGGTAATGGTTTAAATGACAGGATATCGAATAAACCATTCCTTAAAGACAGACCTTTAAAACACTGAGATGAAATATATGAACTATATATATATATATATATAATATATAGATATATACATACATATATACCCATATTAGATATAGGCATCTATTTATTTTTTTTAATTTATTAATGTTGGTGTTTTTATATATATGCATAGTTATGTGTTTTTTGTGTGTCCTCATGTGGTTTCTTTATATTTTTATATGTTTTTTATATGTATTTTCACTGTTGATTTTATTGTGTTTTTTTTATACACACATATAAATATATTCTCATTTTGCATACTAAAGCTAATTTATTGTTTTTTAACTAGAGAATGGTTTAAAATGAAATGTGTATTATTGCTGCCATCTAGTGGCCAAGTTCAAAATTATCATTTAGGGATGAAATGTTTTGTAATGAAGTTTTGGTGCCTTTTTTAGTATTTAAATGCATAGGATATGCAATGGTTTTATGTCTGATGAAGGGTTTGGATGTGACCCGAAAGCGCTTACTGTCTTGACTGGGTGTTTCAATAAAAGATTTATGACTTCCAGAGCCGTGGTGGTACTTGGTGTATTTTCAAGGATTATTTGCGCTAGGCTTGTATAGGCCCTAGGGCCGATAGCCTAGTACCAATCTATGAACCTAGAGAGAGAGCTTTTTCATTATGGCTTAGGGTTCCTATTACATGAATGAACTTTTCAAAGTTCGAATGTCATATGGTCGACACCATATGATCTAACTTTGAAAAGTTCAAAGATTAAATGTACTGGCGGGGTGCAGGGGGGGAACCTAGAGAGAGAGCTTTTTCATTATGGCTTAGGGTTCCTATTACATGAATGAACTTTTCAAAGTTTGAATGTCATATGGTCGACACCATATGATCTAACTTTGAAAAGTTCAAAGATTAAATGTACTGGCGGGGTGCAGGGGGGGCTTGCCCCCTGCTCGGAGCATTAAGGTAAGTTTTTTTTTTTTTTGATGTTTTATTATATATTCGAAGTTTCAAACTTTGATCATATGTTGTCAAACACATGGGATTCTAAGTTTTGAAACTTCGAATATATAATATAGACTCATGGCTTATTATGACTAAAATGGTCCTCAGTGACTGGTTCACTTACTCAGGTAGCAAATAAACACACAAGACATCGCAGCATAGCATTTTAATAAGGTACTCATAAGTCTCAGAAAAAAAAAAAACATTCCTTGAGATGTGACAAGGCCTACCTGCTGAAACTAAGGTTTCATAGTTCTCTAACTTCACTTCCTTATGAAGCTCCTTCTCTTGTTTTGTTAACATCTTCATCTCCTCTGCTGAGAACGTAACAGCAACATCTTCAAAGGATTCTGGAGCCTGTAAAAGACACATGGCGCAATTCATCTTTTCTTTTACTGCAACTGGTGTAAAATATTCTCTTTTCTTTTAATGTATTGAATGTAAATTGCATTATTATTTCAGCAGGGTAGCAGTGTCATTTGTTACCAGAAGTGCAGTTAAAACAGTAAAACTAATCCTTCATTAACAAGTACAAATTTCCTTTCCACAATTATGCAAGTAACAATGCCTTCATTTCTGAGTTGAAAAATGTCCCTTGCTACTATTTCTGTCTCTCTACACACATTAAGGTCAGCAGCAGGAGGGCACAGAGTTCCAGTTAAAGACCATGTTTAGAAAAAGACTGGGTGATCGAATTTAAGGAACAGGAAAACAGAAAGGAATGAGGGAAGCCTTGAAATGTGGAAAAAAGTGGGATCATAGCTGAGTAGGAATGAAAAGGTAGGAGCAGGGATAAGATGGAGAAGGCATGGGGCTGTGAGATAGTTGTAGAAACTACTGGAAGACAGCTGCAGAGTAATCAGAGGATGACAAACCATGGAGGATTACTTAAGAAATCTACAAGAAATGGTCCAAGATTACAACCAAGCTGTAGCAGGAACAAGATATCCTCTCTGGGGTGGTGGAGAAACTGATGGGTGAAATTAATAAAATGTAATGGCCAGTGGCAAAATGGATGGGATTCAAAAGATAGAGGGAGTATGAAAACAGCAGGGTTAGAATATGTATAACAGTCGTGGGAGGGATAATCCAAAACCAATCATTTCTCAGTGCCAAATGTTACCTGCATTTGTGCAGGACTCAGCAGTATGCAGCAGGGTAAGACTAGAGGCATACAGAATTACAATGCAGCAAGGCTCAGACAAAACTGTGGTCTAAAATATATTCGAAGAGGAATAGTCTGTCCAGATCAAGGGTTACATCAGTTAAATTTATGTTTGCTTCTGATAGAGCTGGTGGACTTCAGGTAGATGTAAAAGCCCCTAATGCACTTACTGAAGAGAGCAGAGGAAGACAGCATAAATACCACATTGGGTTTCCACTGAAAACAGGCTACTAGTCTTCTGGGAATAACCCGCTCAACGAAGGATATATAAACAAAAAAACAAAAGAAGTAAAAAAATGATTCAACAAAAGAAGGGAGAACCGCTATTCTGCAGTTTGGATATTGGTTCATTTAACAATAATCCACTACATGGCATTGATAAAGGCAGGATTTACCCACAGATGGCACAATCTGATCAACAGGGTGAAGACTGAGTGATTAAACAAAGCCAGCCATGGATAAATTCTGCGCCACTCACACCCTGTAGAGTATTGCTATTATACAGGGAAACTTTAAGAAAAAAGTCTTAATTATTATTTATAAAATTATTGTATAAAAAGAATTCTGTGCTCTTCCATCTGCTTCTGGTAGTCTGGGATGGCCAATATATGAACTGCACATGCTCTGTAAATGTGTACATATATTTGCATGGTTTTCGGACATATCATTGAGGAACATAGTCACTAAAGGAAAACGCCTGTTTTTGGAGGCAAGAGGCTTTTTTTATTTACGTAGTTATTTACTTATCATTTTATCAGGTTACATGGTATGCCCCATGCAGCTACTTGTACAGGTGCTCCTGGCACTAAAATTGTGAGGGTCTTTTTGTGAAACAGAAAACCTTCAATTATTCAGAAGAGCAACACTTATTACATAATACAAAAAGCAGTTAAGCTGTCATTTAATGAATTTTCACACATTTCTGTAGTGCCTTGTGTAAGAATCAAGCATAACTACTGTAGAACAGTGTGTGTGTGCTGTATCATTAAGAAGCATATCAAGGACTGACCATGCATATATAAACAGCAAGCACGTGCTATACTCAGTGCTATTTTGTAAGTGCAGCCAGAGAGTGAGCATGTATGAATGAATGTAGCTAGTTTGTATATACGTTACCCAAGTTAAAGTTTATAAGCTTCAATCGTGACGTGTTTGTACATAATAAAGCTGCTTGAACAGAACCCAAAAAAGACTCGTCTATTACATCCCGACTAGACGAGCAACATGTCAGAACCGGGACTCCAGAGACTGACATTCAGAGCTACGAGGTACGGAGATAACAGTGAAGGAAAACTAAGAGAAACGAGCACAGAAAAGGGCCAGAAAAGAACCAAAGGTAATGAAAACTTGCAGAAACTGTTTATTTTATGAAAAAGATAAAATGGAGCATTACAAGGGCACAAACCGCATTATTAGACAAGTGAGAGGCATAAAATATTTATTAATTAAAAGGAATGGTTAAGATTAAGATATCTGATAAAACGATTATGAGAAAAGCAGAAAGAGTATGTTTAAAGCAAAATGGGCATGTTTAGAGTGAAACGTGCACAAGAAAATCACAATGGGAAAAGAAATTAAATGAGCAAAACAAATATAACAAGGACAAAAAGGACACATTAAGCATAAATAAAGTAAGGCGTCTGCATGTGGTTTGGCAAAGTGCGGTGTTTTGGCATAACTACAACTTTGTATTGTATCGAGGACATAACTGGAGTTAGTTGAAGTATCTCAGAGTGTGCAAAAGTGATTACAGTGTGTGCTTATTACTGTGAATGTATTCCAAAGAGTTTATTTGTGTGCAAATTGCAACTATTTTGTGAAGTGCAGTCAAAATACAGACATTTCAAAAAGTTTCTTGTGCTGGGTGCATCTATTCACAGAGTGCCACCATTACAGAGTGTTTCTTGCACTGTAAAGAATTATCTAGTAAGGTACCACCATTCTGGGGAAGTTTCAGTGAGCAGTGTACCGTTATTCACAAAGTGCAGTTACTTTGAAATGTTTCTTTCTCCGAGCTTCTTCTGCCTAGTTCATTTGCACACTGCAGTTATTTTAAATGTTTCTTACACTGACAAGAGGTAAGTTCTTGCAGTAGAGCAATTTCAAAAGTATTACATTACCCAAGAGACTTATTTCAGAAAGTTCAGTTATTTAGAGGCTTGTTGTGCTATTGGACAAAGTTACAAATACTGGCATACATTTCTGGCATATGTGTATCTGTGTGTGTTTGTGCATGTTTGAGAAACCCTTCATTGGCATGTGTTAATATGGCAGACAGATTTTGAAAGCCCTCACTACTTGTATTTGATCAGCATATTGCACAGAATTGGAGAATATCTGAGCAAGAGTACAATATTTTTATACAAGCAGCTTATTCTGACAAAGATGCATGCACCAGGGCATTCATTTTGCTAAACCTAGCTGGGTCAGAGGCCATTGATAGAGCATTCATTTGTGTATGCACCAACAGTATATGAGGGAAAAGGTGAAATTGTCATATTGCTGTGCATGCCAAATCAAGGGAAGACCCCAAGTATTTGAAGCATAAATTCAGGGAAATGTGCAACCCCCAGATGAATATTACATTAGAGAGGCATTTGTTTTACACAAGAGATCAGAAACCGGGGAAACATGTTCAGCTTATATTACTGACATAAAACACAAAGCTAAAATGTGTCAGTTTGGTGACCTAAAGGATGAGTTAATAAAGAACAGACTTGTGTGTGGTATTAATAGTGCTACTGCGAGGAAGATTTTGCTTTGTGACAGTGATTTAACATTGAATAAAGCCACTGAGACTTGTCAAATCCATGAAGTTACAGAAAGGCAAATGAGTATGCTTGCAAGTGACAAGAGCATGGTTTCAGAAGGCTCCAGAGCAAATGTAGATAGGATGCAACACATGGCAAACAGAAGCAGGCCTAAGCACATGGCAGCCACAGCCCCTGCTGGTTCACCAGAGAAACCATGTATTTTTCCAGCAAGTTCTAAGAAAGGAGCATATTCAGTGCAATACAGGCGTGAATCAGCAAAATCCAAATCCAGCTTTATTGTTAACTGTCACAATCGTGGTGCCATTCATGACTAAAAGAAAGAGATGCTTAGAATTTGGTTAGCAACATCACAAGTATAAATAATGGAATCATTTTCAAAAATTTTGCAAATCAAGTAAATCCCACACAGTTGTAAAGAAGGGTCACTCAAAAAAGTAAATAGATCAAGTAGACTGCAACTCCACTTTCTATGCAGCTGGTGTATCAGTAATTGGTGAAAAAGTTGATGCAGTGAATTTGTTGGCAAAGAATGAAGTGTTTTGTACTGTCCAGATCAATGGGAAATCCACTGAGCTCTATACCTCTCAACCTGGAAACATCAAAAATCTGGACAAGGCCCATGAAAAATAGGTACAAATCTGTATGCTGATTAACATCTAATTTGCATACATAATTATGTAACCCCACCCACTGCAGTGGAATTGTGGGATACCAAATTTCAAACGCAAATTGAAGAACAGACAACCAAAACATGGCACCAGAGTCCCCCTGCAGCCATTCCAGTGTCCTGTTACCTGGCTATTTTGACCCATTTACCATAAACACTACTAATGTATGCATACTGCTTTACTTCAATGATCTGAATTTTATTTTTACATTTTACAGCACAACAATGCAGAAACACTAAAATACGTCATCTGGTAAACAAAGCAATACTGTCTCACAATGAAAACAGGCTTGACATTAAACTTTGCCCTTGAAACTCACATTCATTGAAACAGCATTGAAACCCACACACACCACATCCAAAGAAAATGCATCTGGCCAGTGGTGCATAAAGATTACCTTTGGGCTGTTTTCAAATCATTGGCCCCTTGCACACAAAACAAGAAACATACATGTGTTCTTTTCTTTATACACCTTCCTGACTTTATTAAATTATATTCCTTGTATAATACAACACACGTTAGAGTGCATTTTAAATTTATTGTTTGAACATTTTACCAGTAATCTGTACTGTAGGTAATGAAACAAAACACGTGAACCAATAATGAGAAAACTGCCCAATTCAGAACTTTTCCATCATAAAAGTCTGCTTCCACACCCACACTATAAATAGACTAACAGTAGTGTAGGCCATAGGCATCTTGCACAGCGTCTCGCACTTATTTTCAATTTCATTTTTTTTGGGGGTGGGGACAAACGGTCAAAAAACAGGGACACATTTTAAACATTGCTTGTATAATTTTGTACAGTTGCTAGAATAAAATGCTGTGCTACCATCATGCATTTCACTGGCAGGTTTTGAACCCAGGACTCTATGCACTACATTCAGAACATACCACTATCCCAAATCAGCAGCTGCCTGAAAAATAGGAAAACTGAAATCATTTAATGAATTAATTTCTCACTTCTCAACATAGCTCTTAACCTCATGGACAAAAAGCCAATAATGGGGGAATACAAATTCAGTTCTCACTTCTCACTCACCATATCTCTGAACTGTTAGCACAAAAATGTTCTTACTTCTCATAGCTCTCTGAACTCTTAGTACAAAAAAAAAAAATCTGGACAAAGAGAACATAACTTTCAACTGTCTAAAAGCTCCATTTAAACAGGGGCAAGTCTGCACTTCCACGTTTCAGTATCCTTCTTTGAGTTTACATGAAAAACCACTGTCCCTACCCATTTACAAAGGCAAAAATGCAGCAGACAGTACCAATGATTTCTAGAAGACACACATGTCTCTTACCATTACTCAGTTTAGTCTCTTTTTGCTTGACCTATCCAGGTAAGCAGAGTTCCCGTTACTCCAGTATTCTTCCATACAGTTACCAAATGCTCTTCTAAACTCGTTATGCAGCCCAACAGCTGAATATTCTTTGTTGACATTTTCTTGTTAATTTATCGTTAATCCATTGGTAAGGGCTGGCTGGCAATCTTTAACCTCTTCCACCTTTAAAACTAGACTGGAGTGAGGGTTAAGTGGATCACTAGCCCTCCGTACCAATGGACTTAACAGTAAATACTACACATAAAATTGGGTCATGTAGCCAAGCACTTGCACTACAGAATCCTGCATAACATGCAGTTAAACAAATCATTTAGAGAGCACCACCACATGTCAAAAGTAAACATTGTCCTCCACTTCTCGCAGGAGAATATGGCAAGTTTGTATTCTGTGGCAGTCTGTAGGCCAAACATCAGTAGCAATGTTGTAGTTAGTTAAAGCTCAACATCTCCAGGGCTGAAGTCTGACAGTGCATTCTACTCTGTGGGGTTCCTCTACTTCTCCACTGCCACCATTTACCATTTATGGCAGCAGCAATCTGGAATTCTTATCCACAATGGAACATTTTACTGTGATCCTTTACATCAACTGATATTTAAGGACCAGCTGTCAGTTAATGCTATGTCATCTTTGTAACATTCATGCTGCTAATCAGGATGCATTCAGATGACACCACAATGTGGATGTTTCATCAATCTTCTTAGAGATCTATATTGTGACATTAAAGCACTGCAGTATTATGCAGTGCCCAAGAAGGTTAAATATTTCTTAAAGTTGTACTTATCCCTTTCTATACATAAAAACAATATATTATGCATATGATGCAGTTGTGCATTCATATGCTTTCAGTTTGCATATTTAGAATTGTTTCCATATGAATCTCTGATCACATTTTAAACCATAAAGAACTCTAAGATGCAAATATCACTTTTGCAACTTTCCATCTTTGCATGTTACTTATCTTCTTCGTAATATATTTCTGGTTTCATGATTCTTTCCTTCCAATTCTGCATTCTCACACAACTCTTGTACATATCATTCTTAGGTTGTCCTCTGGTTACAGAAATCTTCTTGCTTAGATGTGCTTGTCTTCTATAAATAGCTTTTATTCCCTCTGTACAATATACCATCACAGCACAAGGAAAAAAAAAAGAGATCTCATGAAGTTTTGAAATTACAGAACGAAAGCGCTTACCTGTATTTGGTTATATTAAAATTTTAGTTTTTACTTGGGGGTCTGTGGTTTTTTGGACATTTGTTTTGTTTGTTCGTAAGTAAAACAAGAAAATAACTGTCTGGGCATATTTTTTAAACATGTTGCTGCCTTATTGTGCTTATTTTGTGTACTCCTAAATTCCAGTCTGATTTGAAAAGCAACCTTGAAGTTTTTTTTTTTTTATATAAATTCTTTCTTTAATGCGAGAAAATTCAGTATATGAACATATGCAATAAAAGGTGTGCTTGAGTTCTGCTACTAAGCAAATGCAGATGTTTATATGTTTATTATTTAATGTTTTGCATAAATAAATAAAATGAATGAATGAATGAATAAGGAAATAAAACATTGTGATGAATGTGGGAAGGGGGACTACAGCCCAGCAGCCTGTATCATGAGCTGTCCTTGTGTTTCACTTCCAAAAAAACACCCACAGCTCAGGTCAACATTTCTCCATTCTTGCCAAAATCAGTATTATTAGTGTCTTGTTTCCACTAATGTATCAGCGGTTGGTTTGTCAGAGTGTCTTTGAAGGCATCCTGAAGTCATTTTCCATGTTTTGTCAAACTCCTGTTACACTTGGGTTTTCACTTTGGTGGCTGCTTATGCAACTACCTGCCTGTCCTGTCACTTCTTAGTTGAATATGTATACCTCACCCACTAGTATTGCAAGGAAGGCCTCTTTAACCTGACAGATTCCCTCAGTGTTGTTTCTGCCTACTGGAATTTGGGGTTACTGCCATGAGAAGCACAAAACACATTTTGGCCAGAACTTCTTGCCAAAACCCCAACTACTGACATACAGAACAGATCCTATTCAGATTTCTTCTACCTTCTAAATGTATATGGGACAATGATTTTTGGAGCAGGAGTCTTAGATGAAGGACATTAACTGTAATCCCACTACAATCTACCAGATTTTCCGTACTAGTAGCAGTCTCAAACAAGTAGTACTGAAATCAGACTGAAGGGAACCTCAAGCTGATATTCAAAGTCCTTCATGAGGGCTATAAAGGCAAAATTATCTCCTTTCCAAGGGGTCTAGAAATCTCTTGCAAAGTAAACTCTCTGAATAAAATGCAGGAGAGTCTAAATAATGTGAAATAAGATTTGAAAAAACGTTTCATTGAAATACACATTCACTGAACAAGCACAAAACCACCTAGAATTTCATATAGTAAACAAATGCCCCACACACACACACACACACACACACACACACACACACACACACACACACACACACACACAAACCCATGTCCCTAACCCAAATCCCAATTCCAGTCCTAAAGTCATTGATCTGTTGAAGTACTACAGCAACCAGATTCAATGTACCACTGAGACTGATTATTAAATACTGTTTTGGACAAAAGGGACTCTACCTGATTGCTATGTTCCAAACCTCTCACATATGATCCCATTAGCCAAGGACCCCTTTCACAGAAAAAATGCTAGGATAAGTGGATAACAGGAGATGTACAGACACTGCAGGAATCTTACTGGAGGAGTTTAGCTCTGATGTTGCTATGCAGAAAGAGCAAACATGATCACTCTTGATATATGATTCTCAAGCGTGTATTGGCTCTGAGGGTTAGCTTTATGAAAAGAGATGTAAACGACTTTAAAAATAATTAGAAAAAAATACAGGCAGATCTTGTCACATCAAGTATGCCAGCAGGACATTGAACAACATCCCACAAAAAAGGATCAGCTAAGCTGTAGTTATTGTTTCTCCTCTGTATCTAACTGCTATTACCTGGGGTATATATCCCTGCCTGAGTAGTTTGTTCAGCTTGACGGATGAACTACAAGCCCTTCTTCTGTTCGTTCGCGCCATTAATCCCGGCTGCTCAGCTTTCAGGCGAATTGCTCCATTAATCCCGGCTGCTCAGCTTCCTCCGAGTCCTAGTGTTGCTGCCCGGCCACCACCATTAATCCCAGCACGAATTCCCGCCGTTTCAGCCAGCCGGAAATGATGATGTGAGCTCCTTGAGCTCAATTCCGACTGGCTGGTAGCCTGGCGGAGCTGATGTCATTGCGCATGTGATGACATCAGCTCCGACAGCACGGAAATTTTAAAAATGTAAAGAAAAATCGGAAATGAAGGGGTGCCACTCTGGAATCATGGCACCCCCTTCATTTGGACTACAAAACTCTGTAAAAACAGAGTAATTCGGAATGGTTGGGAGGTCTGCTGAGCTCAAAGTAGACACTGGTTCAAAGCGCAATGTTATATCGGCAGACACATTCGCTAAGGTGAGAACTAATGAACAACTCAATGTGGCTAGTAGTGTGAAACGTGCTGCTTATGGAGGTGAAGAAATTCAAACTGAAGGCTCAGCAGTGCTTTCTTGTTATTTGGCTAGGAACTGTTACAGCTTGTTATTCTATGTAGTTCGTAGACCTGTGCAGTCATTATTGGGTCTTAGACAGTTGGAGAATGAATCAGCTTTCTTTTACCAAAGAAGTTCATCATACAAGCACATATCCTAGTTCCAATTTTTTTGAAGCCATTTTCTCATAGTATGCTGATGTTTTCAAATGTCAAGTTTGACAAACTTCCAGTTGTGTTTTCTATGAAGTTAGACCTAGAGGTCAATCCAGTAATCAGACCAGCAAGAAAAGTTCTGACAGCTACGCAGGAAAATGTCAAAGCTCACTTGGATAAAATGGTGCAGCAGGGTGTAATTTGTCCAGTTACAGAACCAACTGAATGGGTGTCATCTATAGTAGCAGCTCACAAAAATGTCTCAGACAACATGAGAATATGTACTGACCCAAGAGATTTGAACAAAGTAGTGAAGAGACTGCATCATCCAATGCATACAGTCGAAGAGGCTGCATCTCCAATACCGAATGCCACTGTTTTTTCTGTCTTGGATGCAAAAAGTTCATTTTGGCAAGTGATGCTTGATCGCAAATCCTCATTACTAACTACTTTCAGTACCCCATTTGGCAGATATAGATTCCTGAGGATGCCATTTGGAATAAATTCTGCAAGTGAAGTCTTCCAGCGTGCAATGGAGCAAATTTTTTCAGGTTATCCTGTGCCATAACAGTAGATGATTTATTGGTTGGAGGCAATGGTGAAGCAGAGCAGGACAGAAACCTTAAGAGAGTTCTAGACAGAGCATGACAGAAACCTTAAGAAAGTTCTAGACAGAGCACGTGAAGTCAACTTAAAGCTCAATCTTCTGAAGTGCAAATTCAGACTACCAGAGTTACATATGTAGGTCATTTATTTACCATCACTGACTTATGACCAGACATATCCGAGCAAGCAGCTATTCTTGAGATGTCAGTACCAGATAATATTCAAGCTCTACAGAGTTTCCTTGGCATGGTCAACTATTTAGGCAAGTTCATACCAGACTTCAGCAAGTTGACAGCACCTTTAAGAGAGCTGATGTGAAAAATGGCAAAGGGTCTTGGTTGGAACAGCACCAGAAGGCATTTGGAGACCTTAAGCAGAAAATTGCCACTCCATCTACATTAATATACTATGATGTCAATAAACCATCTATCTATGTCAGGCACACTGACGTCCCGCTCACCAGACTGAACAAGGAGAGGGTCACGGTGAGCAGCCTGTCGGGCGCTAGGATCCGCCACATAACACAAGCACTCAGGTCACTCCAAGGCAAGTACAAATATGACTCAGTCATTGTCCATGCTGGTGTGAATGACCTGAGACGTACCTCCCTGGACTACATGAAAAGAGACATAAAGGAGCTCTCTGAGCATGTAGCCCAGGCCGGTATGACCCTGACCTTGAGTAGCATCTTACCCTCACCAAGAATTATGCCACAATATGAAGACAAGATGATCAATTTCAACAATTGGCTTAAGTACTGGTGTCATTCAAAGGGGATCCAATGCCTGTCAGCTTGGGATGATATGCTCGACAAGCCACAATGCTTCGCTAGGGACGGCTTGCACCTGTCACCCCTGGGCTATTGGATATTGGCAAAGGCTCTTGCTACCCCCATAGTGCCCTTTTTAGGCAAGGCTCAAAAGACAAACCCACCTCCATAGGTATCACAAGGGATAAGAAACTAAGAGTAATGCTACTCAACGCCAGAAGTCTAAACCTCAAGATGCACTTTTCGAAACTCTCCTTAGCATGGAGAACATCGATATCTGTGCAGTAACAGAAACCTGGTTCAGAGCTCCTGAGAGCACCCCAGCACTACCAGGTTATACCTCATACCATGCTTTTCGGCCCCAAAACTTGGATCGAACCACAAAAGGAGGGGGAGTATCGATATTCATCAAAGATACCCACACCTCCAGGTTGGTGGCAAAGCACGAAGCATCAGAGACTATCCATGTGCAACTAACAGTGGGTAAAACTGCCTTCCAGTTTATAGCCTGCTACAGACCACCCTCCCAAACCCAGGAGCCCCACTCAGCCTTCCTGAGAACACTGGAAAATATGAAGGTCTCTCCAAACACCATTATATTGGGCGACTTCAACTACCCAAACATAGACTGGGAGCATTACTCTAGCTCCAACACCCTAGCCCAAAGATTCCTAGAATTTATAAACTCAAATGCTATGGAACAACTTGTTACCACTCCCACAAGAGGGGAAAACATACTGGACCTGATCATCACCAACATGGGGACTCTATGCTCCAGACCAGAAGTGTATCCCTCACTGGTAAGATCAGACCATAAACTAATCTCACTGGATATTCACATCCCGACCCCACCCCCTGCCCAGAAAACCACAGTGAAAAACTTCTCTAAAGCAAATTTCACACTCCTCAAAACCGAGGTGGAATCCTTCAAAGCCCCGGGCCTGTGGAAAATCTGCCCAGACCGCAGAATCCTTTATAAATGCATTCTATGAACACCTTCAGGAATGCATGGATCATGCGATCCCAAATAAAACCAAGACCCAATCCTCCAATGGCAGACGTCCTGTCTGGTGGACCCCAGCCATAAACAAACTATACAATAGAAGGAGGAAGCTACTAAATGATAGAGCAAAATCCCAAAAGGGAAGGCATCACTGATCAGTATTAGCAAAAAACTACGGGCACTCATAAAATTGTCTAAGGCCAGCTTAGAGAGAAAAATTGCACAGGACACTAAGGATAATCACAAGGCTTTCTTTAGTTATGTTAGGAACCTGGGTGGTAATTCCCAGATATGCTCAGAATTAGTCCAAAATGACAAAAAATACACTGAACCCACAGACATTGCCAACATCCTAGCTGACAGGTTCAGTGCAAACTTCTCCCCCCCTCCCCACCAAAAGGGCAAATCTCTATCCCAGCAGAGTGCTGCCCCCCTGACATCTCAGATGTTCAGGTAAGAGCCACCCTCTCCAAAGCAAAAAACACAGCATCAATGGGACCAGACGGTGTCCTGGGCTGCGTCCTACATGAACTCCAAGAAGAGCTAAACCCAAACATAAAACTACTGTTCAATCTCAGCCTTACTACAGGATATGTGCCCAAAGAGTGGCATACAGCAACAGTGGTCCCTCTCCATAAAGGTGGTGCCTCAACGAATCCTGGAAACTATCGCCCATAAGCCTGACTAGCTTGGTCTGCAAAGCTATGGAAAGGATCATCATGGACCTCATAAATAAAGATATTGAGGACCTACAGACACTGGATCCTACCCAGTTCGGCTTTGTTAAGGGCAGATCCTGCCTCTTAAATCTGGTTGATTTCTTTGAAACAGTCACCAAGGCCATTGACGAGGGGAAGGTGGTCCACACAGCCTACCTGGACCTCACAAAAGCCTTCGATACAATACCCCACTCGGGCATTATAGATAAGCTCACCAGCTTAAACATAAACCCCTATGTCACTAGATGGATTGCAAACTGGCTCAAGGACAGAACCCACATGGTTAGAATTGCTGGAGCCATGTCAGACTCCAAACCAGTTACAAGTGGTGTCCCACAAGGCTCAGTCCTGGGACCTCTCTGGTTCGGTATATATTTCTCGGAGGTACAGGCCAACACGGAAGGACTGTGGCTGACCAAGTTCGCAGATGACTACAAACTGGGCACCATAATCGACTCTCCAGCCAACACAAGCATCCTCCAAAAGGGCCTCATAGAAACAGACAACTGGTGCCAGAGCCATGGCCTCAAGCTAAATGCCAAAAAGTGTATAGTCATCCCCTTTGGCAAAAACAAAGTGACCACAAATTACCACATAGGTGGTAATCCATTAATTACAGAAGAAGTAATTAGGGACCTGGGGACCCAAGTTGATAGCAATCTCTCATTTGACAACCACGTGGCCAAAGTGGTTAGAAAAACATTTTATATAGCCCACCTAATCATGAAGGGATTCACATCTAGATCAGGGGAGGTCATCATGCCTCTTTACTCATCCCTCATCAGGCCCATAATTGAGTACAATGCCCCTTTTGGGATGTACCTTACCAGACACCTGCAGCAACTGGAAATACCCCAAAAGTACCTCACCAAGAGGATCAAAGGGCTCAAACAGATGCCATATGCTGCCCGGTTAAAGAAACTCCAGCTCTACTCAGTGGCATACTGCCTGTTCAGAGGCGGTCTGTGCCTGACGTATAAAGCCATGTCCAACCCGGAATTAATGGACATGCTGCACCTCAGAAAATCCAAATCCCATCGAGCTACGCGCTTGAGAGACTTGAACCTCAGCACTGAAATAAATAGGACATGCTGGAGGGACAGATTCATAACCCAGAGGCTCCCTTCACTCTGGAATAAAATCCCAGTCCAGGTTAGGCAGAGTCCCTCATTGACACTCTTCAAGAGGAATCTTGATGAGTGGATGGGAGATCGTAGGTTTACCCCGGGTATCACTTCTGTGTCACTGTTAGACAGAGGCACAGTATACTAACCTCGAAAAAGGGCATAGCAAAATAAATTTAAAATGGGTGGCAAAAGCCAAACACATTCTGGCTAGGCTTACAAATGCCCTAGGGCAGATAGCCTAGTATGAACCTAAGAACCTATGAACCAGTCACCTCTTTCCTGTGATGCTTCAAAATTTGGCCTTGGTGCAGTTCTTCTTCAGGAAGGCAGACCAGTAGCCTATGCATCTAGAACACTTATTAAAACTGAAATGCAGTATACTCAAATTGAGAAAGAACTTTTGGCAGTACTATCTGCATGTTCAAAGTTTTGTGATTATATCTATGGTTGAGCTATTCAGATTGAAACTGATCACCATCCTCTAGTTACTATTCTAAAGAAACCCATGCATTCAGCTCCAGCAAGATTACAAAGAATGATGCTCATATTGCAAAAGTACAACTTCAAAATGGTCTATAAAAATGCAAACTTCTTTATCTGGCTGATATCTTATCAAGATTGCCCAGAAATACAATGGAACAGCTTGACACAGAGAATTTTGACTTTGACGTAATGACAGCGTGTAACTTTTCTACCATGAGACTTGATGAGCTGAGAGCATACAAAGACTGATGCAATTTTGCAAAAGCTCAACCACTACATTAATGTTGGATGGCCGTCAAACCAATCTAGTGTACCACCTGAAGCGCAAACCTACTTTCCTTACAGAGATGAGATGTTGATGGAAGATGGCATTATTTTCAAAGGTCCTAAAATTGTTGTTTCTGCTTCCTTACAACATGAATATATACAGATTTTGCATTGTGGTCACCCAGGTTATGAATCTGCCAAAAGAAGGGTGAGAGAACTAGTAATTTGGCCTTCACTAGTGAAAGACATTAATAAAGTACTTTTGTCTTGTTCAGTACACAATAGTACTAAACCGCATTTGCAAAGAGAACCACTTCAGCTAAGTCATGTTCCTGAAAGTACAGTAGTGTACACTTACCATAAATGTAGATGTTCGAGTGTATTCACTGTTGCAGTCATCACACTTGGGTTATCTGCCTGCAGGTAGCCCTCAGTCAGCCTGAATACCAGAGTCTTAGGATTTCTGCGTCGGATGCTGTCGCTTCTTCCATGACGTCAGGTCGCCAGGGGTATAAAACAGGCAGCCGACACCATTACATTAGTTTTTCTTGCCCCAAATGTCAGAAGCCCCAAAATAGGAAGCTAGTATATGGTGGAGACCACCACCAGTAAAAAGTAAATACCAATGTCATTAGGAATGGCCACAGAGAGGAGAGGTAGAAAGGTAGAGAAAGCCAGGGAGCTGGAGGGAGAGAAACCAGGACTGCAACATTGAATACACTCGAACATCTACATTTATGGTAAGTGTACACAATTGTACTATGCTCTTCATGTTTCACTGCTGCAGTCATCACACTTGGGTTGATTCCAAAAGCTGAGGAAGGGTGGAGGCAGTCAAGAAGTGTTAGGGATGGCTAGTAGGCCTTGCAAGACTGCTGTAGCAAATCCAGCTCTGGATTTAGAAAATATTGGTAAGTGGTAATGCTTGGTGAAGGTGTGCACAGAACTCCAAGTTGCAGCTTCCAGTATGTCCCTGGTAGGGACTCCCCTGAGAAAGGCTGTAGAGGTGGAAGTAGCCCTAGTGGAATGAGGTCTGATCCCCTGTGGGGTAGGTTTTCCATGGGGCTTGCAGCAGAAATGGATGCAGTGTGCTATCCATTTGGAAATAGTTTGCTTTGAAATGGCCTTACCCTCTGCCCCTGTAGCAAAGCTGACTAGCAGCTGGTCATATTTTCTGAAAGGTTTAGTCCTGTCAAGGTAGAACCTGAGCTGTCTGTGCACGTCCAAGGAATGCAGGATCCTTTCCCCTTTATTCTGAGGGTTAGGGAAGAATGTTGGCAAATGGATGGATTGGTTTAGAGCCACACTGGATACCTCCTTAAGCATAAAGGATGGGTTAGTCCCGAGGGAAACCCTGTCAGCATGGAAAATAATGAAGGGTTCCACAGCCATTACTGCCTGTAATTCAGACACTCTTCTAGCTGAAGTTATGGCTAAAAGCAAGGCGGTTTTCCAAGAGAGGGATTTTAAATCTGCTGAAGCTTCAGGTTCAAAAGGGGGAAGCGTGAGCTTTTCCAGTACAAAGTTAAGGTCCCAGGCAGGGGTGGGTGCTCTCCTAGGGGGCCTTAAGTAGTTAGCCCCTCTCAGGAACTGTTTGATGAGAGGGTGAGAAAATAGAGGTGGTTCAGTACTGTAATGAGCTGAGATGGCAGAGCCATGAATCTTAATGGAGAAGGATAGGCCTCTGTGGAGTAGCTCTGCTAGGTAATCGAAGATTAGAGGTAAGGAGGGCACTGTTGTGTCCTTCCCTTGAGACTGATTCCAAGAACAATATCTTTTCCACTTTTCAGCACAGGATTTCCTAGTACTAGGCCTTCTGGCTTCAAGAATGACATCCAGCACCTGTTTTCTGAGGGTTGCTGGAGGTGTATTCAATGGATAGGCCAGGCTGCAAGGTTTAGGGATTGCAATTGTGGATGCAAAATCTGTCCCTCCTGCTGAGACAGCAGGGTAGAAGTCTGGTGAAGGTGCCAGGGTGGCACTGTTGTCAGACTGCGCAATAGTGGGTACCAGTGCTGGTGTGGCCAGTCTGGGGCAATAAGAATTGCCCTTGGCCTGGCCTGTTTTATCTTGAGTAGTACTTTTGAGAGGAGGGGCAGAGGGGGAAGGCATAAATTGAGAGGTTTTCCCATTGAAAGGATAGGGCATCCACCTTCCAGGCCCTGCTGTGAGGGTTCCTGGTGCAGAACTTGCTCAACTGGTGGTTCTCTGGAAATGTAAATAGGTCCACCTCCGGTGTCCCCCACCTCTGGATCAAAAGGTTGAAGGTGTTGGGCTCCAATTTCCACTCGTGTGGGTCTAGGAGATTTCTGCTCAAGTCTGCCAGTGAATTTTGTTTGCCTGGCAGGAACTGAGCTTGTAAATGCACTTGGTTGCTCAAGGCTGTGTTCCACAGGGCCATGGCTAACCTGCAGAGTGGGTAAAAATGGGTTCCCCCCTGCTTGTTTATGTACCACATAACTGTGGTGTTCTATGTATTTATAAGCAGTTGTCCTGGAAGGATTAGGTATTTGAAGGCCGTCACAGCATTCTGTACAGCTAGCATCTCTTTTTGATTGATGTGCAGGAGAATCTGAGCTGGGCTCTAGTGGCCCTGGATGAATTTGCCTGCCATGTGAACCCTGCATGCTAGGTCTGATGGGTCTGTTGTCAGGGTCTGGGCAGTGAGGGGTTGAGTGAAAAGCATTCCCTTGTTGTGGTTATATGCTTCTGCCCACCAAAGGAACTCTGCCCTTAGGCAAGGTATGATTGGAATGACTGTTTCCAGGTCCTGAGAATGCAGACACCAAAGACTTAAGCACCATTGAAATTTCCTCATATGCAGTCTTGCATATGGAATTAGCAAAGTACATGAGGCCATGAACCCTAGGGCTTGCAGTATTTTTCTTGCAGATAGCTGGGTTCTGGTGGCCATTTGTTTGAAGTAGTTTGTCAGATAGACCTGTTTTTCTGAAGTGAGAAATGCCATCTTGGAAGTTGTGTCCAAGCTTGCTCCCAGGTATACAATATTTTGACTGGGTACCAGATTTGATCTCTTCTCACTGATTATGTACCCCAATCAAGAGAGAATGCTTTTTACAAATGCCAGATGTTGAGGTAACAGTTCCTGACTGTCTGCTTGAATCAGGCAGTTGCCCAAGTGTGGGAAAATTTGGATACTTCTCTACCTGCAGTATGCAATAGCTGGAGCCAGGCACTTTGTGAATACTCTGGGTGCAGTAGATAAGCCAAAGGGAAGTGCAGAGAACTGATAGTGCATAGAGCCTGCCCTGAAGCGTAGATACTTTCTGAATGACTCCCTTATGGGGATGTGCAGATAAGCTTCTTTTAAATCTAGAGTGACGAACCAGGCATTCTTGGCTAGCATAGGGAGAAGCTGCTGCAGGGTAAGCATCTTGAATTTTGAGACCACCAGAAAGGTGTTGGGAGTTGATAGATCCAGGATTGTGGTCCAAGAGCCCTCTTTTCTGGGCTGCCACCGTTGCTCTAATGGAACAGGCTGAAGTACACCATTTTTGTTTAATTAGTTCCATAATATGCTGCTGGTACTTCAACATGTGAAACTGGCAATTCAATGCCCTGATGGCAAGAGTTGCAGAGGTATATACCTTCTTACCCCATCCATCTAAATCTCGGGAATCCCTGTCTGAAGGTGTAGGATTTTTGGCTGTAGTAGCCTTAGTACCTTTAGGTCCCTGGGAAATGGTCTCTGGATCCACAGTAGGATTCTTGAAGAGAAATTTGTGGGAATTGGGTACTCTGTAGCACTTGTCAGGTTTCCTAGGGGCTGGGGGTAAAGTATCTGGAGTAAGACAATTCCATAAAAACATCATCTACAACATCCAGGACAGGGGGTATAGCTAGAGGCCTGTGCTGAGGCAGCTCTCAGAGTCTCTTTTTGGACTGAGAGTAGTCCTGGCATTCCCAGCGGAAATGCTCTCTTAAAGTATGTAAGGCTTCACCAAAAGAAAAATCCTCTGGAGGGGAGGCAGAGGGAATGGATTCTTCTGCATATGAATCCTCATAGGTTGATAAGGGCATGTCCTGATAGTCAGAAGGTTCAGAGTCATCAGACTCCTGGTCTGTAGAATCAGAATGAAACACAATTCTTTGTCTCTTAGCAGGGGAAGGCTGGCTTCCCCTAATTAGGGTAAGAAGGTTTTCAGCCATTCTAAGCATTTGTTTTTGTGGCATGGGAGCTTGAGCATGAGCTTTGGTCTGTTTTCTAGGCATAGTGTATACTCTGGGCCTCAGAAACTTGGTAGTTTTAGCTAAACACAAAGTTGTCAGTTTAATTTGAACATTGGTAGGTCAGAATATACCCTCAGAAGCTGGTGCCTGCACAGCGACTCCGGACCCATCCAAGGTAGAGACATCCCCAGGTTCCATAGTCGAAGAAGCATCTAGTGGCATGCCTGACTCCGAATGGGTCTCAGCAGAGGCCTGCGAATCTGTAGAAGTGGGCATCAAGGGCTGCAAAAATGCCTCAATGAGTACCGATGGGCTGGCAACTAGCTTAACGCAAGCATTGTCGGCAGTTTTGGACCTATGCGGTGTGTCTCTGTCTTTATCTTTACATTTTTTTCGGAAGATCTGTAGTTGGATGGCTTATCAAAGTCATTTCAGAATACATAGAAGAAGAGCGAAAGAATTTAGTGACAAGGATAGCCTGACGACGAATGGTTTGGGCATTAAACAAGGCACAAAACTGACAGCGAGGGACATCGTGGTCTGGGCGTAAACAGGTGATGCAGTAAGAATGAAAATCTCTGTGAGGCATTTGCTTTCCACAGGCAAGACAATTGTTAACTTTTTCTGACATCTGTTAGAGCAAGAAAAAAGGATCCCCAATGGGGTACTCAGCTTTAGAACACTTCAGGATTACAAACTCGAAAATGAAAATTTCAGGTAGCGGCCGACCGGCACTTGTGAACTGCTTCTGCTTCAGGCTCCTCCTCGGCAAGAAAGAGTGATGTAATGGTGTTGGCTGCCTATTTTATACCCCTGACGACCTGACGTCATGGAATAAGTGACAGCATCTGACTCAGAAATCCTAAGACTCTGGTATTCGGGCCAGCTGAGAGCTTCCTGCAGGCAGATAACCCATGTGTGATGACTGCAACAGTGAAACATGAACATCCACCTTGGTCAACAGTAGCCACTGACATATTTGAGTGGAACTATCAGCATTACTTAATATTGGTAGACTCTTCTTCAAACTAGTTTGAGATTGATTTACTGTTTAATCTAATATCCACTACTGTTATTACTAAGTTAAAATATCATTTCTGTGTCCGTGGTAGTCCACACAAAGTTACTTCTGACAATGGCACTCAATTTACTAGTCAGTTGTTTCAGAAATTTGCAAGAGAGTGGGACTCTGTACATGTTACTAGTAGTCCAGAATTTCAGTCAAATGGACAAGCTGAACGTGCAGTAAAGAGTGTAATGCAATAACTTGACAGGTCAAAGCTTGATAATACCGATGTCTTTTTGAATTTACTTAATCTCAGAAACATACCCCATGATGATATACTTGGCTCGCCTGCTCAGAGACTTCTATCCAAGCAAACTAGAGCAACACTGCCTATCAGTTCCAGTTTATTGAGGCCTAAAGCTGAAAACAACAGAACCATCAGAGCCCAAATTATTCAGAAAGCATTCTTTCTAGAAGTCCAGATAAATTGAGCAGATTTCTTCATCCATTGAAAGGAGGAAAGATGGTGAGGTCACAAATGGTGAAAGGTTATGACCGGATTGGTCAAGTAACAGGTATACATACAGAGCAGAGATCCTACTTTGTAGAATCTGAGGGCATGGAGAACAGGAGAAATCGCAGACATCTTCTTGCTGTACCAGAATCATTACCTCAGCACTGTTCCTGCAATACAGTCTTTAGATCTCAGAGCAATCCAAACAATGTTCCTGTTCTAGAACATGTCTCACCTTCTACTTCCATTCTAGAGGATGTTCCTGATATCACTAAGGTTGAACATTCAGCAGAGAAAGTTCCAGTTGCCAAGTCTAATTCTCAGTTTTATATTACACGATTTGGTCATATGTACCTAGCTCTGTATAATTGCATGATGAAGAAGTATTTGTACTGTTTGCATGTCAACTGATATTCTCAGCATTGCATGATCTATTTCTCAAAGAGGGAGGCTGTAGAATAGTGTGTGTGCTGTATCTTTAAGAAGCATATCAAGGACTGACCATGCATATATAAATAGCAAGCATGTGCTATACTCATTCTATACTCATTGCCATTTTGAAAAGTGCAGCCAGTGACTGAGAATGCATGAATGAATGTAGCTAGTTTGTATATAAATTACCAAAGTTAAAGTTAATAAGCTTCAATTGTAATGTGTTTGTACATAATAAAGCAGCTTGAACAGAACCCACAAAGACTTGTCTATTACATCCTTACTAGACGAACAACAACTACTTACACTGTTTATACAATATCAACTTTTATGGTGCACTTGGTTTATTTGAAGTAAGATTTATTTTTAAATTATGTCAGACATTACAAAATTTATTACTGTGAGTTGAATTGTCATGTGGTTGTAGACAAGTCTAAATGTGTGAAAACTCATTAAACAGCAGTTTTGAGAAAGTCCACAGTTCATTTACAGAGGATGAAGGTGCTTAAGTGCTTTTTTATCATAGCTTCATAGGTAGGTGCTAAGCTATCAGCCCAAGGGCCTACGTAAGCCTAGCCAGCAAGGTTCCATGGCTTACGCCACCCAAGAAAGTTATTTTTCCTGTGCCACTGTTGAGAAGAGACACAGAAGTGATCCCCAGGGTGTATTTCCTATTTCCCATCCACTCATCAAGATTTTTCTTGAAGGGTGCTAATGAAGAACTTTGCTTGACATAGATGGGTAGCTTGTTCCAGAGTATAGGAAGTCTATGGGACAGGACTCTATCCCTCCAGCATGTCCTGTTTATTGTGGTAAGAAGGTTTAGGTCATTAGCGCATGTAGCTCGGAGGGATTGGGATTTCTTTAGGTGTAGCATGTACAACAGCTCTGGGTTTGACATAGCTTTATATGTTAGGCAGAGATCACCTCAGATGTAGGCGATATGCTACGGAGTAAAGCTGGAGTTTTTTGAGGTGGTCAGTGTAGGGCATTTGTTTGAGGCCAGTAATCCTCTTTGTGAGGTACTTCTGTGGCCTTTCCAGCTGCTGCAGATGTCTTGTGAGGTACATTCCAAAAGGGGCGTTGTACTCTATAATGGGTCTAATGAGTGTCGAGTAGAGGGGAACAATGACCTCTTTTTTCCTGGATGAGAACCCTTTTATGATGAGGTGTGCCACGTAGAAGGACTTCCTGACTACTGTGGGGATGTGACTATCAAAGTAGAGACTACTGTCCACCTGGGTCCCAAGGTCTCTTATCATGCATTCAGTGTTAAGTAGACTGCTGCCTATGTGGTAGTTCACGGGTACAGAGTTTTTACCAAAGGGGATGACACTGCACTTTTTGGCATTGAGCTTGAGGCCATGGCTCTGGCACCAGGTATCTGTCTCAGTGAGGCCCTTCTGTAGGATGCCCAACATCATTTGGGGACTTGACTATGGCTCCTAGTTTGCAGTCATCTGCGAACTTCATTAGCCAGAGGCCTTCTGTGTTAACCTATACTTCATTGAAGTAGATACCAAACAGGGGAGGTCCCAGGATGGAACCCTGTGGTACTCCACTTGTCACTGCTTTGAGGTCAGATTTGGAGTCTGCAACTTTTAAAGTGTGGGTTCTGTCAGTGAGCCAGTTGGCAACCCATCTTGTGATGTAAGGATTTATACCTAGTTTATGGACCTTCCATATCATTCTGAAATTCTTGTTGCCCTTCTAGCTTGTGCTCTGGTTATCTGGTAGCTTTTTTAATGCACAGAATGGTTATGCACTACGGAGCCATCTACTACTGAGTGAACAGTGGTGCAAGTGGATAGCACTGTCTCCTCACAGCAAGAGGTTCCTCAGTTTGATACTTGGCTAGGATGCCTTGCATGTGGAGTCTGCATGTCCTTCCTATGTTCTTGTGGGATTCCTCCAGGTGCACCAGTTTCTTCCCACATTCCAAAGACATGCAGTAGGTGGACTGGACACACTAAATTGGCCACAGATGAGAGTGTGTGAGTGTATGGTGTGGAAGAACCACAGTGACACAGCTAGTCATGCGGCAGTGTAAACCTTGGCTCTAGATGATTGCCACTGCTGAAATGACACCCTGACCCCATGTGCAGAAATGGGGAAAAAGGGCTTGTGGATGGAATTTTTTTTTCTTCTTAAATTGATCAATAGTGCCCTGGAGAAAGTGAACGTACTGAACTACCTCTTTTATTTAATTTCTCCAGGTCTCTTTGGTTTCCAATACTATGACAGGAAGGGACCCCATCCCCAAGTCAAAATATGATTAAAGTTCATGAAATTAATATTGCTTCACTTTTTGGTGTCAGCCAGAAGTGCTCGTCGCAGCACCCACAATGTGCTCAGTAATGACTCCTCCTGCAATTTGTATGGAGTTGCATGTATTGGTGGTGTATTTAAATAGGATTGTAGACTCTCTTTTATAACATCAGTTGCTCCTACTACTATTGGAACTATGTGGGTATCTTTCTTCCCCATTGCTCTCATTTCTGCTTGCAAAACCTGATATTTTATGACTTAATGTCTCTCTGTACGCAGGACACTGTAGTCACTGGGCATGGCAATTTCAATGATCAATGGTACTTTTGTCTTCTTTTCTTGAACCACTATATCCGATTTTCTATCATCTACCTTTTGAATTGTGAGCAATAGATGATCCCATGTGCTGTACACTTAATCATTTTCTGTGATGCTTTGTGGCTCATGTTTCCAGTGTTTTTCAGCCACTTCAGTACCATAATGTTTGCACAATCCCCAGAGCAACAGTCTCACCACATTATTATGCCTTTCAGTATACAGTCCTTCTGCCACTAGTATGTCACAACCAGCAACAAGGTGTGCAACCGTTTCAATTCTGCTCTACAAAACCTACCTTTGTTTCTCCCATATGTTCAATGGACTTTGTAAACCAACGTGTCCATAGCCCACTATCTTGGGCCACCAATATTATCCTTTCATTTCTTGGTTTGGATTCACCTCTCCTTAACCATTTCTGCATTTGTTCCTGATCAACATGAGGCTCTTCCAAAAATTTTCTATACTTGCAAGTATATTTATGCGCTTTTATGTTTCTTGCCTTTTCATCTGGTCCTTCACCTTATATTCTTTCATTTTTGGCGCATTCAGTTGCTGCCTGTTTTTTATCCACTTGTGGTTTGATTTCCATTCCTGCCAGACGCTGATACGCTTCTGCTAAGCTAAGCAGGGAAGTCGTCTTAGATTTATTCTCCTCATGTTTCAAAACTGTCACTACATTTGGGTCTTGTGAGGTCAACAGATGTGTGGAGTCCCACAGTTGCAGATCTATACATGTAATCAATTTCAAGGAGGTCCATCTTTCCTTCAGAATGGGGACTATATAATCTTGGTATGCACTGATTTTTATAAATCATTTGGTGGGCATAATTCCTTTTTGCTTTCCTATCTAATCTATCCAACAGCTTTTGGGCAAAACCAGTCACTCCAAAGCTGTAAGTTAGGACAGGAAGAGCAAATTGGTTTATAGCTTGGATTTTTTTCCTAGATGTCAACTCTGTTTTCAGGATTAATTTAAGTCTTCTAAAATACTCCTTACTAAGTTTTATTTGCATTTGTTCATGTTTTACTTTTTGATACACTCTGTCTTGCTCAAATTCTTTTATATTACATTCTTGTCCAAAACTGATGTCTTGATGCTGCAGTTTTCCTGCTTTAAAACTTGCTTTTAAACATTTATCAGGACCAAATGACATTCTTATGTCATCTGAAAAAGTTTTGACAACTTGCAGTGGTGCTTTCAGTTCCTCATCTCATGAGCTATACAGTTTCAAATTGTCGACACAGAGAAGATGAGAAATCTTTGCACTTTGTTGTTTTCTAGGGGCCAAACTATAGCCATGACCTAAGCTGTTAAGCAGACAGCTTAATGGATTAAGGGCAAGGCAGAATAGCAGCGGTGAGTTGTCCTTTATCATGGCTTAATTGTAAAGTGGTGTGCCACTGTTTCATGGTCCCTGTAATGTGGCTAATCAGTGTAGGGTGTATCTTATACACTTTTAAGCACTCTTTTATCCATGAATGTGGGATACTATCAAATGCTTTTTTGGAGTCAGTCTATACCATACTTAGATTCTTCCCCTTTTTTAAAGTTCTCCACTATGACTTTAACAAACAAATTATCCTTTGTTCTGTATGACTTTCTTTTATTGCCCTTTTGTTCTATTGCCATAAGTGAGTTTTCTTCTAAATGACTATAAACTCTGTCAGCATCAGTTCCATAGTATAGTTTATACGTCGTTGGAAGGCAAGCTATTGGTCTATAATTTTTAGGGTAGCTTGCAGGTTCACTCTTAAGTAGGAGCATTGTTTTTCCTGTTTTTAGCCAGGTTGCTGTCTGTTCAGGGTACGCATATAAATAATTCTTACTCATGGCTAAATCTCCATGCAAAGAGGTTAATACTTTTAATTAACCAGAAGTTAGGTACTGCATCTGGGACTAGGGTTTTCCAGTTAGAGACTTTTCTTAACTTTGCTTCAATCTATTTGGTTGTTACTTCATCCCATTTCATATCCTGTGCCTTTAAACTTCTTATTCTTTCTTTTATTTCTTCTATCCATTTAGCATCTTTGTTATGTTCCACATGATCTTCATAGATACTTATGCAAAATTTATCTATTTTTTCTTTTTTTAGTGGTCTTTCAATTCCTTTTACCTTATTTCCCAATTCTCTACAAAACTTTTTTGGGTCAATACATTTATTATTTTGTACTTTTCCTTTATATTTGTCTATGTATCTTCTAAGTTTTTCCCGCCTGTGCTGAGATTTTTAGTTATTTGAAATAGTGCATGATAGATCCTGATCTGTTCTAATACTGCACATTGCTTTTATCATGTCTACCTTTCTGAGCATTTTTGTTGCTCTATACAGTCCACTATACTTAACCACCAACTTGTATAGAAACCGCTTAAGCCGTCACTCGTTGAAACACACTATTTATTTAAACGCTCAGTATAAAACACGTTTTTCATCTAACTCAAATGGTTAGACTTCTTCAGAACTGCAGGAAAAAAGTGTCAGTTACAATTCAAACACTAAATTTATAAACTTAGTTCTAAACTTCCCCGCCAAAAAAATTCACAGTTTAAAATAATAAATAACACTATTTAAAATCATATTAAACATTATATTAAAAGATTATTTGAACAAACGGCAAATTATGTTAAGCAACATAACCCATCAAACGATCGTGAGTCAAAAAATTACGTGATCACCAAGATAAACGTAAACTATGTATCCCATATATTCTATAAATCCACCAAACCACTTAATACTCCATGATTATTAAATATGTTGAGTTCTATATGAAAGTTAGTGAATATATATAAAAAATATCTACTTGTTAAATTATATCATAAACAATATCACGGTACCTTTTATATACTAAAAAGACTTCAACCAGCACATGTATTGTTATGGTACCTTGACAATGTACCTTTTGAAATGTATGCTGTCATGTTATATTTGTGTATATATAACCACATGTCTATCTGTATACAAAAAAATATAAATAATATCTAATATATATAATATGAATAATATGATATGAAGTCATCTGTCTAAACTTTTGAGTTTCAGTAGACACATCAAAGAACATTTGTCATTTAAGCCTGGACTAGTGAACGCATTAAGTTTGATTTGCCATAATAATTCCATTTTCTCAAGCAATAGGCCAAAAGGACCTCCCTTCACATCTTGTTTAATTTTGTCTATTAGTTTAAACCATAATTTGTGATCCAGGAAAGCCAAAGTGTGCCTGGCCAGTACATAGTCTTCTTTTTGTAAATTTATACTTCTCTGATGTTCATAGACCCTATCTTTTAATCTCTGCTCAGTTTTTCCTATATAGAATGATGGGCAACATTGACAGACTGCTAAATACACTACTCCCTTTGAATTACAGTTGAATTTGCCTTTGGTGTGCAGTTTAAAACCATTAACCTCTATGTTGACCCCTAATGACATTAAATGACAAAATGAAAAATTGGCACATTGCATCATACCTCTATTAGATCTTAAGGGGATATCATGTCATTTATTCTGTAACAGTTCTTTAAAGCTTATTCCTTTTCTCCATATTATCTTTGGTGAAGTTCCTAATTTACATACCAAAGTATTGTCATCATTCAGTTTTGTTGATCTGTTCCCTCTTCTATACTCTTCTTGTCTTACTTGTTTTATAGTTTTCTCTTAGTTGTTTTATAGTTTTCTGTATTCGATTGTCAAAGGAAAAAACTTCTAAGACCAATTCACGTTAGGTTCAAGCAAGGCACCCTTTATTGCTTGCAGCAAGGAGACAAAGCATGTAGGTACAGGATTTGTCTAAATTATTAATGTGTAGTATGTTATATTTATACAGTTCTCTTCCTGTCACACAAAAATGTTACCATTCTATTGCTGACGTAGTTAGACACAGCTTTCTGTATATTCTACAGAAAATATTGCTAGACTTACTGCTGACCAACTTAAAAATATCTGTCATTCTGCAAAACATTTTGAGAAAAACAACCTGGCCTTGAGTTTATGTCAGTACATTTCAGCATTTCAATTCTTCTATTGTACTGTTCTAATACGTGTTACATTTTACCTAGATTCAAGGTACATTTCTAGCTTTAGTACAAGTAATGCTGACTACGGTTTAAACTTTCAAGCATCTATTGTTTTCTCTATCAATAGCTTCTAGCAGCTGCATGTTTTCTCATGGCATAAGCAGAAATGAATATCTCTTTGTTAAGTTTCATGACATTAGCAGAAATGAATTACTTATTATTTGCTGACATTTGCAGAAATAGAATGCTTCTTGTTAAGTTTCTAATGGCTGTGCAGATTCATGCAGTATGAACAGAATAAATGTATTAACCCTTTTAAATCTTGAATGCACTAAGCATGCATATTACCATTACCTATTACATATTTTTCTAACATTTCCCCCCTTTTAATACTTTTATTCTACTTTCAAGATAAGCATAAATAGTTTTCCTTCCCCTAACCTCTTCCCACTCAGGATTTGCAGTTAAGAGAGTCATTCAATTTAAACTTATGAAAGCATTTTCAGTTTTTTAACAATTCTTCAAGTTCAGCATCTTGGTATAAGGTTTCTGAAACTGACATGTCTATAAAGACTTTAATCAGTCTTTTCATGTAGGGGATGCAGCAGCACACACATACCACCAGCAGGATCATTCCTACACAGATGGCAATCAGGATGTTCATCAGGATACTGCCCCACCCACCAAACAATCTCTGGAAAACGTCCGTCAATGGATTTGGTCCTGGCTTGGTCATGGCTGACACCTGCTGAATTATCTCAAGATGACCGTCTATCTCGCGTTTATGGTCAGGAATATACGAACAGCACTCCTCCTGGATTAAAGCACACGTACCTCCTCTCGCCGCTAGGGTGAAGTTGAGAGCCCTACGGTTTTGAAGCAATACAGTTCTCATGGCAGTCAGTTCATCAGCCACCAATTCTAGGGCAGAAAAGGTTGTATTGCTCAGTATTTCAAGAAGTTTAGACAATTTTCTCAGTTCCCAGATTGATTTTGTTACTCCATATGCTGGCAGTACACCTGCCCACGAGATGATGGTATCACCCAAGTCCATATGTGACAGTCCATTTTTCCCTAAGCCCACAGTATGGTGTTTTTTCCAGCCTGCATTGATTTGCCCTACTGGATTGACAGGCTTCTTGATTTCTCATCGAATATTCCAAATTTTCCCTTGAGGTAAAACTGCTGTGTGTCGTATGGCCTTAACCAGGTGCCCCAAATAGCAACTGCCAGACCAATTTTCAGGTAACCACTTATATGCTTTCCTACCACATACAAAGTAACAGTCTTCTACTTTGGTAGTAACTTTGCTATGTCCTGGCTCTGGATGAAACTTTTTTTGTCTATCATAGACAGCTGTCTATAAAGGTCAGCATTATGTTTTACTTCATCAGTTGTCCTATGCATCAATTCAACAAATGAATCATAGCTCATGTTGCAATAGGATCCTGTGTTATCAGTTTTATTGTAGCATCTATAAGGAACAGTCACAATGCAATTGCTCCAACCCACCTAAACTGTATCACTTTTGTAAAAACACACAGTCCCCTTCTGTCGAACAGACAAGTGCAATGCTACTTTATCTTGTGATGTGACATCTGATGTATCATAGACTAAGTTTTCCAAGGTCTTGTTGGCTCCTAGGGGGACTGAAGTTAGCAATAACCCCCCGTATGCTGTTGGCAAAGCTGTGCAAATCCAGCAATTCGAAACAGTGAAGGTCTCAGCATACACATATTTGATTTCCTGATAAGTGTTGAAGTTTGGGTGCCACTCTGCGTACAACTCTGCACGCTTGTTTAGTCCAGTTTGTGTGGCTGAGAAAAGGAATGGTCACAACAAAAAGATTATTGTCACTAGTACAGTTAACAGGATGGTTATGCAATACTTCTGAGGAAACAGTTGTTCTGCATTTCTGTTTTCTCCGACTCTTCCAAGTAGATGTATTTGGATCTTGCTGGATTCTGTCATCTTTTATTTCAGACACGTGTTCTTACTCTCCATCCTAATAGGACCTTCAGCACTGATGGTTTATTCACTGGGGTTGAGACAGATCAGTCCTATTGATCTGACCCCCTTTGCAGCCAGACTTTGTGCTGAGGGCCCCGATGGAGAGGTAAGATTTTTGTCCAGTTCAAAGTTCTTAACTAGTTTGCAGTGCGTCAGGTGGATCCACGAAGCTGGCTCTGCTATCTTGACTGCAGTGGGTGTCAATAGAAGCACCTGGTAGGGACCCTCCCACCTTGGTGATGACCAATTCTTCTTCTTTATTACTTTTATCCATACCCAGTCCCCGGGTGTCACTGCCGCTTCTGATGTCTCAGTTCACTTTTTATCTGAAACAGAAACAGACTGCAACAGATGTCTAGAACTCAGCAGTTTTTTCATATATTCAGCTAATGTAAAATCAGCTTCCTGGTCTGATGACATGAAACGTTTCCAATGGGGTGTATAATAAGCCCTTCCAAATAATTTTTCAAAAGGAGTCAATCCTTTTGCTGTAGGGACAGATCTCATGCTCAACAGTGCCAGGGGCAAACAGTATATCCAGTTCTTTCCTGTCTCAGCTATCAATTTTCTCAAATTGTTTTTTAATATACCATTATGCCTTTCAACTAGCCCTGCAGATTGTGGATGGTATGCACAATGCCTTTTTAAAGAAATACCAAAATGTTTACTTAACTGCTGTATGGTTTGGTTTACAAAGTGTGTACCATTGTCACTGTAGATCCTTTCCAGAATGCCAAATCTGGGAAATATTTCTTTGACAAGTACTTTTGCCACCGTAGCTGCATCTGGATTTTTAGTTGGAAAGGCTTCCACCCATCTTGAAAACATATCTACAATGACAAGACAATACTTTTTATTTTCACATTTGTTCAATTCTATGAAATCCATACAGATAGTGTGAAATGGATATGGTGGTGTAGGGAAACTCCCTTGCTTGGGCTTTAATGCCCCTTGTGCATGATGTTTGTTACAAATCTGACACGTCAAACAAAACTTTTTAGAGTAGTTTGCAAATCCGTACATTGTGAACACCTTTTCACCAGCTGTACCATCCCCCCTGTTGAGACATGGCACTGCCCATGGCTCAACAAAGCTGCATATCTAAACAAATTAGAAGGTAGCATTGGTTTCCATTCTCTAGAGATGTACAGCCCCTTTTCAAGGATTGCTCCTCGTTTTACCCATCGTTGTTTTTCAGCTTGCGTAGTGAGTGTCTGCATTGTTTTTAACATTTCTAAATCTAAAATCTCAGAGGGTTGTAATTCCTCATTTAAAAGAAATATTTCTGTAGCTGCTTGTTTTGCAGCTGTATCAGCTCTCGCATTACCTTTTGAAATTCTATCTTGTTGCTTGGTGTGAGCTGTGCATTTACAAATGGCTACTTTCCGAGGTAACTGAATAGATTCTAAAAGATCTAAAATAAACTGCGCATGATTTATAGGTTTGCCAGTAGATGTTATCATTCCCTGGTTTTTCCACTGTTGCGCAAAAACATGTACAGTAGAAAAAGCGTACTGGCTGTCAGTAAAAATGTTTACACATTTACCCTTTGCTAAGGTACATACCCGTGTCAGGGCGATCAATTCTACTGCCTGTGCAGATAAGTTGTTGTGTAAAGGTTTTACTTCTATAATCTCAGTATAAGAAACTACTGCATATCCTACTAGGTTCTGTCCTGCAAGTCCCCTTTTGCATGAGCCATCCACGTAGTATGTCACCTCGGCATCATCCAAGGGGACATCCGTGAGATCTTTTCTTGGTAGTGTCTTTTGCTCAATTACCTGCAGGCAGCGGTGTGGTGTGCCGTCTGCAGGGGTCGGGAGAAGAGTAGAAGGGTTTAAAGTCACGCATTGTTCAACTGTCATGTGAGGTTGGCTCAACAATATAGTCATACAGGAAAGATGCCTAGCAGGGGAAAGATATGCCACCTTTTCTTGTAGTAAAATAATCGTGACTGCATGAGGCACTCTCAAAGTGAGAGGGTGGAACAAAACTACTGAGGCCGAAGCCTGTACTGCCATTGCAGCTGTAACTACTGCTTGTACACAGTGGGGTAAGGATCGTGCCACTGGGTCTAGTTGTGATGAATAGTAAGCAAAGGGGCATTGTTTATCCCCATGCTTTTGTGTCAATACTGATGTCATGTAACCCTGCTTACAATCTACAGTTTGGAAAAAATGTTTATGGTAGTTTGACAATCCCAGAACTAATGAGGACGCTATTAACTGCTTTAGTTTACAGAAAGCAGATTCTGCCTCTGAAGTCCATTGTAACAAATCTTGTACTGCCATAGGCTTCTTATATATAAGGTCAGTCAGAGGTGCAGATTCCAAGGCATAGTTTGGAATCCAGCTCTGGCAAAAATTAGTTGTACCCAGGAAGGACATCAGTTCCTTCTTGGTAGTGGGTTTTGGTGCTTGCAAAATTGCTATTTTTCTGTCCTCATCTAATGTTTTGCCTTCTTTGGATATTACATATCCCAGGTATTTAACTTGTTTTTTCCAAAGCTGCAGTTTATTTTTATTTACCTTATGTCCTTCAGCGGCTAAAAATCGTAGAACTGCTATGGTATCTTCTCTACAATTCTGCTGGGTGGGGGCTGCCAGCAAGATGTCATCAACATAAAGTAAAATCTGACTGCCTCTTGGTGGGGTGAATCCCAAGTTTCTTGCCATTTCTTGTGAGAATATTGTTGGACTTTCACAATATCCCTGTGGTAGTCATGTATATGTATACCTTTTCCCCTGAAATGTGAATGCAAACCAATACTGGCTGTCAGGGTGCATCTGTATCGAAAAGAACGCATTGCTAATGTCTACCACAGGAAAATACTTCTGTTGAGGTTTTAAATCATTCAACAGGGTGTGTGGGTCTGGCACTGTGGATGCCCTTGGTATTACTGCATCACTTACAGCTTGTAAATCTTGGACCATACGCCATTTTCCATTGGCCTTTTTAACTGGAAATAAGGGTGCATTACATGGTGAATCGGAAGATTCTACTAGTATCCCTCCTTAGTAAGGCTGCTATAATAGGCTTTATCCCTGCCTCTGCATCTTTTCTTATGGGATACTGTCTTTTTTGTGGTCTGAATGCTGACTTCGGCGTGATAGTAACTGGTCCCGCTGTACGAATAAGTCCTACATCTGATTTGCCTGTTGACCAGAGGGTCTCTGGTATATTTTGTAAGGCGTTTTCTTCCTCCTTTAACAGGAGTGTCAATCAGCTGTCATCACCAGACTGTAAGTGCACAGCTGGGTTGGTCTGAGTTATCCAATTTAACTTTTGTATTTGTATTCCCTGCTCTGACAGTTATAGTGCTGTCTGTTTCTCCCATCTCATGACTTTTTCTCCTAGGTCTGCCCATTCTATATTTCTTTTTTTGGTTAAGCTAACATGTGGTAATTGATTAGATTTATAAAGTGCAAAGAACTCCTGGGGCAATGAACAGCTGGCTATACTGCTCCCTTCTGTGTCCTAGTACAGGTTACGCAATATCAATCTGTTTGCATGATTCTTAAATAATCTTTGCTCATATTCCTTATCAGGTCCTGGTGTATTACAATAATACAGGGTACAGTGCAACAGCTGTTGCTTATCAATGTGAAGGGAGGGGAACTTGCTGATGGCTACATTCATTAACTCTTCAGTCACAGTCCCTGGACCAGTCGTAACCAAGTCCTGGCTGTACCAGTAAAACATTTCACCCTCCGATTGCACTGCAAAGGTATTAATTTGTCGCTGTTCTTCCTGCAAGGTTGGGACTACTGCTATACCAAATAGCTGCATAAGGTCTCTGCCCAAGAGGTTTACTGGGCATTTTGCAGAAACAACAATTTTGCTTTTTTGTGTCAATCCTGAAACTGGGTCAGTTATTGCAATGTCACGGGAGAGAGGCTCCCGATACAGCTGTCCATTAGCTGCTTTGACCAGTATGCAATCAGGTGTCTCTGTGTTTTCTGGCAGTTTGGAGGGATGTATCAGGGTTCGTGATGCCCCTGAGTCGCACAAGAATTTTACTTCCCTCCCTTCTACCAACAGTGTAACTTCTGATTTTGTGTCTGCTAAATAGAGTTCCAAGCTCAATAAAGCTAGGTCTAATATTTCATCTTCTTCATTGTCACTAACTTCCTGCACTTCCTCTACTCCCTCTATCACATTCTCATTTGTCCCTTCTTCGCTAGCCCCTTCTAGTGATTCCTGACTACCATATAGTCAGCCCTCACCCTCCTTGTCTTCCGTTGTTGCCTTCTTGTTTTTTTTGGAATCCCTTGCCAAATGTCCCTTTTTACTGCATTTAAAATATTCACCCCTTTTCTTTCACCCTTCAAAGTCCTCTGATCATTGATCAGATTGTTTGTTTCCCTGTGCATTTTTCTTGCCCTTTTTCCCGGACTGTACTACATAAACTTCTGCTCCATCTTCTGCAGTAAATACTTGAGCTTTTTTTGTCTTTTTGCTATTAAAATGCCTTTCAGCATGCCTAGCATATTCAAGTAATGATTGTAACCTATGATGATCTACCATGTGTTTTGTAATAAAACTGCTTATAGGTGGATAGTAATCCAAGCTTCAGAGAGCTAAAAAAGCGACTTTACCTGATTTAAGTATAATTTTGTGGCTTTCCACTTCTATTTATCTAGCAACTGTATTTCGCCTGCTTGCTGATACATTGTTACTGTTTTTCTGCATTTATTCTGTTTTTGCACTTGTTTCTCAATTTGTTACTTTTAAAATCTGTAACTGTTGCAAATTGTTTGTGTAGGCTGTGATAGCCGATTTATAGCATTTATAAGTGTTTACTGTATCTGTTTCTGCTTGTTTTCTGAAAAAAAAAAAAAAAAACAAAAAAAAATCTCTTGTTTTCCCGCCTTACTAAGCTAGAATAGTCCAGTTTCAGAGCTTGCTGATCCCTGGGCTTTGTTTGCAGTTCCTGTTACTGAATCTTTACCTAATTTGGAACAGAGGAAGTTCCCTTGCTTACCAGTGGGAGTGGGAAGCATTGAGCTGCCTGTTGGTCCAGTTTTGTGAGGTTTCAGCCAGCAACTTGTAGTTTATTGGTCGTTTTGGGCCAGTTCCTAGCTTCTTTCAGCCCCCTGATATAAAAAACGCTAAACGCGCGTTTTTTGGCTTGTACCTACTCAGCACAGATCCTCGTGGTGGCCAGCAGAGTAATCCAAGCTTCAGAGAGCTAAAAAAGCGACTTTACCTGATTTAAGTATAATTTTTGTGGCTTTCCACTTCTATTTATCTAGCAACTGTATTTCGCCTGCTTGCTGATACATTGTTACTGTTTTTCTGCATTTATTCTGTTTTGCACTTGTTTCTCAATTTGTTACTTTTAAAATCTGTAACTGTTGTAAATTGTTTGTGTAGGCTGTGATAGCCGATTTATAGCATTTATAAGTGTTTACTGTATCTGTTTCTGCTTGTTTTCTGAAAAAAACAAAAACAAAAAAAAAAAATCTCTTGTTTTCCCGCCTTACTAAGCTAGAATAGTCCAGTTTCAGAGCTTGCTGATCCCTGGGCTTTGTTTGCAGTTCCTGTTACTGAATCTTTACCTAATTTGGAACAGAGGAAGTTCCCTTGCTTACCAGTGGGAGTGGGAAGCATTGAGCTGCCTGTTGGTCCAGTTTTGTGAGGTTTCAGCCAGCAACTTGTAGTTTATTGGTCGTTTTGGGCCAGTTCCTAGCTTCTTTCAGCCCCCTGATATAAAAAACGCTAAACGCGCGTTTTTTGGCTTGTACCTACTCAGCACAGATCCTCGTGGTGGCCAGCAGAGTAATCCAAGCTTCAGAGAGCTAAAAAAGCGACTTTACCTGATTTAAGTATAATTTTGTGGCTTTCCACTTCTATTTATCTAGCAACTGTATTTCGCTTGCTTGCTGATACATTGTTACTGTTTTTCTGCATTTATTCTGTTTTTGCACTTGTTTCTCAATTTGTTACTTTTAAAATCTGTAACTGTTGTAAATTGTTTGTGTAGGCTGTGATAGCCGATTTATAGCATTTATAAGTGTTTACTGTATCTGTTTCTGCTTGTTTTCTGAAAAAAACAAAAAAAAAAAAAAAAATCTCTTGTTTTCCCGCCTTACTAAGCTAGAATAGTCCAGTTTCAGAGCTTGCTGATCCCTGGGCTTTGTTTGCAGTTCCTGTTACTGAATCTTTACCTAATTTGGAACAGAGGAAGTTCCCTTGCTTACCAGTGGGAGTGGGAAGCATTGAGCTGCCTGTTGGTCCAGTTTTGTGAGGTTTCAGCCAGCAACTTGTAGTTTATTGGTCGTTTTGGGCCAGTTCCTAGCTTCTTTCAGCCCCCTGATATAAAAAATGCTAAACGTGCGTTTTTTGGCTTGTACCTACTCAGCACAGATCCTCGTGGTGGCCAGCAGAGTAATCCAAGCTTCAGAGAGCTAAAAAAGCGACTTTACCTGATTTAAGTATAATTTTTGTGGCTTTCCACTTCTATTTATCTAGCAACTGTATTTCGCCTGCTTGCTGATACATTGTTACTGTTTTTCTGCATTTATTCTGTTTTTGCACTTGTTTCTCAATTTGTTACTTTTAAAATCTGTAACTGTTGCAAATTGTTTGTGTAGGCTGTGATAGCCGATTTATAGCATTTATAAGTGTTTACTGTATCTGTTTCTGCTTGTTTTCTGAAAAAAAAAAAAAAAAACAAAAAAAATCTCTTGTTTTCCCGCCTTACTAAGCTAGAATAGTCCAGTTTCAGAGCTTGCTGATCCCTGGGCTTTGTTTGCAGTTCCTGTTACTGAATCTTTACCTAATTTGGAACAGAGGAGGTTCCCTTGCTTACCAGTGGGAGTGGGAAGCATTGAGCTGCCTGTTGGTCCAGTTTTGTGAGGTTTCAGCCAGTAACTTGTAGTTTATTGGTCGTTTTGGGCCAGTTCCTAGCTTCTTTCAGCCCCCTGATATAAAAAACGCTAAGCGTTTTTTGGCTTGTACCTACTCAGCACAGATCCTCGTGGTGGCCAGCAGAGTAATCCAAGCTTCAGAGAGCTAAAAAAGCGACTTTGCCTGATTTAAGTATAATTTTGTGGCTTTCCACTTCTATTTATCTAGCAACTGTATTTCGCCTGCTTGCTGATACATTGTTACTGTTTTTCTGCATTTATTCTGTTTTTGCACTTGTTTCTCAATTTGTTACTTTTAAAATCTGTAACTGTTGCAAATTGTTTGTGTAGGCTGTGATAGCCGATTTATAGCATTTATAAGTGTTTACTGTATCTGTTTCTGCTTGTTTTCTGAAAAAAAAAAACAAAAAAAAAAAATCTCTTGTTTTCCCGCCTTACTAAGCTAGAATAGTCCAGTTTCAGAGCTTGCTGATCCCTGGGCTTTGTTTGCAGTTCCTGTTACTGAATCTTTACCTAATTTGGAACAGAGGAAGTTCCCTTGCTTACCAGTGGGAGTGGGAAGCATTGAGCTGCCTGTTGGTCCAGTTTTGTGAGGTTTCAGCCAGCAACTTGTAGTTTATTGGTCGTTTTGGGCCAGTTCCTAGCTTCTTTCAGCCCCCTGATATAAAAAACGCTAAACGCGTTTTTGGCTTGTACCTACTCAGCACAGATCCTCGTGGTGGCCAGCAGAGTAATCCAAGCTTCAGAGAGCTAAAAAAGCGACTTTACCTGATTTAAATATAATTTTGTGGCTTTCCACTTCTATTTATCTAGCAACTGTATTTCGCCTGCTTGCTGATACATTGTTACTGTTTTTCTGCATTTATTCTGTTTTTGCACTTGTTTCTCAATTTGTTACTTTTAAAATCTGTAACTGTTGTAAATTGTTTGTGTAGGCTGTGATAGCCGATTTATAGCATTTATAAGTGTTTACTGTATCTGTTTCTGCTTGTTTTCTGAAAAAAAAAAACAAAAACAAAAATCTCTTGTTTTCCCGCCTTACTAAGCTAGAATAGTCCAGTTTCAGAGCTTGCTGATCCCTGGGCTTTGTTTGCAGTTCCTGTTACTGAATCTTTACCTAATTTGGAACAGAGGAAGTTCCCTTGCTTACCAGTGGGAGTGGGAAGCATTGAGCTGCCTGTTGGTCCAGTTTTGTGAGGTTTCAGCCAGCAACTTGTAGTTTATTGGTCGTTTTGGGCCAGTTCCTAGCTTCTTTCAGCCCCCGATATAAAAAACGCTAAACGCGCGTTTCTTGGCTTGTACCTACTCAGCACAGATCCTCGTGGTGGCCAGCAGAGTAATCCAAGCTTCAGAGAGCTAAAAAAGCGACTTTACCTGATTTAAGTATAATTTTGTGGCTTTCCACTTCTATTTATCTAGCAACTGTATTTCGCCTGCTTGCTGATACATTGTTACTGTTTTTCTGCATTTATTCTGTTTTGCACTTGTTTCTCAATTTGTTAGTTTTAAAATCTGTAACTGTTGCAAATTGTTTGTGTAGGCTGTGATAGCCGATTTATAGCATTTATAAGTGTTTACTGTATCTGTTTCTGCTTGTTTTCTGAAAAAAAAAAAAAAAAACAAAAAAAAATCTCTTGTTTTCCCGCCTTACTAAGCTAGAATAGTCCAGTTTCAGAGCTTGCTGATCCCTGGGCTTTGTTTGCAGTTCCTGTTACTGAATCTTTACCTAATTTGGAACAGAGGAAGTTCCCTTGCTTACCAGTGGGAGTGGGAAGCATTGAGCTGCCTGTTGGTCCAGTTTTGTGAGGTTTCAGCCAGCAACTTGTAGTTTATTGGTCGTTTTGGGCCAGTTCCTAGCTTCTTTCAGCCCCCTGATATAAAAAACGCTAAGCGTTTGCTCGATTTAGCCTTGATTTAGCGTGGAGCTGCTACCGTTGCACACTAGGGCAGCGCCGGTTAAGCAGATTTAAACTATTTGGGCTACCTAAATTCCACTCTTCAAATTTTCCCTTAAAGCTACCTTCCTCGAACTATACTACTGATCTAATCATCGTATACTATAACTAAAAAGATCATCTCTACTTGACTCCAAGTAGGCTATTCTCTATCTGTTAAGCCTAGCACTTGCCCCTACAGTACTTATTACCTTGATACGGTGCTCTTGTCATAGATAGTACCCCAAAAGGCAAACCCCCATTTCTCGGTCATCCACGTCCCCCGGAATCTTCTTTAAAGTTTTTTTTTTTGTCTATTCCTTCTAGCATGTCGAGGGATCAGTTGCTAGTGTCCTCTCCTGCTCAGCTGGTGAACCTGGGAATATTGAGGCAATGTTACAATTGCCTCATGTACACAGACAACCCTCTCCTCCTCCCACAAAACACAAATACATGCGAGAGATGCAACTATACAGCCAAACTGGAGGCTGAGCTCTCTCAACATAGGACTGGCAAGACCAGTCGGGAGGAGAAGGTTACCACACACACTATAGACCCAGTCTCACATAGTACCATCACAACCTCAAATCATACACATAAACACACAAAGACATACTGGAGGCTCTGATCAAAAATCTACCAAAACAGCAGAGGCCACCAAAGCAGACACCCAAACAACCACCACCTCAGAACACATCACCTGCAACACATAGACCTCACAGTCAGAGTGTCAAACAGTCACAGCCCTTAAGGCCAAACAAAATGCCAGACACACTAGTCATTGGTGACTCCATAGTCAGACACACTGGCGCCCGCTCACCAGACTGAGTAAGGAGAAGGTCACAGTAAGCTGCCTGTCGGGCGCTAGAATCCGCCACATAACGCAAGCACTCAGGTCTCTCAACAGCAGGTACAAATACGACTCAGTCATTGTCCACGCTGGTGTAAACGACCTGAGACGTACCTCCTTGGACTACATGAAAAGAGACATCGAGGAGCTCTCTGATTATGTAGCCCAGGCAGGTATGACCCTGACCTTGAGCAGTATCCTACCTTCACCAAGAATGATGCCACAATACAGAGATAAGATGATCAGCTTTAATAATTGGCTTAAACACTGGTGTCATTCAAAGGGGATCCACTGTCTGTCTGCCTGGGATGACATGCTGGAAAAGCCACGCTGCTTCACAAGGGACGGCTTGCACCTGTCACCCCTGGGATTCCGGATATTGGCAAAGGCTCTTGCCACCCCCATAGTGCCTTTTTAGGCAAGGCTCAAATTCTAAACCTACCACCCTAGAACACAAAAAGGAAAAAACTAAGGGTAATGCTGCTCAATGCCAGAAGTCTGAATCTCAAAATGCACGCACTCGAGGCCCTTCTCAGTATGGAGAACATCGATGTCTGTGCTGTGACAGAAACCTGGTTCAAGGCTCCTGAGAGCACCCCAGCACTATCAGGTTTTACCTCATATCATGCGTTCCGGCCCCAAAATCCGGACAATACCAAGAAAGGAGGGTGTATCCATATTCATCAAGGACTCCACACCTCAAGACTGGTTGCAACGCACGATGCATCGGAGACCATCCAGGTGCAATTAACCATAGGCAAAACTGCTCTGCAAATTGTAGCATGTTACAGGCCACCCTCACAAACTCAGGAACCTCACATGGCCTTCCTGAAAACACTAGAGGGATAAATGTATCACCAAACACCATCATACTAGGTGACTTCAACTACCCTAATATAGACTGGGAACACTACTCAAGCCCAAACACCCTAGCCCAAAAGTTCCTGGAATTCATAAACTCAAATGCCATGGAACAACTAGTTACCATCCCACAAGAGGAGATAACATACTTGACCTCATCATCACGAACATGGGAGCACAATGTTCAACACCGAAGTATACCCCTCACTGGTGAGATCAGATCACAAACTAATCTCGCTGGAGGTCCTCATCCCACCCCACCTGAAATAAAAGACCACAGTAAAGAACTTCTCGAAAGCCGACTTCACACTTCTAAAGACTAGTGTGGTCTCCGTTAAGGCCCCCGAGCCAGCGGAAAACAGTACACATGCCGCTGAATCACTTACAAATGCCTTCTACCAGCACCTGCAGGACTGCATGGATAAGGCAATCCCAAGCAAAACAAAGACTCTCTGTACCAAAGGCAAGCATCCAGTCTGGTGGACCCCAGCCATAAACAAACTCTACAACAAAAGGAGGAAGCTACTACAAGATAGAGCAAAATCCTTAAAAGGTAAGACACCCTTGATCACTATAAGTAAAAAACTAAGTGCTCTCATAAAATCATCCAAAGCAAATTTTGAGAGAAAAATAGCTAAAGACTCAAAAGACAATCATAAGGCCTTCTTTAGCTATGTTAGAAACCTGGGAGGAAACTCCCAGATATGCTCAGAACTAGTTCAAAATGATGTGAAGATTACTGATCCTACGGACATTGCCAACATACTGGCTGACAGGTTCAGTGCAAACTTCTCCCAAAAGGAGAGATATCTATACCAAATGATTGCAGCCCCCAAACATCTCAAAGCCCAAGTGAGAACTGCTCTCCAAAGCAAAAACACAGCATCCATGGGACCTGATGGTGTCCCCGGCTGTGTGCTCCACGAACTCAATGAGGAATTAAACCCACAGCTAGGACAGCTGTTTAATCAGAGCCTTACCTCTGGATGCATTACCCAGGCAGTGGCGCACTGCAACTGTGGTCCCACTTCACAAAGGCGGTGCCTCCACAGACCCTGGAAATTACCGGCCCATTAGCTTGACACGCCTTATCTGCAAAGCCATGGAGAGAATCATAATGGACCTCATAAATAAAGACATAGAGAATTTGCAGACTTTGGATCCAACCCAGTTTGGCTTTGTCAAAGGCAGATCATGCCTTTTAAACTTGGTTGACTTTTTCGAAACAGTCACCAAAGCCATTGATGAGGGAAAGGCAGTCCATACAGCCTACCTCGATCTGGCGAAGGCCTTCGATACAATACCCCACTCGGGTATCATTGAAAAACTCATCAGCTTAAATATTAACCCATACATCACAAGATGGGTTGCAAACTGGCTGAGTGACAGAACCCACAGGGTCAGAGTTGCTGGCGCCATGTCAGACTCAAAGCCTGTCACAAGTGGTGTCCCACAGGGCTCAGTCCTAGGCCCACTCTTGTTTGGCATCTACTTCTCCAAGTACAAGCAAACACAGGAGGGTTATGGCTGACAAAGTTTGCAGATGACTGCAAACTGGGCGCCATAGTAGAAAACACATCTGACACAGATATCCTTCAGAAGGGTCTCACAGAAACGGATAACTGGTGCCAGAGCCATGGCCTAAAGTTAAATGCCAAAAAATGCATAGTCATACCCTTCGGGAAAAACAAGGTTACCCCTAGCTACCAAATAGGGGGCAATCCACTGAGCACAGAAGAAGTTATCAGGGACCTGGGGACCCAGGTTGATAGTAGTCTGTCATTCAACACCCATGTAACTAAAGTAGTTAGGAAGACCTTCTACATTGCCCACCTTATCATGAAGGGATTCTCATCTAGATCAAGGGAGGTCATTGTCTCCCTCTACTCATCACTCATCAGACCAATGATTGAGTACAATGCCCCATTCGGAATGTATCTGACCAGACACTTGCAGCAGCTGGAGAGGCCACAAACGTTCCTCACCAAAAGGATAAAGGGTCTCAAAAATCTGTCCTATGCTGCCCGACTGAAAGAACTCCAGCTCTATTCAGTCGCTTACGCTGCTCAGAGGTGACCTTTGCCTAACATACAAGGCCATGTCAAACCCAGATTTGATGAATATGCTTCACCTCAAAAATCTAGATCCATCAGAGCCACAAGGCGGAGACTTAAACCTCGACACGGCTATTAATAGGACGTGCTGGAGGGATAGATTCATCACCCAAAGACTCCCTATGCTGTGGAACAAAATCCCGGTATATGTGAGGCAGAGCACCTCGCTGGCCTTGTTCAAGAGAAATCTTGACCAATGGATGGGAGATCGCAGATATACCCCAGGGATTACCTCAGTGTCACTGCTCGACAGAGGCACAGCAAAATAATGGGTATATTTCCCCATACTAAAGGGGTGGCGTAAGCCACAAAACTATGGGCTAGGCTTGTAAATGCCCTTGGGCAGATAGCCTAGTATGAACCTATGAACCTATGCAATACTGCCCTTTAAAAATGCATTCTTTAACTGCTGTTCATATGGGAAATCTTGTGTTTGATCTTCAGGAACCTGCATTCCACAGTGGTTTTTAAAACATTCTAATAATCTGGCATAGTACCGGTCAATAGTTTCACCTTCTTGTTGGATGCATTGATTAATGCAAGTCCAGTCTGCCCTAGGTTTCCATTTTTCAGAGATGCGGTCTGTCAGACCTTTTACTTTGGTGTCTAATTCTGCGCTATGTGGGAGGGGTCTTTGTGCAGCGTCAAGGGGATTCCAGTTCCCACTAATCATATACCAATCTGGCCCTACAATTTGTCTAACTACTTTTTCTACCTCTTCTCCATTTAGGTTATAACTCAGCCTCATTCCTTGTAAATCTTCAGAGAATTTTCTAAAATTAACCTTTGGATGGGGGATTCCCTCAGTGGCTTTCCGGATATTTTCCGGAGTCTAAGGTCTCTACACTAAAATAGTTGGGTCCTGATCATCTTGACCTGCCCGAGGATTGGGTACTTCTATAAGTGGGCATATTTCTTCTTCTCCACTTGTAGGTCGTGAATTCTTACCCATGTGCCATAACTCGATGCCTTCATCTGAGTGACCTGCCTTTGTTCGGGACCTGGTCCCGATGGGATCTCTAATAAACGGTTTTATTTTCATAATGTCTGTTTTCAGTGACTACAGGATATCGTGGGGGTGGAATAACCTGTTCACTTGCTTCATATTCTGGTTAGGGAGGTGGAGGTGCTGATGCTATTACTACGTTATTATCCTCTTCGTCTAAAAACATTGCTTTTGAATTATTGTTCTTTTGTTCGCTATGGTTTGCTTCCTCAATCCACCTGTGTGCCTGAGGAATTCCTAATCGACATTGCTTTTTTACCCGACCTTTGGAATCGGTTTTGAGTTGTTTGACAAGCTTGATAAGCGAGGATTTCTCTAATTTTCCGTCAAATTCGTACTTATTAACCCATTTTGAATAATATTAATATTGTCGGTGTACTGCGACTGCATGTATTTTGCGTTTTCTGTTAATGGCGGGTTTTGGGATCTTTTTGTACAATTGTTACCCATTTTGTTCTAATTGTTGGAAATGCTACACAATGGGGTTGTAGAGGGAAGTATGTTTGGGGCAAGGTGACACAGGGGTTTGTTTATAGGAAGTTTGGGGTTTACAGGCAAGGCAGAATCTGGGTTTGGTAGGTAGCCAAAATCAAATTTTATTTCCACATGCTGCTTCTATTGTTAGTCACCCATCCAGTTGTTTGGTAGTGGGATAAGGAGGTATTTGTTGTGGTTGCTGTATATACAAGTTGCATGGCAGCTAGTTTAAGGTGGTTACTTTGGTAGGGGTTAAAAAGTTGGTGCGTTTCACCGTGGAGGTTACCTTTGGGTTATTTCACCAGGATGTTCTTTGGGGTAGATGGATAGTGTTGATCATGGAGTTTGGCATTTTGTTGACAGATCCAGTAGTTTAACTTTCCCTGCCCTATTTATTAATTAACAGCTTGGTTTAGAAAAGTACAGTTGTGTACACTTACCATAAATGTAGATGTTCGAGTGTATTCACTGTTGCAGTCATTACATTTGAGTAATCTGCTGGCAGGTTGCCCTCAGTCGGCCTGACTAACAAAGTCTTGGGTCCTGCATCGGTTGCTGTCCCTTCTTCCATGACGTCAGGTCGTTAGGGGTATAAAACATGCATCCGACGCCATTACATCAGTTTTTCTTGCCCCAGATGTCAGGTGCCCCCCCCCCCTAATGGGGACAAATAAAATTAAAACCACAAAACTATACCTCCAACCAAAAGCAAATACACCAAAAAGACTTTTAAGCATAGTAAAAGAAAGTAGAGGTATAGCCAGAGAAAATTAGGGGGCTGGAGGGAGGGTAACCAGGACTGCAACAGTGAATACACTCGAACATCTACATTTATGGTAAGTGTACACAACTGTACTATGTTCTTTGTGTTTCACTGTTGCAGTCATTACATTTGGGTAAATTCCCAAACTAAGGTTGGGAGGAGGAGTTTATACAGCATTAGGACCAGCTATAAGGCCCTGCAAGACAGCAGTGGCAAAGCCAGCTCTGGATTTAGAGAAAATTGGTAAATGATAATGCTTGGTGAAAGTATGTACAGAACTCCAGGTAGCAGCTTCTAGAATATCCCTGGTAGGAACACCTCTGAGAAAGGCTGCAGAAGTAGATGCAGCCCTGGTGGAGTGAGATCTGATCCCCTGGGGGATAGGTTTTCCATGGTGCTTATAGCAGAAATGAATGCAATGGCCTATCAGTTTAGAAATGGTTTGTTTTGAAATAGCCTTCCCCTCTGCCCCTGCAGCAAAATCTACCGGCAATTGTTCAGATTTTCTTTGAGATTTAGTCCTGTCCAAGTAGAATCTAAGTTGTCTGTGCACATCCAAGGAATGCAGAATTCATTCCCCTTTGTTCTGTGGATTGGGAAAGAAGGTTGGCAAATGAATAGACTGATTAAGAGCCACACTGGAAACCACCTTGGGCATGAAGGATGGATTGGTCCTCAGAGATACCCTGTCTGCATGAAAGATGATGAAAGGTTCCACTGCCATAAGGGTCTGCAATTCAGATATCCTTCTAGCTGAAGTGATTGCTAAAGGAAGGCTGTTTTCCAAGAAAGAAATGTTAAGCCTGCAGTAGCAGCTGGCTCAAAAGGAGGCAGAGTGAGCTTCTCCAAAACAAAGTTAAGGTCCCAGGCAGGGGTAGGAGCTCTCCTAGGTGGTCCTAATTTCTTTGCCCCTCTGAGATACTGCTTAAGCAGGGGATGAGAGAAGAGAGGTGGTCCTGTGTTATAGTGAGCTGAAATAGCTGAAGCATGGATTTTAAGAGAGGAAAAAGACAGGCCCTTGTGAAGCATCTCAGTTAAGTATTGCAAAATCTGAGGTAAACTGGGCGCTGATGTGCTCATCCTTAAAGACTGGTCCCAGGCACAGAATCTTTTCCATTTGTCAGCATAAGATTTTCTAGTACTAGGCCTTCTCGCCTCCAAGATGACATCCATCATAGGTTTGCTGAGGGATGATAAGGGTGAATTTAAGTGATTAGCCATGCTGCAAGGTTCAATGTTGGAAGCTGAGGGTGCAGAATTTGGTTCTTCTGCTGAGACAGCAAGGAAGGGGTCTGAGGCAGGTGCCATGGAGATATTTGTGACACACTGCACAGGAGTGGGTACCAGTGTTGGCATGGCCAGTCTGCAGCAATCAAAATCATTCTTGGTTTGTCCAGTTTGACTTTTAGCAGAACTTTGGAGAGCACAGGCAGAGGGGGAAAGGTGTAGACTGATAGTTTTTTTCCAGCTGAAGGACAGAGCATCCACTTTCCAGGCTTCTTTGTGGGGAGTCCTTGTGCAAAACTTGTCCAACTGGTAGTTCTGGGGGGAGGCAAATAGATCTATGTCTGGGCTCCCCCATTTGCTTGTCAAGATGTTGAAAATTCGTGGTTCCAGTTTCCACTCGTGTGGGCCATGTGATTTCTGCTTAGTCTGTCTGCCAGTGTATTCAATTTTCCTGGCAGGAATTGAGCTTGTAGGTGCACTTGGTAGCTCAAGGCTGTGTTCCACAATGCCATGGCTAGTCTGCTGGGGGGGTAAGAATGTGTACCCCCTGCTTGTTTATGTACCACATAACCATGGTGTTGTCCGTCTTTACCATTAGGTTTTCCTGGAAGAATGTAGTCCTTGAAGGCTGACAGAGCATTCTGTACAGCTAACATTTCTTTTTGATTGATATGTAGGTGCATTTGATTTGGGTTCCATTTGCCCTGAATGCACTTCTCAGCCAGGTGAGCCCCCCATGCACAGTCTGATGCATCTGTAGTTAGGGTTTGGAAGGCAGGGGATAGTGTGAATGGCAGACTCTTGTTTTGGTGGCAGGCCTCTGCCCACCATAGGAATTACAGGCGTAGGCAAGATATGATAGGAATCATTGTTTCCAGGCTGTGATGATGTTGACTCTATAGACTTTTTACCACTGTAGTTTCCTCATATGCAGTCTTGCATATGGAATTAGAAGAATGCAGGAGACCATGAACCCCAAAGGCTTGCAGTATTTGTCTTGCAAATAGCAGGGTTTTTGTGGCCACTTGTTTGAAGTAAGTTAGCAAATGAATTTGCTTCTCTGGTGTGAGGAAAGCCAATTGGGAAGTTGTATTCAAGCTTGCACCCAGGAATGTTATATGTTGAGAGGGTACCAGTTGTGATTGCTTTTCATTTATGGTGTACCCTAGACAAGATAGAACCCATTTTACAAACGCCAGATGATTTAGAAGTATGCCCTGGTTTTCTGCCTGAATTAGACAATCGTCCAGGTATGGATATATTTGAATATTTATTTGCCTGCAAAATGCAATAACTGGAGCCAGACACTTTGCAAATACCCTGGGCGCAGTAGACAAGCCAAAGGGCAGTGCAGAGAACAGATGATGCAAGTAGCCTGCTTTGAAGCATAGGTACCTTCTGCAAGATTCCCTGATGGGGATGTGCAGGTAAGCTTCTTTTAAATCTAGAGTTGTCAACCAGGCATCTTTGTCTAGCATAGAAGTAACTGGTTAAGAGTCAGCATCTGAAATTTTGGAATGACCAGAAAGGTGTTTAGAGTAGATAGGTCCAGAAGTGGATGCCATGACTTGTCTTTTCTGGGTACCAGAAAAAACCTGGAACAGAAACATTGTCCCTTTTCCTCTTCTGGTACTGGTTGAATAGCCCCCATTTTTAAGAAGGAAAGTACTTGTTTTTCAGCCTCTGCCCACTGATTTGGGGTCAGGTCTGGCCACCTGTTTGGTGTTGGTAACGTGTGGAAATGAAATCTGTATCCCTGGGACACTATATTTAAAACCCATTTGTCCTGGGTTATGCGTTTCTAGTTCTTTGCATGAAGAGCAATCATTCCCCCCAAAGGGGCAGCTAAAAGGTAAGTGCTTGGTAATTTTAAAAGGAAGTCATTGAGACTGTTTACCATAGGGGGGTGTCTTGTTATTTCCAGGTTTGGAGGTGGAGGCCCCCCCATTGCTTAGTTCTGAGAGTCTCCTGGGACTGAAACCAGGTGTTTTTGGTGTGCCTGGGTTTGGCTTGAGAGGATCTGGAAGGAGCTGAAGACCAATTCTTAGTAGGCCAGTGCCTACTAAATCTTGGAGGCTGCACTTGTAAGAAATCTTTAACAGTTTGCATTGATTTAGATTTATCTTCCATCTTTTTTAGAACTTCTTCAGCCTTATTGCCACAGTCCTAATTTAAAGGAGCATCCAACAATTTTGCTTTAACATGATCAGGCAATGATTGCCCCTTAAGCCAAGCATGCCTTCTAAGCACAGACCCAGTAACAGCAGCCCTGCAGGAGGCCTCTAAAGAATCAAAACCATATTGTAAAGTATGTTTTCCAACTTGTTCAGCAGAATGCAATAAATCCTGTAAATCTTTATTTTCCACACAGTCAGGAATCAAGATAATTTTCTGTTTAAGCAGTCCAATAATATGCTGTTGATATTTTAACATATGAAATTGGCAGTTTAAAGCCCTGATTGCCAAGGTTGCAGAAGTATAAACCTGCCTACCCATCTATCCAGTGCCCTGGAGTCTCTATCAGAAGGGGTAGGATTTTTAGCAGTAGAAGCCTTAATGCCCTTGGGCCCCTGATCTGCAACAGGATTTTTGAAAAGAAACTTGTGGGACTCAGGAATCCTGTAGTATCTGTCAGGTTTTCTAGGAGCCAGAGGCAGGGAATCAGGGGCCATACTGGATTCCGAAAACACATCATCAACAATGTCTAGTACAGGAGGTATAGCCAAGGGCCTATGCTGAGGTAGAAGAAGGAAATCCCTAAGCCTCTTTTTTAAATCAGAAAATTCCTGACTTTCCCAGTGGAAATGCTCCCTTAAGGTATGTAAAGTTTCCCCAAAAGAAAAATCCTCAGGAGGGGAAGGAGAGGGAATGGAATCCTCTGCATCGGAATCCTCATAAGTAGGTATGGACAAATCCAGGTCATAAGAAGAGTCAGAAGAAACAGAAACCTGATCAGAATATTCATAATCAAGCTAAGCCCTAGGCCTCTTGGGGGGGGGGGATTGACTACCCCTGATTAGAGTAATTAGATCTTTAGACATTTTGATCATTTATTTTTTTAGGCATAGGGGCCTGAACATGTGGCCTAGGCATCAGTTTTTTAGACATGGATTGAGATTTAGGCCTTAGTAATGAAGGTGGAGTCAATCTGATATGCAAGTCTGTAGGCCTCAATAAACCCTCAGAAGCCAGTGCCTGCACAGCGGCTCCAGACCCATCCAAGGTAGAGACATTCGCGTGTTCCTTAGGTGAAGCCTCTCACGGCATACCGGACTCTGAATGGGTCTCTGTGCGAATCAGAAGTAGCGGGTATCAGGGGCTGCGAAAGCACCTCACTGAGTACCAGTGAACTGGCAACTGGCTTAGGAGAAGCATCGTTGGCAGTTTTGGACCTCAGCGACCTGTCTCTATCTTTATCTTTGCATTTTTTTGAATCCTGGTATTCGGATGGCTAATTGATGACATTTCTGGATAATTAAACAGAGAACTGAAATATTTAGAGGTAAAAATGTACTGACGGCGGATAGTGCGCTGATTAAATTTATTTATTTTTATTTATTTATTTGCAGTTGGTTTACCAGGATAGTCCATTGGGCCAAAATGAACCCGTTTTCAATGGAGTCCTGGGGAGAAAAGCTCCAAAACTAATAGGTTACAGTAGGTTATTCATAATAGTTATACAAATTATACTATTATACAAAAGTTAAAGATACAAGAAAAACAATTTCAAATAATACAGCAAAACTAGAGTTAATACAGACTAGTGATGAAATTAATAGATAATACAGACAAAAGGAATATTGCACGAAAGTACTGAGAAATAATAACATATTAGGAAGCAAACACTTAGGAGGTGTGGCCTAGTGCATTCTTTCCAAATATCATAGGAATAATAATATGTATAAGTTAGGGGTAAATAATAAGAAAAAGTGCAGGAGGAAAACAGGGAGAAGAAGGAAGATGGAAATTGCAAGTGTTAGTTATGTGGGGTGGGAGCAGGAGCATTCCCACTGGGATACTAGATGTGAATGAAGAGATCTTTTAAAAATAAAATGATTGGGGGTGGTGCGAATGGATGGTGGTAGGGAGTTCCAAAGGCGTGCAAGGCCATAAGACAGAAGATTTTTGCCTGGGGGACGAGTTGGTTTATGTACTTCTAATAGATTTTGATTGCTGGACCGTAATACTCTATCAGGAAGGTGCATTTTAAAGGCTGATGAAAGGGAGGGACAGAGGGAGGGGTTGAAAATGAGCTCGTGTGCAAGAGGTAGTTGAGTGTATGTGAGATAACTGGGTAGCTCTAACCATTTTAGTTTTTGGAGAGAGGAACAGTGGTGGGTGGAGGACGTGTGGTTGGTAGCGAACTTGGCGATTTTGTTGTAACAAGAGGAAAGTTGTGTTTTCAGAGAGGTCTGTAGATTAGTTAGGAGTGGAGCTCCATAGAGAAGGGAGGGGATAGGAAATGAGGTAGAGAGGGTGATTTTGGTAGCAGGTGTAAGGTAATGATTTTGTCTGTAGAGCATACCTAGTTTTTGATGTTTTTTTTATAGTTAGCTGTAGGTGAGAGTTGAATTTGAGCTGGCTATCGATTTGGACCCCAAGTAACTTGGTCTCTGACACCAGTTCCAGAGGTGAGTTATTTTGACTAGTGATAGAGAAGGTGTTTTTATCTAAAGAGGTTACTTTGGAGGAGGTAAATAACATTAATTTGGTTTTAGAGGCATTGAGTGCTAGGTGATTTCTTTTCATCCATTGCTCAGTAGTTGTAAAAGCATCTTGAGTCAGTTTTAGGAGTGAGGGGATAGAAGTGGCAGAGCATATAATAGTAGAATCATCTGCGTATTGGAAAATGTCTGAGAAAGAGACAGAGTTGCGGAAATCATTTATAAATATATTAAAGAGAAGGGGACCCAGTATGGAACCCTGAGGTACTCCAGTAGGGGTATTTAGAAATGAGGAGGTGGCGTTTTTCCATTTTACTGCTTGATATCTGTTAGATAAGTAGCTGGAGAACCAGTTCAAAGAGGAGGGAGATAGGTTACGTTTTGAGAGTTTAGTTAGTAGCAGGCTATGAGAGATAGTGTCAAAGGCCTTAGAGAGGTCGAGTAGTAGGGTAGAAACAATTTGGTCAGAGTCACGGGCTTTATTTGCAGTTTCAAGGAAGGAGAAGAGGGCGGTCATAGTGCTATGATTTGGTCTGAATCCATGTTGTGTGGGAGTAAGTAGGTGATTATCTGAGAGATGTGGAAGAAGTTGTAGTTGAATACACTTTTCTAGGAGTTTAGAGATGGGGGACAGGATAGCGATGGGGCGGAAATTTGTAACATTGTTATTGTTGCCACCTTTATGTAAAGGTATAATAAAGGCCTTTTTCCAGATTTGGGGTACTATACATTCTTGGATAGAGCGGCTGATTAAAATGCTAATGGGGTAGGCGATTGCTTCAGCAGCTTTGCTAAGAAAGTAGGAAGGGATGTTATCAGGAGCATTAGTGCATGGCTTCAGTTTCAGGAGTTTCTTTATAGTAGAAGTGGGTATAGGTTTTAATGAGAGAAAAGGAGAGTGTGAAGAGGGGGGATTAGGGGCAGGTGAAGGTAATGAAGTAGTTAGAGTAGGAGAAGGAGTGGAGGGATGGGAGTTAGTAAATGTGAATGAGGAAGTAGTAGCAGTGTAGGGTAGAGTGCTGGTTGGGGAGGGTGGGAGAGTATTGGAGAATGTAGTGGTGTTAGAAAAAGATGATGTTGATTTGGAATTCAATGATTCAATGAAAAAATAGTTAAATTGGGTAGCCAAATCAAGTTAAATTGGGTAGCCAAATCTACAAAATAAAGCACAAAACCGACAGCAAGGTACGTCGTGGTCAGGACCTAAGCAAGGAATACAGGGCAATGAAAATCTTTGTGAGGTATTTGCTTTCCACAAGTAATGCAATTATTAACTTTTACTGACATCGGTAAGGAGCAAAAAAAAGTTTCTAACGGGTACTTAGCTTTAAGTTGAAGACTTGGTTGGAAACTTCAGCGAAAAGTTCAGGAGTCGGCCGACCAGCACTTGTGAACTGCTTCTGCTTCGGGCACCGCACGGCAAGAAAGACTGATGCAATGGTGTCGGATGCATGTTTTATACCCCTGATGACCTGATGTCATGGAAGAAGGGACAGCAACCAATGCAGGACTCATGACTTTGTTAATCAGGCTGACTGAGGG
>NC_056744.1:1694482390-1694538278 GCF_019279795.1 Protopterus annectens | reverse complement strand
GGGAAACCCCCCGGGGAACAAAAAATCATTGATAGTTTTGCTGATAACAAAGCCCGCAAAGTCATTCTAGGAGTAGGATTGAACAATGGAGGTTACAATTCACATTCTGGTATCTATATAATGTACTGTTTTATAATTGTGTTTTTTACTTTTTGCTGAAATAGCACGCTCCAGATTTCAGTGTTTTATGCCACTGTCATAGGTCAGTTTAACGTGACTATATGTGATTTCTTTGGCTTCGGTCATCTCGCTGGCTTGGGTTCCCGAGTGTTAGGCGCCTAGGAAAAGTTTGCCTCAGGGCGCTTCTAACGTAGTTACGCCACTGACGGGGTGTGTGTATAAGGATGCAAGCATTGGGTGAGTGTTTGTGTGTGAATGCAAGCACAGGCTGAGTGTGTGTGTGGATGCAAGAACGAGGTGTGTGTGTGTGTGTGTGTGTGTGTGTGTGTGCGCTCGTGTATGTGTGCATGTGTGGATGCAATCACGGGGTCAGTGTGTGTGTGCATGCCTGCATGCAAGCACAGTGTGTGTGTGTGTGTGTGTGTGTGTGTGTGTGTGTGTGTGTGTGTGAAGATGCAAGCAGAGTATGTGTTTGTGTGTGCAAGCACAGTGCAAGTGTGTGTGTGGATGCAAGCACAGTGTGAGTGTGTGTGTTTGCAAGCACAGGGTGTGTGTTATGTGTGGATGCAAGCATGGGGTAAGTGTGTGTGCGCGGTTGTGTGGATGCAAGCACAGTGCGTGTGTGCGTGGATTCAAGCATGGAGTGTTGAGTATGTGTGTGTGTGTGCGTGGATGCAAGCACAGGGTGTGTGTGCATGTGGATGCAAGCACAGGGCAAGTGTGTGTGCGTGAGTGTGGATGCAAGCATGGGGTGTGTGTGTGTGTGTGTGTGTGTGTGTGTGTGTGTGTGTGTGTGTGGGGATGCAAGCACGTGGTGAGTGTATGTCTAGGGATGCAAGCACAGGGAGTGTGCATGTGTGGATGCAATCACAGGGTCTGTGTGTGTGTGTGTGTGTGTGTGTGTGTGTGTGTGTGTGTGTGTGTGTGTGTGTGTGCGCGCACACGTGCATGTGTTCATGTGTGGATGCAATCACAGGGTCAGTCTGTGTATGTGTGTGTGTGCATGCATGCAAGCACAGTGTGTGTGTGTGTGTGTGTGTGTGTGTGTGTGTGTGTGTGTGTGTGTGCAAACACGGGGTGAGTGTTGGTGCGCATGTGTGAAGATGCAAGCACAGTGAGTGTGTGTGTGTGTGTGTGTGTGTGTGTGTGTGTGTGTGTGCAAGCACAGTGTGTGTGTGTGTGGAAGCAAGCACAGTGTGAGTGTGTGTGTGTGTGTGTGGATGCAAGCATGGGGTAAGTGTGTGCATGTGTGTTCGGTTGTGTGGATGCAAGCACAGTGAGTGTGTGCGTGGTTGCAAGCACGGAGTGTGCAAGTGTGTGTGTGTGTGTGTGTGTGTGTGTGGTTGTATGTGTGTTTGGATGCAAGCAAGAGGTGAGTGCACGTGTGTGTTTGAAGGGGTGGATGCAAGCATGGGTGAGAGTCTGTGGGGTTGATCTGTGTGAAAATGCAGTGGTAACACTATTCTAGCAGCGCTAACAGCAGACAAGCAAAGTTTATACTGTGTCCCTGGTTTTGGGCATTTGTTCCACCTCTAAAAAATCTTGGTGTTTTCAAGATTGTAGTGCTGCAAATGCGAGACATAAAGTTGCATGTGAAGTGTTTTTTGAGCTCAGCACTTCAGGGGAAGATAAGTTTAGTTAAACTTATGGCATGCTTGCTTGCACTGCTAGTAGCACAACAGATAGTATACTTGCTTTGGATGCCGAAGGCTTTGTTTTCTACTACCACAGGATTTAGATGAATAGCTGTTACTGTATTGTCTAGTACTTTATATTGGGAGGATGCTGCAGTCCGTATTGTCTTCCTTTGCGGAAGATATCTAGTCAGTACGAACCTAAGTTTGCCAGCCATCACCTATTGCAATATTACTAGCTTATAATTCTTTACTGTAACTTAAGCAAACTATTGCTGTGCAACAGGCACTTTATTTGTACATGAAACACTGAAATATAAAGTTATTTGCTCGCAATAACCTCTTCATCAGTTACAGATCTGTTATGTGTAATAATTTTGTTGAATTTTATTTCTGCAGAGATTGTGGATATTTATGGATTGGTGAATTGTCTCCTCAACTTTGATTAGACTCCTACAATGGAGAGGTTTTAAATTGGCCTGTTTTTTTCATTACAGATTCATACATTGCATCATTGCTGATTAGAAAAAAGGTTCAAAGTAATGAATTTAAACCACAGTTTAACACGTGACTTGTATGATACTATCAATATAATTGCACAGAATCAGCAAGAAAAATAAAAAAAACACACATATGTTTGTATAATCAAACATATGTTTGCAAGGGTCCTACTTGAAATCGGCCCAAAGCTGAAGTTTATCCATAAGTTTATCCATAACTAGCCCGATGCATTTTCTTAGAATGTGGGTTTCAGAGATGTTTCAATCAATGTCAGTTTCAAGGGCTGTAATGCCAAGTCTGTTTTCATTGTGGGACTGTGTTACTTTTTTATCTGATCCCTAACAGTACTTGCACTATGCATCTAAAAAAATTTAACTGCAATTTAAACAAGGGGTGTGTGTGTGTGTGTGTGTGTGTGTGTGTGTGTGTGTGTGTGTGTGTGTATGTGTATGTGTGTTGGGGAGGATGCAAGGGAGGGGTGAGTGTGTGGTGGGGATGCAAGGAAGGTGTCAGAGTGTGTGTGTGTGGGATTGATGCAAGCACGAATGAGTGTGTGTGTGTGTGTGTGTGTGTGTGTGTGTGTGTGTGTGTGTGTGTGTGTGTGGGGTGGATTCAAGCATGGGGTAAGTGTGTGAGTGGGATGGATGCAAGCACGGGGAGAGTGTGTGTGTGGGATGGATGCAAGCACAGGGTGAGTGTGTGTGTGTGTGTGTGTGGGATGGATGCAAGCACGGGGTGAGTGTGTGTGTGTGTGTGTGTGTGTGTGTGTGTGGGATGGATGCAAGCATGAGGTGAGTGTGTGTGTGTGTGTGTGGATGCAAGCACGTGGTGAGTGTGTGTGTGTGTGGGATGGATGCAAGCATGGGGTGAGTGTGTGTGTGTGTGTGTGTGTGTGTGTGTGTGTGTGTGTGTGTGTGTGGGATGGATGCAAGCATGGGGTGAGTGTGTGTGTGGGATGGATGCAAGCACGGGGTGAGTGTGTGTGTGTGTGGGATGGATGCAAGCATGGGGTGTGTGTGTGTGGATGCAAGCATGGGGTGAGTGTGTGTGTGTGTGTGTGTGTGTGTGTGTGTGTGTGTGTGTGTGTGTGTGTGTGTGTGTGTGTGTGGGATGGATGCAAGCATGGGGTGAGTGTGTGTGTGTGTGTGTGTGTGTGTGTGTGTGTGTGTATGTGGGATGGATGCAAGCACGGGGTGAGTGTGTGTGTGTGTGTGTGGGATGAATGCAAGCACAGGGTGGGGGTGAGTGTGTGTGTGTGTGTGTGTGTGTGTGTGTGTGTGATGCAAGCACAGGGTGAGTGTGTGTGTGTGTGTGTGTGTGGGATGGATGGATGCAAGCACGGGGCGAGTGTGTGTGTGTGAGATGGATGCAAGCACGGGGTGAGTGTGTGTGTGTGTGTGTGTGTGTGTGTGTGTGTGTGTGTGTGGGATGGATGCAAGCACGGGGTGAGTGTGTGTGTGTGTGTGGGATGGATGCAAGCACGGGGTGAGTGTGTGTGTGGGATGGATGCAAGCATGGGGTGAGTGTGTGTGTGTGTGTGTGTGTGTGTGGGATGGATGCAAGCATGGGGTGAGTGTGTGTGTGTGTGTGTGTGTGTGTGTGTGTGGGATGGATGCAAGCACGGGGTGAGTGTGTGTGCGTGTGTGTGGGATGGATGCAAGCACGGGGTGTGTGTGTGTGTGTGTGTGTGTGTGATGGATGCAAGCACGGGGTGTGTGTGTGTGTGTGTGTGTGTGATGGATGCAAGCACGGGGTGAGTGTGTGTGTATGAGATGGATGCAAGCAAGGGCTGTGTGTGTGTTGGGGTGGATTCAAGCACAGGGGAACTGTGTGTTCAGAGTGGATTGAAGTGGGGGGGATTGGGTGGGGTGGATGCATGCACGGGGTGACTGTGTGGGGGGATGCAAGCACGGGGTGACTGTGTGGGGGGATGCAAGCACGGGGAGACTGTGTGGGGGGAATGCAAGCACAGGGTGAGTGTGTGTGTGGGATGGATTTAAGCACGGGGTGAGTGTGTGTGGGATGGATGCAAGCACGGGCAGAGTGCGCGTGTGTGGGATGGATGCAAGCACGGGCAGAGTGCGCGTGTGTGGGATGGATGCAAGCACGGGCAGAGTGTGTGTTGGGGTGGATTCAAGCACAGGGTGAGTGTGTGTTGAGTGGATTCAAGCACGGGGGAACTGTGTGTTCAGAGTGGATGCAAGCGGGGGGGATTGGGTGGGGTGGATGCAAGCACGAGGGGACTGTGTTGGGAGGATGCAAGCACAAGGTGACTGTGTGTGGGGGAATGCAAGCTCAAAGTGACTGTGTGTGGGGGATGCAAGCACAGGGTGAGTGCAGTTGTGGGGATGGAAGCACGGGGTCAGTGTGTCTGTGGGGGATGCAAATTCAGGGTGTCTGGGGGGGATGCAAATATGGGGTTTGTGTCTGCTGGGGGGCCATGCAAGCGACGGAGGTGTGTTTGTGTGGGGGATGGATGCAATCAAGGGTTGAGTGTGTGGGGGGAGCAACCATGGTGTGAGTGTGTGAATGCAAGAAAGGGCTGAGTGTGTGTGGGGGGTCATGCAAGCAAGGGGTGAATGTGTGGGGGAATGCAAGAAAGGGCTGAGTGTGTGTGGGGGGCATGCAAGCAAGGGGTGAATGTGTGGGGCAATGCAAGCACAGGGTGAGTGTGTGTGTGTGGATGCAAGCACGGGGTGAGTGTGTGTGTGTGTGGATGCAAGCACGGGGTGAGTGTGTGTGTGTGTGTGTGGATGCAAGCACGGGGTGAGTGTGTGTGTGTGTGTGGATGCAAGCACGGGGTGAGTGTGTGTGTGTGTGTGTGTGTGTGTGTGTGTGTGTGTGTGTGTGGATGCAAGCAGGGTGTGTGCGTGTGTGTGTGGATGCAAACACGGGGTGTGTGTGTGTGGATGCAACTATGGGGTGTGCATCTGTTGGGGGATGCAAGTACAGGGTGTGTGTCTGTTGGGGGGCCATGCAAGCAAGGGGGGTGTGTGTGTGTGTGGGGGATGGATGCAAGCAAGGGTGGAATGTGTGGGGAACAGCAACCATGGTGTGACTGTGTAGATGCAAGCAAGGGGTGAGTGTGTGTGTGGGGGGGTTCAAGCAAGGGGTGACTGTGTGTGTGGGGGGCATGCAAGCACAGGTTGACTGTGTGTGTGTGGGAATGCAAGCACTGGGTGAGAGTGTGTGTGTGTGTGTGTGTGTGTGTGTGTGTATATGCAAGCATGGGGTGAGTGTGTGTGGATGCAAGCATGGGGTGAGTGTGTGTGGGAGGTGCAAGCATGGGGTGAGTGTGTGTGGGGGTGTAAACAGGGGTGTGTGTAGAGGTGCAAGCATGGGCCGAGTACACATGTGTGGGTGATGCAAGCAAGGGGCAAGTGTGCGTGTGTGTGGGGTGGATGCAAGAAAGGAGCGAGTGCATCTGTGTGTGTGGGGGATGTAAGCAAAGGGTGTGTGTGTGTGTGTGTGTGGGGATGCAAGCAAGGGGTGAGTGTGTGACTGTGTGGTGCGGTGGAGTGGATGCAAGCATGAGTGAGAGTCTGTCAGCAAGATCTGTCCAAAAATGCAATGGTAACACACTTTATTCTAGCTACTGTGACAGTAGATAAAGCAATATTTACACTGTGTCCCTGGTTTCAGGCCTTTGTTCTACCTCCAAAAAAACCTTGGGGTTTTCAAGATATGTAGTGCTGCAAATGCGAGACATATAGTTGCATGTCAAGTGTTTTTTACAAGGAGCTCAGAGCTTCAGGGGAAGATAAATTTAGTTATGCTTATCGCACATTTGCTTGCACTGCTAGTAGCGCAGCAGATAGTATACTTGCTTTGGATGCAGAAGGCTTTGTTTTCTACTACCACAGGATTTAGATGGATAGCTTTTACTGTAGTGTCTAGTACTTTACATTGGGAGGATGCTGCAATCCATACAACATCTTTCTTTGCAGAAGGCATCTAGTCATTACAAACCTGTTAAGTTTGCCAGACTTCGCCTATTGCAATATTACTAGCTTATAATTCTTTACTGTAACTTAAGCAAAGTATTGTTGGGCAACAGGCACTTCATTTGTAAATTAAACACTGAATTATAAAGTTGTTTGCTAGCAGCAACCTCTTTATCAGCTACAGATCTGTTATGTGTAATAATTTAGTTGAATTTTATTTCTGCAGAGATTGTGCATATTTACGAATTGGAGAATTGTATACTCAACTTTGAGTAGACTCATAGAATGGAGATGTTTTGAACTGGCCAGTTTTTTTTTCATTACAGCTTCATACATTGTGTCATTGCTTATTGTAAAAAAAAAAAAAGTTGAAAGTAATGAATGCAAACCATGGTATAACACGTATGCTGTACAATACCATCAGTATAATTGCATACAATGAGCAAGGTAAGTCAATGAACATGTGCATGTTTGCATATTGAAACGTATGTTTGCAAGGGGCCTATGTGAAATCACCCCAAAGCTGAAGTTTATCTGGAACTAGCATGAGGCATTGTCTTATAATGTGGGTTTCAAAGATGTTTCAATCAATGTCAGTTTCAAAGGCACAGAAGCTGTAATGCCAAGTCTGTTTTCATTGAGGGACTGTGTTGCTTTTTTACCTGATGCCTAACGGTACTTGTGCCATGCATTTAAAAAAAATTAACTGCAAGTCAAACAAGGGGTGTGTGTGTGTGTGTGGGCATGCAAGCAAAGGGTTGTGTGTGTGTGTAGCGGATGCAAACAAGGAGCAACTGTTTATGTGTGGGGTAGATGCAAGCAAGGGCTGAATGTGTGTGGGGTGGATGCAAGCACAGGCTGAGGTTGTTGGGCTGAGGTCGTGTGTGGGGTGGATGCAAGCACGGGGTGAGTGTGTGTGTGGATGCAAGCACGGGGTGAGTGTGTGTGTGGATGCAAGCACGGGGTGAGTGTGTGTGTGGATGCAAGCACGGGGTGAGTGTGTGTGTGTGGATGCAAGCACGGGGTGAGTGTGTGTGTGGATGCAAGCACGGGGTGAGTGTGTGTGGATGCAAGCACGGGGTGTGTGTGTGTGTGTGTGTGTGTGTGTGTGTGTGTGTGTGTGTGTGTGTGTGTGTGTGTGTGTGTGTGTGTGGATGCAAGCACAGGGTGAGTGTGTGTGTGTGTGTGTGTGTGTGTGTGTGTGTGTGTGTGTGTGTGTGTGTGTGTGTGTGTGTGTGTGTGTGTGTGTGTGTGTGTGTGTGTGTGTGTGTGTGTGTGTGTGTATGCAAGCACAGGGTGAGTGCAAGTGTGTATGTGGGGGATGCAAGCAAGGAGTGAGTGCAAGTGTTTATGTGGGGGGATGCAAACATGGAGTGACTGTGTGTGGTGGGATGTAAACACGGGGTGAGTGTGTGGGGATGGAAACACAGGGTGTGTGTGTGGGGGGATGGAAAGACAGGGTGAGTGTGTGTGTGGGGGGATGGAAAGACAGGGTGAGTGTGTGTGGGTGGGGGATGCAAGCAAGCAGTGAGTGTTTGTGGGGTGATGCAGCCATGGGTTGAGTGCATGGGGGGATGCAGCCATGGGTTGATTGCATGGTGTGGGAAGCAACCACAGGGTGAGTGTGTGGACGCAAGCAAGGGGTGAGTGTGTGGACGCAAGCAAGGGGTGAGTGTGTGGACGCAAGCAAGGGGTGAGTGTGTGGACGCAAGCAAGGGGTGAGTGTTGCAAGGAAGGGTGAGTGTGTGGATGATCTTTCCAAAAATGCATGGTAACACACTTTAATCTAGCAACTGTAACAGTAGACAGGCAATGTTTATACACTGTCCCTTCTTTTGGTCCTTTGTTTCACCTCCAAAAATGTGGGGCTTTTTCAAGATTTCTAGTGCAGTAAATGCAAGAGATCTAGTAGCATGTCAACTGTTTTTACCAAGGAGCTGAGAGCTTCAGGGGAGCCGAAGTTTAGTTATGCTTATGTCTATTTTGTTTGCAGCACTAGTAGCACAACAGATAGTATACTTGCTTTGGATGAAGAAACCTTTGGTTTCTACTACCTCAATATGTATATGCATAGCTGATACTGTAAGCCTCTAGTACTTTACATTGGGAGGATGCTGCAGTCCAGAGAACATCCTCCTTTAGAGAAGACATTTAGTCAGTACAAACCTGTTAAGTTTGCCATCCATCCACTACTGCAATATTACTAGCTTATGATTCTTTAGTGTAACATAAGCAATTTATTGAATGGGAAACAGGCACTTCATTTGTAGATGAAAGAATGAAATATAAAGTGGTTTGCGAGCAGCAACCTCCTCATCAGTTACAGATTGCTTATGTGAGATTATTTAGATGAATGTTACTTCTACAGAGACTGTGCATATTTACGGATTAGAGATTGTGCATATTTATGGACTGGTGAATTGTAACGGCAACTTTGAGTTGACTTATACAATGGAGATGTTTGGAATTGTGCAATTTTTTTCATTACACGTCCATACATAGTGTCACTGTTTACTGGAAAAATGTTAAAAAGTAATTATTTTAAAACATTGTTTAATACGTTGGCTGTACGATACAAGCAGCATAATTGCAAACAATCAGGAAGGTAAATCAAAGAACACATGTATGTTGGCAAGGGGCCTATTTCAAATTGGCCAAACGTAAAGGTTATCGATCACTATAGTGGCAGATGCATTTTCTTTAAATGTGGGTTTCAAAGCTGTTTCAATGTCAGTCTCAAGGGCATGGAAGCTGAAATGGCAAGTCTGTTTTCTTTATGTGACTGTGTGGCATTTTTCCCTGATGCCTAACAGTAGCTGTGGAATACATAATCCGTAGTGCAACACTCTTGCCATATTAAATCTGACAGTCAGTAAACGGCCCTGCAGTCATACTGTCCAATTTTCTGTATTTGAAACCTACATTTGCCTGTTACATCAACTGGTTAAAAGGACATGGAGGACAAGCTCCATGTTAGTTTACAAACTGGGGCCTGTATTACATGTTTATTAGTTTAATTTTTCTTTTTGTTGTAATTCACTTTCCCATAACAATTTCATTGCTCATTCTGGGTTGTCATGAAGATGATTGTTTTTCATTTATCAGACTGTATTCACTATGCTCATGTAATACCTTCCAGTCTGCTTTGACTTACATTCCTCTTTGCAAATGTCAGTTCATGCCTTACGTTGTACCTAGTTATACTTTACCCATTTGCGAAGGCAAAACATTTTCGCTGTAGTAAGTGTGGTATTCAGTGAGGGTGCTGTATTTATATGTCAGTCTGCCGTATATATGGATGTAGACGTTCATGAGTTACTATGGAAGCTTAATTTTTTTCCTTTTCCGCTTGGCCTATTATGACATTTCTTTGATGTTTATTCTCTCTCTCACATGGTAACAGCCCTCATGGCAGTACACAACAAAGGATTACAAGACAGGGTTATCAATTTGAGCCAATGTTTCACCCCAGAGAACCAAGGAAGCAGCATCATTTGTCAAGCAACAATGACATAGAACAACCTTCTGTGGATCCTGATTACAGCAGGCTGACATGACATGGTGCTTATGTGGCCACTGCACAATTATCAAGCAGCAGCAACCAGATAAAAAACGGCACGGACTGTTTATTCAAGATATTCAAAGTAAGCGCTTTCGGCTGCAATAATATACAGCCTTCCTCAGACAAAGTACAAAGCCACAGCATTACACTGGGCTTAAATAATAATTCAATCCACTTCAGCTGACCCAAACAATTAGCAAATTAACAAATTAACAAGTTCATAAAGCTTATACATAATTAGTATTACCCCTACACATTTTCATATATAAATATATAACTATATAAAAACATAAGTATGAATGTCAGATAAAATACAATGAGACAAAATTATTTAAATTTAATATATGATAATAAAAACTACTCAATATGCATATAAATATATATATATGTATATATACATATATTTAGATTTAAATGTAAATATGAATATAAAAAAACACCAACCATATTATTTAATAACCTTACTAAGAAGGCATCATTGCCTACTAATTTATCTACATAAGGCTTTTAATTTTAAAATACACTTAATAGAGGCAACATCATTTAGCCCTGGTGGTAGCTGTGCAGATGTTCTAACTTGCCAAAACAGCTCCTGCTCTTCTAAATGGAGCTGCCAGGGCCTATCTCTAATATCAGTATTCACCTGATGAATAACAGAAAATAGGAAACTATGTTCTGGATATTCAAGAATATGCCTAGCTAATGCGTTTGTCAAATCATTCCTTCCTATGGCATATAAATGTTCATAAATTCGCTTTCTCAGTTTCCTCTCTGTTTTGCCAATGTAAAAGGAAGGACATTTTTCACAAGCAGCAACATAAACCACCCCACTTGACTCACAGTTAAAGTTTCCTTGGATGGAAATATTTAATTTATTAATATTGATTTTACTACAAGCTACAACATATTTACACTGGCTACACATTCCACATTTTCGCATAGCAAATATTTTTTTGTTTACTAGAATTCCTACTTTTTTCCACAATTGCCTTTAAGTTGGAACCCCTTCTATATGCAAACATTGGATGCGTGCCCAATGTTTTAGCTAATGCTCTGTCTTCCAAAATGATATTCCAATTTTTAGTCAATATATCCCTAATAGCCTGAAAATCAATGCTATACGTGAACAAAAAAGTAATATTGTTTGATACCAAATCATTATTATTATTATTTGTGCCCAACTTAGTCAACCTATCCAATAATGCACCTCCCAGCAATGGCTTAAAATGACCATTTTGTCTTTTGGTCTGCACTTCCTCTTGTAACTGTTTTATTAAATTATATGGGTAGCCTCTACACAGGAACATTTTGCCTATATTATCACATTCTCTAAGAAAGTCAGCCTCCTCTGATATCATCCTAGCAGCCCTAACAAGCTGTCCTTTAACCACACTTCTTTTTTGATGGAAAGGGTGACAACTTGAAAAGTGAAGGTAACTATTCGAGTGAGTTGGTTTTCTATGGATAAAAGATTTAAACTTGTTGTTAACCCTTTATATATGAAAATGTGTAGGGGTAATACTAATTATGTATAAGCTTTATGAACTTGTTAATTTGTTAATTTGCTAATTGTCTGGGTCAGCTGAAGTGGATTGAATTATTATTTAAGCCCAATGTAATGCTGTGGCTTTGTACTTTGTCTGAGGAAGGCTGTATATTATTGCAGCCGAAAGCGCTTACTTTGAATATCTTGAATAAACAGTCCGTACCGTTTTTTATCTGGTTGCTGCTGCTTGGTATTTTCATTTTCAGTTTAGCTGTTGGTTTTTTGTTTGTTGGTTTCATTTCGATATACCTAGCAGTAATGCTACGCCTTGTATGGAGAATGGCCATAATAGGACTGCTACACAATTGCTTTTCTCACAGGACGAAGAGCGAGACACTAGTTCGTCTAATAAAATTAACGCTATTAGTAAAGCTGACGAAGGGAAAGAGTTGGGTAACAACTATCCTGATCAATCTTTTACTAACGAGAGTGGAGGATTTATCACAAAAAGTGGAGGCTAATGCCTCCAGGATTGCTTCTGGAGCCCCCGTTGATGCTAGGGGGATTCTGTTGTAGCTGCACTTCCTGTAACACATCAGGGAAATCCGTTGCCACTTCAGCCCTGTAATAGAGCATCTGAACATCTCAGTACTGATGCTAGCATTCGTAGGGCTAGTGGGGAAGCCACACAAGAACAAGGACATCAGTCACCAAGGATTTTAAACGAAGGCAATAATATAACCACCATACCTTCTATGGCATCTTTTCTGAGTAAGAAAGACTTTTTTGGAGTCTTAGTTAATCATAATGGAAACATGGTAGACCAAGAAAGAGCGGTGAGTAACTTTGTGGATAAACTTAATATGTTTGATCAAAAACTGTTTAGATGCAAGAAACTGCAACTTGAAGTCGCCTATTTGCAAGAATGAATATCTAAAAAAGTGGTTCCTAAGGGACTACGTCAATAGCGCTATCCTGCAGGGTTAGTTAACAATTCAGTATTTCATAAAGAGTTGTTAGCCCTTTTTGATACACAGGACTTCGACTTTTTGACACCTTTAATCAATTTTTATAACTGTGAAATCACAGTACTCATAGATGAACTTGAAGTACTGGAGACTGGATTAACGCAAGATAGCGACTTTCCACATTATAAATATGATTATTTAAGGATTTTTTCTAGTATAGAGGCATCTATGAGTAAAATGGCTAGTAATAAAAAACATAAAATGGACAGAGACCTCTATGACTATAAAAATAACAAAGCCTATCCCCCTCCACCATCAATAGGGAATAATTCATTTAATAGAGGGGCTGAAAATCAGGTAGCTACCCCTACTGATAACATTGAAAATCAAGAGCAAGCTGTAGTTCGTAGGAGCGAACGTATTCGCAACCAAACCAACAATAACTCCAATACTAACAGTGGTAACAATAACACCAATAACCAAAATCCGAACTATACACATGAACAAAATGACAATAATCAGGATTTTCTCAGGGACAACAACAGACATATGAACAACAACACCAGGTCCAACTACGGGGGTCAACCACAGAGGAGGAAGAGATGGAATCAATGGAGGAGATGATGCTTCCTCCAATAATGGGGCCTACAGTTCTCACAAGCCAAAACTGTGATTTTAACATTTACAACTACACGGTTTTGACTGTTGACCAACCAGTTGTTGAATTTTTTTCGAAAGGGCTGTCTTTTGTCCCTGACAGAAGGGGTGATTTGGTTAAAACCATCATAGACCTAAAATTATTTGTTAGGAAACTGAATTTAGCAGTTTCTTTAGGTAATACACCTGCCCTTTGTAACACTTTGAGAGTATCAAGTGTGTTTAATCTGCCATTGAATTGCATTTTGAATATATTTGAAAAAGTCTGTGAAATAGATTTAAGATCTAAGCTTAATAATAATTGTTTTGCTGTAAGTAACAAAAAAACAAGTAACATCTCTAGGAATGAACTGGAATTTATTGCTTTGTTATTTGACTGTAAGGTTAGAGTCATGAAACCAGACAAGGGAGGGGGGCTGGTGTTCATGGATGAATATTTATATGATAAAAAGATGTTAAACCATTTGCAGTCTGACATGTATTCGATTTCCAGTCTTAATGAGATAAATGGAGCCTATAGGAAAATTAGGGGTATCTTGGATGATTTATTTTTGGAAAGAAGTATTGATTGTAACACCTTTCACTTTCTATCCATGCCAGCTCCAAAAATTCCCACTATATTTGGCACACTGAAAATCCATAAAAATTTAGTAGATCCCCCATTTCGGCCAATAGTTGATGGGAGAGGATCTATTACTTATGCTTGTGTGAAGTTTGTGGATGGGATACTTAAGCCGATGTTACAAGGGGAACCCCAGATATGTAAAGATTCCTGGGACTACTTGGAAAATCTTAGTAAAATTGGATATAATTCAGAGTATGTGTTTCTGGTAGTAGATGTAAAAGATCTATACACTGTAATTCCACACCAACTTGGTATAGATTGGACCAGGAATTTTATGCTTACTAAAAATGCTTCTTCTGTTCAGATGTATGTTGTGGAGACCCTCGTGGAAATTGTTTTATCCACAAACTTTCTGGTGTTTAAGAATCAATTTTATTTACAAAATACTGGAATTGCCATGGGTTCACCATGCGGGTGTAGCTTTGCTAATAGTGTAATGGCATTCTGGGAACATGAATTTTTGTTTAATAATGAATTATATCAACAACATGTCACTTGGTATACAAGATATCAAGATGATACGTGTTTCATTTGGAATGGTTCACCAGATTTAATTTCTGACTTCATAGACAGCATTTCAATTATGACTGACTTTTTGGAGTTTACATACTCTATGAGTATGGAAGAAATGCACTTTTTAGATGTAACTATATCAAAGGATAGGGTTAACAACAAGTTTAAATCTTTTATCCATAGAAAACCAACTCACTCGAATAGTTACCTTCACTTTTCAAGTTGTCACCCTTTCCATCAAAAAAGAAGTGTGGTTAAAGGACAGCTTGTTAGGGCTGCTAGGATGATATCAGAAGAGGCTGACTTTCTTAGAGAATGTGATAATATAGGCAAAATGTTCCTGTGTAGAGGCTACCCATATAATTTAATAAAACAGTTACAAGAGGAAGTGCAGACCAAAAGACAAAATGGTCATTTTAAGCCATTGCTGGGAGGTGCATTATTGGATAGGTTGACTAAGTTGGGCACAAATAATAATAATAATGATTTGGTATCAAACAATATTACTTTTTTGTTCACATATAGCATTGATTTTCAGGCTGTTAGGGATGTATTGACTAAAAATTGGAATATTATTTTGGAAGACCGAGCATTAGCTAAAACATTGGGCAAGCATCCAATGTTTGCATATAGAAGGGGTTCCAACTTAAAGGCAATTGTGGAAAAAAGTAGGAATTCTAGTAAACAAAAAATATTTGGTATGCGAAAATGTGGAATGTGTAGCCAGTGTAAATATGTTGTAGCTTGTAGTAAAATCAATATTAATAAATTGAATATTTCCATCCAAGGAAACTTTAACTGTGAGTCAAGTGGGGTGGTTTATGTTGCTGTTTGTGAAAAATGTCCTTCCTTTTACATTGGCAAAACAGAGAGGAAACTGAGAAAGCGAATTTATGAACATTTATATGCCATAGGAAGGAATGATTTGATAAACGCATTAGCTAGGCATATTCTTGAATATCCAGAACATAGTTTCATATTTTCTGTTATTCATCAGATGAATACTGATATTAGAGGTGGGCCCTGGCAGCTCCATTTAGAAGAGCAGGAGCTGTTTTGGCAAGTTAGAACATCTGCACAGCTACCACCAGGGCTAAATGATGTTGCCTCTATTAAGTGTATTTTAAAATTAAAAGCCTTACGTAGATAAATTAGTAGGCAATGATGCCTTCTTAGTAAGGTTATTAAATAATATGGTTTGTGTTTTTTATATTCATATTTACATTTAAATCTAAATATATGTATATATACATATATATATATTTATATGCATATTGAGTGTTTTTTATTATCATATATTAAATTTCAATCATTTTGTCTCATTGTATTTTATCTGACATTCATACTTATGTTTTTATATAGTTATATATTTATATATGAAAATGTGTAGGGGTAATACTAATTATGTATAAGCTTTATGAACTTGTTAATTTGTTAATTTGCTAATTGTTTGGGTCAGCTGAAGTGGATTGAATTATTATTTAAGCCCAGTGTAATGCTGTGGCTTTGTACTTTGTCTGAGGAAGGCTGTATATTATTGCAGCCAAAAGCGCTTACTTTGAATATCTTGAATAAACAGTCCGTGCCATTTTTTATCTGGTTGCTGCTGCTTGGTATTTTCATTTTCAGTTTAGCTGTTGATTTTTTGTTTGTTGGTTTCACTGCACAATTATGACCATGTCGCGTGAATGCCTACATTGTGTGCCATCACCTCAAGCAATTGAAAAATGGAGAGAAATAAACTCTGCCTCGGATCACACTGCGTGCATAACTGAGCATCCCCAGTTTGCATCTGCTTGTCTTTTAATGTATGTTCTTCAAATGATATTCAGGCATCAGTATATGCTTAGAGGACATTTCTGACAAACCGAATGGACAAACAGGTACATGTATTGTGGTGTGTCTGTCTGGTTGCCTGTCTCTGTGCTGTCTGCGTGAGTCTCTGTGCTGTCTGCATCCATCTATGTGTCTTTGTGCATCTATCTGTATGTCTGTGTGTATGCATGTCTGTCTATGTGTGTGTGTGTGTGTGTGTGTGTGTGTGTATCTGTGTGTGCATGTATGTGTGTGTGCCTGTCTGTGCATGCGTCTGTGTGTGTGTGTGAGCGTGCATGTCTGTCTGTGCATACGTCTGTGTGTGTGCGAGAGCATATGTGTGTGTGCGTGTTTATGTTCATCTGTGTCTGTCTCTGTGCATGCATATCTGTGTGTGCATGTGTGTCTGTGTGCTTGAGTGTCTGTCTGTGCATGCATGTGTGCGTGCGTATCTGTCTGTGCATGTGTCTGGCTGTGTCTGTCTGCATATTTGTGTGTATGTGCATGCACCTCTGTGCATCTGTGTGTGTGTGTGCATGTGCATGTGTACACGAGTGCATCTGTGTCTGTGTGTCTATCTGTGAATGCGTGCGTGTCTGTGTATGCACGTGTGTGTACGTCTGTGTGCATGTGTATGCATGCATGTGTGCACGCGCACATGTCTTTGGGTGTGTGCGCGAGCGTGCATCTGTGGGTGTGTGTGCGACCATGCATCTGTTGGTGTGTGTGTGTGTGTGTGTGTGTGTGTGTGTGTGTGTGTGTGTGTGTGTGTGTGTGTGTGTGTGTGTGCGACCGTGCATCTGTCGGTGTGTGTGCATGCGTCTGTGTGCGTGTGTCTGCATGCATGCATCTGTCTGTCTCAATGAATATGACTCATCCAATTGCACTGACAGTAATGTTTGTTATTTCAGGTTGTACTGTTTGGTGGCATACAGCGCATATGTTTTGTTGAGTCTACAACAATCTCGAGCTTGGATTTGGCAATCAAGGGGTACTTCCTGCCTGTGTTGTTTCGCGGATATGAGCGGTTTCTATCAGAAGACAGTGATGATGGTTACATGGGATTTAAACCTTTTGAGGGACTGTGGACTTTTTCAGAATACTGAAATGTCAGTTGCATAATTATTGTTTGTATAGCAGTGCATTGTGATTCTGAACTGAATGATAAAATGGATATTCCTCTTAAGTGCCTGTATCCCCTTCCCTAATGTAAATTTTGAGTACTAATAAAGTGTGCAAATCATTATATGACTTGGATGCTTTAGGCTCCATCCTTGTGTTTCTGTGTACCAATACCTACATTAACAGCAATGGTGTGAAAGCAGTCTATATACCTCTTGCCCTTTTTCACATTTTCTATATAGTCATGATGATAGCTTAACTCATTCACTCTGAAGCAGCTCAGAAAAAGCTGCCTGCTAAATTCCACCATAGGAACAACAGTGCAGTCTGAGCTCATTTTTAGAAAATTTATTTCTAAAACCATACAGAAAACAAATGTTCACAACTCTAACTATAATAGCTAGACTACGAAATGTAAATGGGAAAGTTGTTCAGCAGACACTAACCTTTGCAACAGTGTAAATGTTGTTGGTGCATATCAAAGTTGTCATTAAATATTTGGCAAGGAATGCTGATAATGTGCATATTTTTTACCTTTTTGGAAAAGCAAAGCACAATATCTTGGTCAATGTACCATGTAGACCCATTAAATTTGTATTTAATTTGTTAGTATGAATGCCAGCTTTAAAATGATACCTTAATAATTACTGTGATGCACCTTTACGGAGACATTCACCGAAATATGATTAATATAGTATTTCCCATAATTAATAAACAAAGCCTAATATCTCATCACCTGTAATAGACAGAGGATACATATCAGTGAAGAAGTTGTGTGTCTCAATGTCAGCTTCAAAATGATCATTTGTGTCATCGTCATGCTCCCTTGCAAAGATATGGGCATAATAATGAGAAGTATTGGAAATGTATAATTGTCATAATCCTAAAAGACTAAAACTGATATCTGTACATGTGTAAACTGCACAGACAGTTCTTCTACCATGTTATAAGGAGTAACACTTTCTTCAAAATTAGGTATTACTTGGCACACTGACATGCTCCCTTGCAAAGATATTTATCAAAATATGAAAAAAAAATCATAATTTCCATAACCTAAGTCCGAAACAAACTGATATTTGTACATGTGTACAACATACAGGCACAGTTCTTTTACTATGCTGGAACTAGGAATACGGACTTCAAAATGAGTTATTACCACATTCAGATACTCCCTTGCAAAGTTATTTACCAAAATATGAAAAAAATCATAACTTCCATAACCCAAGTCCGAAACAAACTTTGATATCTGTACATATGTGCAACCTAAAGGCACAGTTATTTTATCATGTTGGAACTATGAATACTGTTCAAGTGAAGTAGTTCACAAATATATGAAACAGATATCCATAATCAGCAATGGCCAGTAAGATGCATTGTTCTTTACGGTAAAAGGAATAAACAGGGCTAAACAGTCCAATGGAAAGAGCAAGAACATTTGCTCATGCCCCCCCCAAAAAAAAGTGACTGTATTCAGCCATACACACACACACACACACACACACACACACACACATTATCCATCTATATATCTATCTATAGATTATATATATATATATATATATATATATATATATATATATATTAGATATAGATATATAGGTAGTTAAGACTGAATGTAAAAGTAATATTTCAAATGTAGTACCACAAATACTGATTGTCTTTCACTCAATGAAAACAGATTTATGATTCAGAAGTTGTCTGCCTCTGAAAACCACTTCTTTCTTATTTTTCTTATGTTGCCAATTGTCATTCTATCCTCAACCTTGTTGGCCAGAGTCCCTAGCTACCTTACACCCTGGGTAGCTCACCAAATAGATATGCAAACAGCTGAAATATGTCTCTTAGATCTCACCCACAAAGGGAGGTTTAAATATATTTAATAACAAGAGCAACATTATAATCAAGAACTCAACAAAATGACTTCACAGTTCAAAAGCACAGGAAATATTTTACCACAACAGTGCAGGATAGTCTCAAATAAATAAAGAATGAGTTTGGATATTGTCATTGCCTTATGATTTTCTGGCAAATGAGGATGCAAGGCAGTAAATAACATATATATCCTTCAGACAGTACACCACAAATCCTCTTATTTCAAAAAGTTTCTCATGTAAAAACAACAAATTGAAAATGTATCCCTGTCATAACTCTCAAGTGTTCTGATTTTCACAGGATGTCCACATTTTTACTCGTAGATTTCTTACATTTCTTGAAATTGTACAAATAACAGAATTGAAATTGGTGTGGAGGGGGGTGTATTGCAATGACTCCAAGTAGAGAAAAAGCCAAATCTGAGTTGTGCATTCATCAATGTGATAATGACTGCTAGTTATGTGAATAACAGTGACAGCTGTTGACAGTTTTGCCTGAAAAGTGATAATGACTCAGTGCTATATTGTAATGGCACTGTGCTAATGACTTGCAAAGTTATGCAGGTTCAGACACAGGTGATAATTGCCCATTGAGTAGGCATTCATGATATTACCCTCTTCAGCTGTTATGTAACACAGAGTCATTATAGTCTGTCAGGAGAAGGTCATAGTCATTCACTTACTCAGTAAAAATAGTATAACAAATTATTACTGAGCCCTTCCTCCCACCTTTTTGTTAGCAAGATACCAAGCAATGAGGAATGAGACATATTACAATTGTTTGTCTACATCACAAAATCCTGTGGTCAAGTACATCTGATGTGCATTTCACTTCCAAAGCAATTGGTTAGACTCATTATGTCAGTGGACACTTTTCAAGGGAGACACGAAGAGGTATTCATATTAAGGGATTTAGGCCATGCCACCACAGAAAGTACAGTTGTGCTAGATTTTATAATAGTAGATGTCAGTCTCTTCACTACTGTGGTATTCATAACCTAAGGGATCTCTTCTGAAAGATTGCCCATTGTCCACCCAGTGTACCAAAGCCTTTAGTACTTACAGGTATTGTACATCACACATACACTCCCTTCACAAGGTGTAGGGCATCAAGGTGTCATGAACTACAAACAGAGCGCTCTTCTTTACACTGACGTGGTCTCACCTCTGATGGCCAAAGACTGTGAACCTTGAAAGAGTCAAAGGAGGCTCCATTCCCTGAGGCACCTATAAAGAGCTCTGGAGTTGGAACTGGAGTTTGGAAAGGAAAACCTGGGTTGAGAGAAAGTTGATGAATGCACCACTGAAGCTCCAAACTTGAGACAGGGAGAGAAGTAAGGTTACTGGGAAGTTCAGTAGATGGCAATGTTGGAGCCACAGTAACTTGACGTACCACTGAATCTTAATGAAATAGTAAAAAAAATCAATAAATAACCTAACAGAAATATTGAGTACATTTTTCTACACCCAAAACAGTAGCAGTGAAAAAGACAAATTCCAAAATGATTGGATGGAGCACGACTGCATTCTATTAGTACTTCATAAAGGCAGTCAGCAGCCATAATATTAAAAAAGTGTCTAGTCATCAGGGTGTATGTCTTAAGTGATAAAAAAAACAGTGCAGGCAATGCTCCAGGTTAAAAGACAAAGTTTTAATAACTGCATAAGTTCTTTCACTAAATTCTCCATCAGGTGTAACATAAAATGTATAAAAGCACCATTTTTAACTTTTTAATTAAAATGACATGACAAAATAAATTACACACTTAGAGACACATCCCAAATTCCATCCGTATTAAATATATGCAATAGATATATGTGTATAAAACGATACATGCTCCAACACATATATATACATGTAACCATGAAGGTGGTGTCAAAGCCATACCTAAAGCAGTGTGGGTGTGTCATTACTACATACATATTTGGCCAGCGCATTAAACATATGTCTCTTACCTATATGGTATATATGTTTCCTGAGCCTGTCTTTCAACATATGTATATACATACATATTGAGTGTTAGAGCATGTATTGTTTTATACACATATATCTATTTGCATATATTTTATACGGATGGAATTTGGGAAGTGTAATTTTTGTCATGTGATTTTAATTCAAAAGTTAAAAATGGTGCTTTTATGTATTTTATGTTACACCTGATGAAGCATTTGGTGAAAGCGCTTGTGTATTTATTAAAGCTTTGTCTTTTAACCTGGAGCCTTGCCTACGCTGTTTTTTTATCACTTTATCTCTGGTTTACTGGAGTGGAGGTACCTGGATACTAGTGGCTGTTGTGTTTGCAGGCTGTATGTCTTTATAAGATATATGCAACTGTTGTTTGTCTTTTGGCTTTTCCTGGTTAGGGGTCGCCACAGCGGAACTCCGGTCCACTAATGATTAGCAGTGGATTTTTACTGTGCAGAGTTGCATGCAACTATTACTTTATATTTTGTACTCCAGATTTTAGTACTGTATTTCTATGCCATCTCATATTATGCAACCATACCTACAGTGCTTACAAATAAAGTTTATATACTCTGTAGTTAAAACACTTGAATATTATATACAAGACAAATCAAGTAGTGCGGATGACAACGCAAAAATCCTAGAAGACACAATATATTGGTTTACATCTCTAGCAAGAACATTATTATTCATGACAATATGAATATAGCATCCCCCTTAGTAAAATATAACAAAATGTAAACAAAGCATAATATTTAATCTTTTCAGATTGTCTAAACTAATGTATGAACTGACCTACTAAGACAAAACATCAGAAAAGGAAGTGCACTACACTGGCTATTGACTAACAATTAAACATATGTAGCTAAAACAGCTATACTGCCTGACAGTACCACATTGTTCTATGCTTAGTATAAGTATAAAGATTAGGCAGTACAACAGAATTAAATACATGCATAAAGATGCATCTTTCACACTGCTGCTAAGTAAGGCCTTCATCTTTACTTCATTACATTCATATGTAACCTGCTGCAGCACCTTCTATCTGTCAAAATACTGTAAAATACAGGTACACAACATGATCCAAATTGAAAAACATGAATGAGCAATATATTGATAACACAGAGCAGACTTTTGTACTAAACATTTCACTTGAAACCTTACACAAATTCTATCAAAACTACAAAGTATACATTCCATGTAAACATACCTCTCAACTTCTTAATGGCAGAAATCTAGACAAAGCCTAAAATAATGGGGACAAAGACCCAAAAATAGGGTCATATTTTAAATATTGCTCTTGTGAAGTTGCTAGAACAAGTTTTGTGTTAGCATGCATTTTCTGCAGGACATGAAATCGTTAACTCGAATGCAAGTCCTTATTTAGTGACTGCAGCCTCAGTGATTTGCCAGAAAACCACAAACATTATGAGGAACAGACCAAAAATAAAAGGCAAAAATTTGGACATTGTGTGAAAATGTGGACAGTTGAGAGGGATGAATATAAATAATTTACAGTTAAATTTCACCACCAGGGACCACAAAAAACAGACAATAGCTCCTCCTTTTTGTTACCACAGCCAGCAGACAGTAACATGAAATACATGACAATATTTCCAGTCATTCTAACCACACATGATAACACTTGGATATCTATCTCCTCCCAACAGGCTCACCATCCAATACATAACAACAAGAAATACATCACAGCAGCCATATAACTTCAACATAACTTACAATCCTCCAAAAGTTACCAAAGCTGTCAATATAACTTTAGCATATCACGCAAAGCTATCATTACAATCTTAGTATGTAAATATGAATAATATTAGACATTTAACTGTCCCTGACAGCATTAATACTGACACTAAGTCTAACAAACAGAGTTCACATAGCAATAAGACTTCAAAACCCAGGCAACTACAACTCTGCACAGGCTAAGAACTGAATCACAGGCAGATGTCTGTCAGGGTCAGGTTCCATCAGATCAGTCATGCACTTGCAAGATCTCTTTACCTTGTAGACTGTAGATGGCTATACAGTTACTGAGACATGGTTTAAAGTTACAGAGAGCACCCTGGTAGTGCAGGGCTGCTACATCTTCCACACATTTAGACCAACTATCTCACCAGAAGGGACAGAGAATGGAGGTGTGTCTATTTACATTAAACACAAACGCATGTCAAGGCTTGTCCAACAGTATGACATGCTTGAGCTACTCCATGTCTCAATTACCGTCACATGCCATATATTTGCAAGCTATAGGTCCACCTCTATGATCCAGGAAAACCTTAATACGTACTTAACTGTACTGGAGACACTTCTAATTCATCCCAATACCAAACTTATGGGTGACTTTAATTACCCCATTTAAACTGAGAATCATACATGACTCCTAACATTTTGGCCCAGAGATTCCTGGACTTTGTAAATGTAAACACCTTGGAGCAGTTAATCTGTACACCCACAATGGGTGCACACATCCTTGACCTAGTCCTCTCAAACATGGTGGCACATTGCAACCTGCCTAGTGTAATCTCCTCGCTGGTCAAATCAAATCATAAATATGCCTTCTTTAAAATGAAGGCAAAGCCAGGGACACATGATAACCATGCAGTGTTTTGGAATTATTCTAGGGCAAAGTCATACTACTAAGTGACACACTGGCAACATTTCAAGCTCCCTCAAACTCTGAGGACACAGCTGTCTATGTGGAATCATTCAGAGACCATGTATAGTTACATTATCAGCTGTATAGAGACAGCTGTACCCACCCAGATTAGCTGCAGGGCTAACTGAAAAAAGCCACCAGCTTGGTAGAATCGTACAGTCAACAGGTTGTATAACAAAATGAATAAAGCAACGGGGAAAATGAGAAGACACAATGCCCAGAAAGGTAACAAATCCCTCATTAACCTAATCAAGCAATGCAGGGGCTAATAAAGTCTAGCAAGGCCAAATCCAATGTAGAATTAGCTTCCAGTCCAAGGGCAATCACAAAGCTTTCATCAGCTATGCCAGTAACCTCAAAGGCATTACAAAACAATTTACCAAATTAATTGGAAATGGTGCACTCATACAGAGCCAGAAGAAATAACTAACCTCCTGGCCAACAAATGTATCTCCAATTTTAACCCCACATACCACCCCCGCCCAATGCTCCTCAGGAAATGCCCACATCTGTAACTCCCCCAACTATCAAGATTTCCCTCCATATGCATGTTTGGATGACCAAAATCTTCAGAATGTTATTTTCCCTTAAAATTACTGTATATCTGCAGGACCTAGGGTTGTTGCCATGATGTGCACTGAACATTTTTCAACCATAATTCATTACTGGTTTAAAATCTGATGACCTGAACATGGCCAATTTATACTTAGAGTTCAAAGTCTCAGTGAGGATACAGATCAAGTCTTCCCAGAGGCAGGAGTTGAACTTGACACACAGAAATCACCAACAAATACACCTAAGAAATACTCCACACAGATTTAGGTCTGAACAGCTGACTTCCTATACTGGAATTGAAACTCACTACCAAAGGATGGCAATTTTGCATTTCTGTCCTGGTCTTCATAAAACTAAATGTAACACAAGACTTCTGGTCTGTGTACAACAATAAAATGTCTAGCATTAACATTCAGCCCAAGATTCACTGGCAGTCACTAAACTTACAAGCCCCATTGAGGTCAGGTATGTTGTTCAATACGAATGATCCACGATGTGAAAAGAACTACAAGGATAACTTTACAGTCACTTTCAATTCCAGAAAGCTGTTTTTCCCTTTCCCACTTATTACAAGTATGTTCCTGGTTCTCTGCAAAAGCTTTTCCATACCCTAACAAGACTGCAAAACTGATGGCATGCACTCATGTCTTACGTAAATTCTTGAGGAAAGCTGACTATTCTGTTCCATATGTAATAAACAACTGGGTTAAAAAAAAGTGGTACTGTTACTTGTCCAAAGTAACCTATATTGACATACAGTTGTGCAATGCATAGGACAAACCAGCAGTAGGTTTGAAGTTTACACGTCCCATGGCCACTGCAGGTGGTGCTACTGTCACCAAGGCCTTCACCTATCTGTTCCCCTATAGCGACAGCAGGGAAGGACAGCTGCCTATGTAAGGTCAGCATGGAACAGGCTACTTGAGGCAAATCAGGGCAAGCCCCTAAATTACCAACTTACCACATATATGAAGGAGGGACGACGGCAGACAGGGTAACAGACAAAGTTAGGACAGTTGTTTATATACTGATCCAGTGTATTTCAGTTAATAAAATAACTGGGCTTTACACTCTTACCTATTTGTGAAGTACAAATTTCTATTCAAAATACCCAACATTACTTACAGGTTGTACACGACTGCGGTTTCATGAAACAGCGAATTTCACAAAGGAGTGGGAACAGTCACTTTGAAAACAAAGACATGGCAATACATTAGTGAATGACAAACAAACAAAGCAGAAAACAGACAAAACAACATACAGACAGGGTCAGTCAAGACTGTCCAGTGCAGCTCTAGTCAAAGTTGAGACGTGATTTTTTTTTTTAATATAGGATTGACATTTGATACAGCCTTTAGAAAGTCAGCATCTCTAAATAGATTCTAAGAAACTTAAAAGTCTTCGGTAATAGATTTAGGCGGGGGGAAAAGATGAAGGTGGGTTTATATAAAATACTCACTGAAGAGCATAATAATTGGGTCATTCTCAAAGTAGCAGTTTTATAGAGGTATGGTGGCAAAAAGAGAAACATAACTTTTCTTTTTACATTCCGTTTACTTGTATATTTTTACTCATTCTAACCCCACATGATAAGACAGGCGTAGGAAAGGAAAAAAAATTATAAAACCTTACCAGAAGAAACAAAGGTCAAACTCAATGGGAACTGCTTCTAGTGCCATCCGTGAAATCCTTGAGTGATGAAAATAAAATAGAGGATCCAGTAGCAGGTGAAATCTCCAGTTCTTTGCAAAAAGAAAGGAAATACCTGCTGCTGGACCCTCTTTTTATTTGGGGAAAACAAAAGACATTTAGGTTGGGGGTGGAGGTGTTATTCAGGTGGTGGCTTGGATTGCAAGAATCCGATTGGCTGCCACCACTTGCTTTATCAAGAACTTTAAAACGGGATTTTCTACTAAAACTCTAATGCGACCTTAATGTAAAAACATGCTGAATCATAACTACAGAAGGTAGATTACACATTCAGTTATGATTTCAGCGTGTTTTACATTATGGTGAACTACAAATCTGCAGTACAGTTTGTCTTGCTTGTGGAAGGCACTCGGAGGTAATGGCTTGCAATTTGTATCTTCTCATGGCACGCTCGGGTTTAAGCACACAGGCACCATGAAAAGATACTTGAGGTTAATGAGTTAATTCTAGAGCAATCCTTGTTGGATGTCCACCAATGCAACTATTAAAAATTGCATTTTTCTGCATGGTGGGCCAAAGGCAGCTAGATATGTGTTCATAGACAGGATTTTGACCACTTGCTGTACGATGACCACTATCTTCATAGCTTTATGAATGCAGTTGGTATTTGTAGCAAAAATAGTTGTGTTGAATTTGTGGTATAGAAAAACAGACCTAAGCTAAAAAGACATTTACATTTGTAATGGAGAAAGTTATTGTTGTAACTGCCCTGCAGTAATAAAAGTAAATGTGTCGACTGCATGTGTCATCTAAAGCTGGGCAGCACGAACAGACAGTGAATGCAGCGGAACAAAGGGTGTGACTGTTTGACACTGACAAACTCAGTATTTATGGACTTTGTGTCACATGAAGGCAGCCATGATTGCAGTTGGATATTTCACTGGACATTGCTTGGAACCAGTTTTGAAGTCTCACAGGTTTTACCAATGTTATCATTCGGTGCAATCAGTTGACCATCGATGTGTTTTGTGATTCACGTATATCTGTGTGATTTGACGCACTTCTTCATTTTTTCATTAGGTGATCATAGCAATGCCATCCTGCTTCACCTACGGCTGTGGTATGTGCCAAGACAACATGCCACATGGTGTATCATTTCATCGTTTTCCACATGGCATTAAACTGTGCAGTCAATGGGTGATTAACTGTGGTAGGAGATGTCAGTAGCATACCAAAGTTTGTAAAAGAAGTGTTGATCAGTGCTAAGCCACAACATTTCTTGGGCTCTCAACATTTTGAGGGGAGCCAGTTTCAACTTGACGACCAGCAACAGCTACTTCCAGATGACATGAAGCCAAAGCATCTAATTCGGTGATTAATCAAAGAGGCAGTATCAACAATTTTCGTTTTTTCTACAAGAAATCCAAGGACATCTTCAGTGCATCAGTTGCAGCAGGAACATCAGCAGAATGTACAAAAATGTGTTGAGCACACAATGGTTTAATAAGCATATTGGCATTTGCTTAGCATGTTAGTTACATGGTGTCTACACCGTGGTAGTATTCAACAGTTAATGAATGTACTGTTCCCTGCAGCTTATTGAACTTCTGACTACAACCCAGCTTACATTGCAAGACATTGTGACAGAGCAACTGTCTATCCAATGCACGGTGAGTAATTCCATTGTCTCTTTAGCATACAAAGTTGTAAGAACTAATCTGGACAATGTAACTGTAATCACCCCTGATTTGTCTTGCACACTAATATGCATGTCCACTTACAGAATGGAAGCGAGACCGATACCGAGGCAGCAGAGCACAACACGGTGGAAGACCAAATCGAAGACTGCCATGTCAGAGAAGAACCTGTGGAGGGAAGTTGTGGTGAAAGCCTAGTTGAATATGTACAGGTGGTGAAGGATGTATTCCACCAGTCAGGTTATGGTTGTTGAAGGAATCAGAAGAATTGTAAAAGCAAAATGTGGCATTAGTTTGGTACGCCTCCATTGAGTATATTCATTGAGAAGCACAGTGAACAATATGCTTATGACGTAATGTGCTGTCAGGACTGAGGTAATACTGTGTACAGTGTTAAGTCATGTAATTCTACTGTGGTGCTTAGTTGACCATTGCCTTAGTAATGTTAATTATGTAATCATAGGTTCAAGAGCCAGAAGTGTATGAAGAGGTAGTTGAAAGCATAGAAGTGTTCGCAATGGAGATTGGTATTTGTAGTCAGAATACAGTCACATGCCAGACAAATTTTTGACAAAAGAAAGGTTGCAGCATAGGAGTTCAAGCCAAGTTAACAGACCTTGAAACATGAGCACGGACAATGACTAATGCAGCTGTACAGGTTCTAGAAGTCTTACCACTGATAGACTATAAATACTTCCGAAAGTCCAAGGTTGTACAAACAGAAATGACTGAGCCAGGACCAGAACATTACAGATTCAGTGTTGTGGTCAGTCGTTGCATGAATGTGAGTACACATCTTCATCAAGAGGATGACAGTCTTACTGAAGAGGCCACATGTAGCTCAAGTGCGTACATATCTCTTGAGATGAAAGTTTGCAGCACTCTGGTCAAGCTACATCAGGAAGTGCATAATACCAGCAAGCATAGCGACTCTTCAGTTTTGCAGTGGACAGATGATATTGAAAAGAATCCAGACTGGTTCTACACTTTGGACAACTTGTCTAACTCAGAGATGGAAGACACAATGCTGGAACAGGACAAAGATGAGATAATAACTGAAACAAAGTTTATTGTGTTTGAGTACTGCCTGGATTGCCTGTTGTTAAAACTGACCTGTGGATAATGCCACACACCTGCCGCAGAAGTGAAGAAGTTGAAGTTGGGGTTGTATGCATCTGTGAAGGTATTCTGCATTGGTGGACATGAAGTTCTGCAGTGGAAAGTCAACCGTTAATAGGCCAAATGCCAGCAGGCAATCTTCTACTTGCGTCGTCTGTTCTTTTCAGTGGAAGTACATATGCACATATTGTGTAATTCTGTGCATATCTTGGACTGGAATTTATAAGTGAAACCACCACCTATTCTATTCAAAGACAGTATTTGTTCTAGAAGGCTTTTTTGCCAAGGCGTCAGAGTGATTTTATTAAAGTTTTGCTACAACTGCAGTTGCAGTTTCATTCACCGGCCAATTGGTTATTATAATATTCAACATTTTTTTCAGTGGTTTCGTTTAGTATTTGTTCCCTGTTTTGCAGCATACCTGGACACAGCATCAGACTCCTCTACTGGAAGATACAGTTGGTAAGGAAATAAGGTTAGCTGGAGATGGGTGGTGTGACAGTGCAGGTTATTCTGCAAACTACTGCTGCTATAGCATGATGGACCTGGACTCTGGATTCATTGATGACTTCCATCTGGAGCAGATCTGCAGCGGGGTATCTTCTGCGGCACTGGAGAAGAAAGCTTTTAAGAAGTGTATGAAAAACTTGCTGGATAACAATGTGAAGGTAAGCCTTGGGGCTACAGACATCCGGGGAGAAGATTTTTGATACGCATGGAATTTCCCAATTTGGATCATCAGTTTAATGTGTGGCATATGGCCAAAAATCTGACAAAGAAAATTATGGAAGGTGGGAAAAGGAGAGGGAAGCAAGACTTAATGCAGTGGTGCCAGAGAATTTCCAATCACTTCTGGTAGTGTGTTGAAACATGTGAAGGGGATGAAGTTGTACTACAGGAGAAATGGTCGTCACTACTGTACCATGTAACCGACCAACACAGTTGGGGTGGTTCAAAGAAGATTTCCTGTTGTGGACATGAAATGCCAGTCATCAATGGAGATGAGAAGTTGTTGGAAGAAGATCATGTATGTCGCACTGCATTGAAGAGAATCGTTACAAGCCCAATTCTTCTTAAAGATCTGAAGCACATCACAAAGTTCTGCCACACTGGCAACCTCGAGGTGTTCCATGCATTACTGGGCAACTATTGCCCCAAGTTTGTGCACTTCAGATTTGCAGGAATGAAAGCAAGAATCATACTTGCCATCCTTGATCATAAGGAAAACCTAAATCGTGAACAAGCAGTGGTGCAATTCTCTGCAAAGAAGTCGGCAGCAAAGGCAGAGCTTCGATACTGGGTGGTGTACCTGAAGGTAAAACAGGAATGGGTTGCTAAACCAATTTTTGAGAAGAGAAAGTTTGACTTCATATATGACCTGATGTTGGAAGCTTTAAAGCAAAGTGAGGCATTTTGGAAATGCAACCCATGTCTGTACCCAACATACCAAAGAATATTGCTCGGTGTGAGCACCCTGAGAAGATGATGGTGATTGCTAGACATAGTTCCCGATTTTGAAACAGTAGTGAAAATCCTGATTGATAACAGCATAGTTGCAACTGTGGAATGGGTAAGTAAATTGTGACTCAATACTTTTCTGATTTAAGTTTTTAGCTAATTAGGGTATAGGGGGTGTCTGGTGGTGCTGTGGTAGCGTTGTTGCCTCACAGTAAGACGTCCTGTTCGATTCTCAGCTAAAGCATCTTCTGCGTGGATTCATGTGTGAATGGGTGTACCTTTGTTGAAAGTTGTGCGTCAGGCCTGGCAAGTCCGTACATAAAAATCTACTGCCAATCATTAGCAGACCGGAGTTCCGCTGTGGCGACCCCTAACTGGGAAAAGCCGAAAGATACAACAACAAAGGGTATAGGGGGTGTGTTTCCAATAACCATCAATTGTTGGGATTATTATTAGTTTGCATTGGGTAGTAGTGAATGAACAGGGTGATGTTTGTAGGAGCCATGCAACAAATGCTAGTTCTACCCTTGGTTATAAGATCAGCCCTTATTGTCCCAATCAAAACACAAAGGTGGATGACCCCTTGGTCAATGTCCTGGTATGTATCCAATGTTCCAAACTGCCCTTAAAGAGGGCTATTGGGGTGGTCTGACAAAGTGGGTGTCAGTGTGGTGTAACCTCATGGAGAAGAAACTGTCCCTCCATCATGGTCCTTAAATGTCATAAGGGTAGATGAAGGTATTTACAGCATGTAACCAGTGTGACACTTCAGTGCTGGACATGTAGCATGTCCAAGAAAGGTACGGTCAGACAATGCACGACAGGGAAATCAGAAATTACCTCAAGGTAGTCAGAGACAGAATACAGTGCATTTGAGGTTATACAATCCCCAGTGACCCGATGCATAAATGATTCAATTTACTTTGTGATCAGCAGTTGTCTGAAATTGCTGGAGGTGTTCATACAGGCAAATGGAAATTGGTGCATTGTACTCATTTATTTGCCTGAAGATGGCAAAGTAAAGATGGAGGTTATTTGTTTAAGTACTGGTGAAATGTGAATAACACAGCTTTGTGCAAGGCAGTGGAATGGTGGGTATTTTCCATTTAGCTATGATGAAGCCAGTGCTTCTTTGCGTCTCAAAAAAAAAAAAAAGCAGCCAGTGCTGCTGCTAATTGCTGTTGGCACCATAGTAGGACACAGGCCCAGATGTTATCAGCTGCCATAGATGGTGTTTCAGGCAGTAGATAGTACAGCAGACTCAATGTAGTTGTACAGCTTATGGTAGAAAGCATTGCTGTAGAAGACCCCATATTACACATGAGTATCTGAGGGGAGAGGTTCTGTGAAGGTCATGTCATCTCAGGCACAGCCAAGAACTACACCCGGACTGTTCTGCATCCTTACTCTTCATTGCTTCAACCCCGCCAACTTCATAATGTTGTGTTATCATATACTTCCTTTGGGGTCATCCAACATAAAGATAATCTGTACTCCTGCTAGACTCCATTCTCTCTGCATCAGATGGCGTCTGCATCTTCTAGGTGAACAAATACAGATTCATAACGCTGGTGTTTGCATAGCAGTAAATACTTAAAATCCTTAATTTTTTTTTTTTACACTTGACACCTGCTTTAGCGTCACTGACATTGCAGTATGCATGGATATTGTTAAAACTTGTTAATGTGCATCTGTTTCTCCATTTCTCCATGGGAGTCTGAAAATGTCCTCTTGGTCGAGTTCAACACCTTCCCAGTGGCAACATAAAGTATTGTAAATAACAGTAAAACAGAAGATGCAAAGTTGGCTATGAACGGATAGTTGTATTGATAGTGTTTGTCGGCCTTTTGGATAATTGCTGTTGGAATATTATTGAGTAGTGAATCAGCATACAGTTGGCTGTCAGCCCATTTTATACAGTAACGATAGATGTACTACGCTGTTTTAGGCATGTGGTATTCCTAAGCATAATATGGATTACTGGCTGTAAACACAAGTGCTTTATCGGAGTCCTATACAGGCATAATTGAGACAGGCAAATCACAATGTTTATCAATTACCCCTTCTGTTGCTATTGATAGCGTATTGTGAGAAGACAGGATGCACTGTATGACGTCCATGCTGTTGCTAAGGAACACATTCATGTTGAGAAAAACAGTCAATACTGTATGTTAATATGAAAAAGATTTGTAAATACAGTCTGTAAATATTAGTTTGACATTCTAGATTTGGACAGAGGCTAGTCAGCGAGGTGGCACATGTAAACTGTCAATTCTACTGAACTGATGTTTTGTTGCAATTTAATTCATGTCAAACTACATTTGTATCATGTGGGCACTATAATGTTTAACATGGTGCTACTAACTATGAATTCATGTCATGTAAAATGGAATCTGCATACGTGACATGCATGACTTGTGATGTGTGATTGTGAAATTTTTCATGACTTTAGATTAAAGTTTAAGTGGGTGACATGTTCTTGAGATTTGTAAATGTCCCGAATCAATAAGCAATGCAATGTACACTTGTGTTAATGCCAGTGAATGGACTGGCTGGCTGATGTTACATGCAGTTAGTGTACGGACATGTAAATGTGTATCTTTTTGACTTGAACCATGATCGGTATGCTTACATTCTGGAACACTGTGCCCTTGGCAAGTGGCACGTACGAAGGTATTACATTGCCATTGACAAAGGAGCAGTTTTGGATCACTGTATTCATGTATTGAATGGACTGAGAGAGCAGGCAGTAAACTACTTAGGCATGGGAGTATATCGCTAAATACAAGTGGCCTTTTCATTTGTCTGTAGTACATTTTGTATTGTCAGCATATCATGTGACATTGGTGAGTGGTCTCTGCATCAATTTGGAGGAAGTGCTGTGTGACTAACTTTCAGTACATTCCTTTCCAGACCGGTACTTCACATAGTTAAGTGTAACGTTGAGTATACGTAACAGACATGCATTTCTGCTTAGTACTGTGTAAGGGACTTGTGTCAGGGCAGAATGTAATCATGTTTATATTGTAAAGTTTATCTACTTAGTCCGGTTGATGAAACACTTGTAAATTCAAGCCCGTTTCTTCTTCGTATGTCATTTGGGTAAGAGGAGGGGAGCATGCAAGTTAGCAGTTTATTTATTTATTTTTTGGTGCATGGTGTTGCTCCTGTGTATGACCTGTGGCTATGGACAAGTAATCATTAGACATATGTACTGGTAGTGTACAATGTTACTTGACAATATTTCTAATTTGTATTGTGGTGTCGGATTGAGTGAGGTGATGGTTGGTAAAGTTAGTAGAAAGGGTAACAAATGAGTACTGTGGAAAATCAATGCAAATGTTTTGTTAAACTCAGTCCCAGGTTTACAGGGCCTGACCACTGTGCCATTAAGCAAAGAGTGTGGATGAAGTTGGAGGTGGCCAATACACGACTGCCATTAATCGATGGACTATCAAAAGCTGTAATCACGAAAACATTTATGATATAGCACTCCTGTACAGAAACAGTTGTATAGGAAATCGTTGAGGACAACAGTACTTGTGAAATAACGCATAATGGAGCTTGCTGTATATAGACAATGACATGTACGTGTGGTGTTCTAATTAATGAGGCTGAGAGAAAGGTAAATGATCAATTCCCATAAAAGGTGTTCTAATTACTGAGGCTGAGAGAAAGGTAAATGATCAATTCCCATAAAATTCATAGGTAAACTCAATCACTGTGTGGATGTCTATCAAGAGACGCCATTAACTTGGAAGAACACCTGGAATGCTTGTTTTTATCAGGATTTCTAGTAGGCCTTGTGTGAATGCTGGAGTGTTATGGAGTTGTCTGTGAGCTGCAGCTTCTACAGTGGTTTGTCTAGTAAGGACAGGTCCTTGTGAAGAAATATGAATCTATGTGGACTGATTTGCTAGTCAAGTGGTGCAGGTGTCTGGAAGGCTGCTTAAATGCAGGGGTGTAATGATAGTGGTGATTTGAGTGTATCTGGCTATAGCTGCATGTAGTGTTGTGGTGTGAGTGAACTTCTGTTATGCTGGCTACCTTGATGTGGTACAGAGGCTTTTCACAATAGCGCTGTGGTAATTGCCACATTTGCACATTGTAAACCAAAAGCCAGCTTCTCTGGATGTCATTGATGACCGATCCTTGGACTTATGGTATTTTTTTGGTACTTAAATGGTATTTGATTACTGTTGAATATTTGTAAGGTATGCTAAAATCATTACTGGTTTTTGGCAGGTGTTAGTCTTAAATATGGACTGGTGATGTGGATAATGCAGGGATCATACCAGATGAACATTGTAAACTTGTTGTGGGTGACATACTTGGCAGGCTAGGAACAATCTTGAAACACATTCTTCTAAGTGACAATGAAGGAAGTCACCTTGATAAGGCTGAGTTGTGCTTGGCAAGATTTTCAGAATGTTAAGAGAGGTATGCTGGGAGACTTGTACTCTTCAAAGGGAGTTGTCTTGAACTGTATACCTGCAAACACCATTATATACTGCCTGGTAGAAAACCTAGACACTCAAGTTCGAATTATAGTGAGCCTCTTGCAAGAGGCAAAATATGTATTTTGGGATAAATTACCTTAGTAGCTTTGCACTATGCTCAGCACTGGTTAACATCTGTAATAATGACAAAGCAGTTTGTAGAAAATGTTGACACATCTGTGTAGGCAGACTGGTAATAGAAAATGTTACCATGATTATGTATATGTAGTGTTACATATGTGGTGATGTGTTGTGTAAGGTCTTGAAGGGGGGGGCAAATGGATGAGCTGGAATGATGGGTCCCCTGGACCCTGTAAAGGAACACCAACATCATGATAGTTAGGCTGGTAGTAAAGAGTAACGAGTCGATGGTGCATGACATGGCAAAGGAACAATGACTGCAGTCAGCCGAATATAATTAACATGCTTAGTATTCGGTTTTAAATGTTTGTGGTACAGCAGTGGTAGAACACTGACAGCTGTAATCACAGGTGAAGTGAAAATCAGGAAAAATTGTGGCAAAGGAATGGACTGCAGTAATGTTACATCACTGACTGAAGCATCCAGTGACATTTGTGTGATAGCTTAAAAATTAAACCAGTGCTTTGGCTTTATGTGGTAGTCTGGTAGCATCTTGGCAATTATTTTCACAGACAGGACTTAAATGGCAGCATGACCATTTGATCAGCAGTGTGAAATGTGAGGGTGGAATGAAAGACTACTCCGAGATGGGTGATGGTTATCAACGTTAATTATTTCCTTGATCTTATACAGACTCTATAAGTATGTTTAACTGTCGCTCACATACATCATGTAGAAAAACCTATCATCAATTGTAGGCGACAGTTGACAACTGGAGAATAGTGCATCATGAAAGATTATTGCAAAATGTACACACTGACAGTTTCTAAAGCAATCTGGTACATACATCGATTGGATATAAAAAAGAAGCACCGAAGGCAACCACTGTGTCATGAATGTTTTTATTAAACACCTCAAAATATAAACAGCTTCTCACACAGATTGTGACAGTCAAATATGTTGCTGGTGCAGTATTTCAAGAATGATTACAGTTACATGACACGATTGTATGCACAGTTACTTTAACTTGTTGCTATTAAGTCTGGAGTATCTTCAGTGTGATGCACACATTGCAGCAGTTGTCCTCTGTGTCAGTGGATGCATATCTCCTGCCTGTACTGCAGGAAAAGAAAGGTTAAAAGATTACCCTGTCATGAGATCATGCATTCTAATCTATTTCTACTGACCAAAGAAGTCACTTGGGTGTTCAGCAAACAGCATGAAAAACAGTTGTAAAAGTCTCATAAGGAGAGAATAGTAAAGTGATACTGGCCTTCAGTTAAGAATGATACTTGGTAAGCAATTAATGGCTGTCTGCAGAAGTGCACTTTATTGGGCCTTGAACAACTGGTGTTATCCTTCACAGGTGTCACACCTTAAGCCTAATGGAAAGCAATTGGCATAATCATGTTGAGGAGGGAGCCACAGGAATGGCTACCTCTTTGTAGGTAATGGTCTATGGGCATGTCAGGGCTGTTACAACACTGACGATATACTATGTAAGAGTAGCCATTTTTGACAGCAGTGCAATATACAGGAATATATGACCAGTACAGTCCACATCCTACTGGAGGCTGATCAATAAATTGGCTGCCACTAAATGCTTTAGTTAATCACTATTCCCATATTAAGTCCATGCAGTGGCATCAAGTTTATGGATGAGGGAAATTTAATTGATGTTGATGTTTGTAATACTTGACATCAAAGCATTCATGTCTGCCCACATTGGTTTCACAGAATTATAAAAAGGGAAAGGAACAGAAGAAGCATAGTTCAGATTAATAATTAGTGAAGAATTTATACTTAGAGGATAAATGGAGAGAGTGCATACATACTTGTAAAAGGACATAGTGGAGTGAAAGCAAAATATGGAGTAAGACAATGCATACTAACTGGCGAAAATCTGAGTATACAATGATACTGTTATGATGCAGCATATGTACTTGATATGGATTGATTGTGGACTGCTAACTGTGGTTGGAACACAAAATTGGCCAGTTCTGAACTATGACAGTCCCACAAAAGTGTCAAACTATAATCTTCAAATTTTCTGAACAGCCCTACCAATATGTGACAAAGTACAGTGAGAAAGTACAGGCAATAACACAGTAACAGCTGTATCAACAAAGAGCATAACTTTGCAATGGCCATGCTTAGACATTAATCTCAGCTTTTTAACTACAAAGCAGATGTCTGTCACAATTAATAGACAAAACTACATAAGATTACATGAGGTGTGTGGCAACGTAATCTTCTTAAATTACCACCTAAAAAAAACATGTGACTGCTATCATGCAAGTCCGTGAAATATATTATGTTCATAGGCTATAGCAAACCAAACTGGAAGGACAGAAATTGGGAGTTTGTTGGTCTGAAAATCAGTTTTTCACAGTGCTATTGAGCTTGGATCGAAATTTGACAGGAGGAGAAGTGCAACAAAAAGTGTCCCAATGTAAGGAAGGAAAGGCTGTGACAAGAAAACATATTACTCGGGTCACCTGCTGTGAACTGTCAATCACATGCAGATAATGTGTCAAATTACCCTTAGCACTTTGACAGCTAGGAAAGGTAGGTGTAAAGGGGGAGGGAAGACACCTTGAAGAACTACAACTCAGGCTTCACAAAATAAATCAAATTTGCATTTCTAAGAAGAAACAGCAATAAAATGCACTTTTCAATTCTATTCTGTGGCATTTGCACTGTTTGTGTTTGAAGTAATCATTGAAAATGAAAAAATGTTAACCAAAAGTAGGTGACTACAACACAGCAGTGCATGCCTGTAAAATCAGTGCAGTGACAGGAGGTTTAGAAAGAAGGTGGCAGGTATGATGCAATTTTTTGAGACACACACACAATGCATTCTGAGATACCTAGAGGAAGCCTAAACAAGCCAAATCACTCCAAGATGCTAGACCTCATGTGGTCAGACACAGAAATTATGCATTAAAATATTAAAAAAATTCTTAATAGTCCTAAATTGCTGTTAAAATGTACGAAACGCCAAACCATGATGAAATAAACATTTTTTGAGTATGTGAGTGTGGTTCTCCTTTAATGTCAGACTTTTCCTCACCAGGGAGCTACAGAAAGAGTTCAATGCCCACTTCAATAAATGTACGCAACTGACAGTTTGTGTCAGATCTAAATATAATGCAAAGTTTAAAATGAAACCACCCCCAGTGGTCCACCAGCATAAACTTTGCAATAAAAGGAAAAAAAAAAAACTCCTTAAAATATACATCAGATCTAAGGATCCTCAAATCAAGGAGGAGATTAGAAAATTGATTAAAACTTAAAAAACATATGTATTAGGACTATTAAGTCAGTCCATGAACTAGAGTTAGGATATGAAATTAAGGACAACAAATAAAAAGAAGTTATGTACTCACCATAATGTTCCATGTTGGTAGTCCATCTCACCCTTCATTTTTACATATGGGTTCGGGGCCGATCCTCGGCTCCGACTCGGCTGATTTTCAAGCTCGAAGACTTCTGGTTGGCTCGTGGCTAAGCAGGTATCCCATGGTGCACCAGTGCAATCCCCAGATCTTGTTTGCTGCTCACTAGCAACAGAAAGAGATAGAAAGAAACCCTTAACCAACAAGCCAATACTAAAGGGTAACCAACCAAGAAATTTATAATATTACCTCCAGATCTTCCAGGATGGGGGCAGGAGGGAGGGTTGGTAAAAATTAAGGGTGAGATGGACTACCAACATGGAACGTTATAGTGAGTACATCACTTCTTTATGTTAGGTAGTCCAATCTCACCTTCATTTTTACATATGGGACAGCATCCCTAGCGCCTAATTCTTGGGTGGCTCATTGGAAGATATTCCTGAACACCATGAAGCCAAAGGATGCTCTACCCCTGGAAGCCAAATCTAACTTATAATGAGTAATAAAAGGTGTGAGGGGTAGCTCACGTAGCTGCCACACAGATATGATCAATTGGTACCCTGGTTTGGAAGGCTGTAGAGGTAGACAAAGACCTGGTAGAGTGAGCTTTGATCCTGTGAGGTAAGGGTCTGTCCTCTGAGCTGTAGATGAAAGCTATGCAACTCGAAATCCAGTTAGACAATGTTACCTTAGAAACTGGTAAACCCAATCTGGAATCAGAAAAGGAAATGAACAATTGGTCTGACTTCCAAAATTCTTTGGTCCATTGCAAATAGAAACACAGCTGTCTGTGAACATCCAACTGGTGAAAACGGTATTCCGCTGCATTGCTATGATTGGGAAAGACTAGGAGTTCAATGGACTGGTTCAATGTGGCAGAAGAACAAACTTTGGGGACAAATAAAGGATTGGTATGTAAAGAAACCCTGTCTTTATGAAAAACTAAATATGGTGGTTTAACAGACAGGGCATGTAGCTCAGAAACATGTCTGGCTAATGTAATAGGTACCAAAAACACAGTCTCCCAAGACAAATACTTTAAGGAAGCTGAATGAGACGGTTCAAAAGGAGGGGATGTTAGCTTGGACAACACAAAATTTAAGTCCCAAGAAGCCACAGGTTCCTGTAAAGGTGGTCTCAGCAAGGTGGCTCCTCTCAGGAAGGTTATACATAACTTATGCGACATAAGGTTAACATTTGGAGATCCCAAATAAAAATGTGAAATAGGCGCCAATTGTACTTTGATGGTGGCTGCAGCAGATCCCTGCTGAAAAAGCTCTGAAAGGAATTTCAGAATTATGGGAACAGGAGTGGTGTAAGGACCCACATTAATTTTCTGTGCCCAAATAGAAAACCTTTTCCACTTACTGTCATACAGCCTTCTGGTTTGTGTGAGGATAAAAGAATATGGGACACTGACAATGAAAATCATGACGCCTGACTAGAGATGGAAATGGATCAGCCAAGCTGTCAATTTGAGGGTGTGGAGAGAGGGGTGTAGTGAACCAGACATGTGGGTCAGTAGATCTGGAACTGGGTCCAGGATCCAAGGATCATCCAGGAGAAGAGGCTCAAAGAAAGGAAACCAGACCTGACAAGGCCAGTAAGGGGCAATGAGGATCAACTTGCTAACCAGTCAATTGGCTTTCTGTATCACTTTGGAGAATAGTGGAAAGGGAGGGAAGGCATAGAGAAGTCCAGTAGGCCAATCGTGTACCAGAGCATCTTTGGGTGCTTCCCCCGGAGGGGGAATTAGGGAAAAATAACTTGGTATTGACTGGACTGGCAAAAAGAGCGCAGCAAGGTTGTCCCCATTTTAGGAAAATATGTTCCAATATTTCCCATTTCAGAGACCACTCAAGGGCAGCAGGATTGCCCAGCTCAGCTTGTCAGTTATCACATTGGTTGTTCCCGGAATGTGCATTGCCACCAGAAAGCACGGAGAAGAAATTGCCCATTACCAAACTTGCATGGCTTCTCGACAGAGTGGGTAAGATCTGGTACTGCCCTGTTTGTTGACATACCACACAACTGACACGTTGTCCGATTGTATTGCAATCGTCCCTGGAGGACGAAAGTCCGAAAGTGCCTGCAATGCCAGAAGCACTGCTCTCATTTCCAGAATGTTGATATGCAGATGTGCCTCATGTTATTGCCATGTGCCGTGGACCGTCCTGCCCAGATAATGCGCCCCCCACCTGACCTGGGAGGCATCAGTGGTCACAGTGGCAATGGGTTGGGCAGGCACAAAGGGAGCTCCCGTAAACAAACTGTTGGGGGCTATACACCAACGAAGGTCCTTTTTGCATAATTCTGTCAGCAGAATAGAGTGATTCAGTAGTAGGTATTGGAACGACCACTGGGAGAACAGGAGCCAGTGAAGGATTCTTATATGCAACCTGGCTAGAGGTATTAACAGAATGGTTAAGGCCATCATTCCAAGAAGTTGAAGAATCCACTTTGCTTTAACTTTCTGAAGTGGGAGAAGTTGCTGAACTTGTGAGATGAGGTTTTGTGCTCTTTCGGCAGGAAGACGAACTGTTATATCCACTGTGTCTACCTCTGCACCTATAAAAATCACAGATTGTGAGGACAGTAATGCAGATTTTTCACAATTTATGGAGATCTCTAGTTGAGCACAAAGCTGGATGGTGATGTCTCTGTTTTGGAGAAGTAGATGCCTGGTGGGGGTGGTCAGGAGCCAGTTGTTCAAATACGGAAACACCTGGAATCCCTGACTTCTCAGGTGAGCTGTCACTACTGCCATGCATTTGGTGAACACCCTGGGGGCTGTGGTGAGACCAAAGGGCAGAGCACGAAACTGATAATAGCTGGCTCCCAGCCGGAAGCACAGATACCTCCTTGACGCCTTGTCCATTTTTATATTGTAGTATGCGTCTTGGAGATCTAGAGAGCACATCCAAAAGTCTTTCCCTAACAACGGGAGTATTGACTGCAGTGTCACCATCCGAAATGTGTCCTTTGTCATGGATTCATTTAATCTGTTGAGGTCCAATATTGGCCTCCAATCTCCGGTTCGTTTTGGAACTAAAAAGAATCTGGAGTAAGTTCCGGATCCTATCTGGTCTGCTGGCACAAGCTGGATGACTCTTTTTGAGAGCAACGTATTGATCTCCACAGTTGCCTGATCCCTGTGATTGGGTGGAACATCTGGGATCTTCTTGTGAACAAAGAGTGGAAGGGAAAAGGGTATGATATATCCTCTGGTGACGACTCTTTGTACTCACTTGTCTTGGGTTAAATTTAGCCAGTCTTCTGGATACAAAGAGATGTGACCCCCGACTGGCCCCAGAGAAATGCAATCAGGCCCCACATCAGGAGCGCTGATAAGGCCGCCCTCGAAAGGAACCACGGCCTTGCTGGTATTGCGGACCGCCCCTGTCTCTAGGGCGACATCTACCATTTCCTCCTCCTCTGCCTCTGAAGGAGGATTCACTCTGTGTCTCTGGAAAGGCCCTGTGGGACTTTTTAAACCACATCTTACCTCCCCCCTTTGACCTTTGGGGTAGGGTCGAGAGGGGATGGTAAAATGGACTCCCATGGCAGAGTGTTTCCTTCCTGTTCACACTGAGTGAGTATATCGTTCACCTTGGAACCAAACAAGGAGGAACCATCAAATGGGGCGTTGGTGAAGGTGAACTTGAACGGCTCCGCAAAATTACACAAGCGCATCCAGGAGTGGCACCTAAGGGCAACTCCTGAACCCACTGCTCTGCTCGCTCCATCAGCCACATGAGATATGAACCACATGGAGGAGTTAACCACAGAATTTAGGGTGGACAACTGAGCAGAGATCCTATCCGAGACTCCCTCAGGACAAGCACCCTGTATGGAATCTCCTAAATCCTTGAGGAGATCCCTCTGCAACCTTGTGAAATGGCTAAGATAGTACAGAGATCGAAGTGTAAAGGCCACTGAACTAAATACGCACTTCCCAAATCTGTCGAGATGCCTTGTTTGGTGGATGTACAGAGGAAGAAGTCTCTGCCAACTCCTTCTTCGTGGCTGCCCCCTGCCACCACCATGGCATCTATGGGAACGCCCTTAGACAAGAATTATTTTCCAGAAGGAGCAGACAGGAACTTATTTGGTCTTCTAGGTACTGGCTCCATGGCATTGGGAGTATCCCACACCTTCCAACTAACCAGATACATTAGCTCTTCGAAAGGTGGAGACACCCAAGAGGCAGAGGGTTGAGACCTGAAAGCCTTCACCTACACCGACTCCTCAGCAGAAGGGTTGACAGTGGGCTAGTCGCACTTCTGTTTAAGGATCTCTAGAATGTCCACAAAGGAGACATCATCAGAGGACAACTTAAGGGACCCCTCTGACTCATCGAGGTCAGTGTCCGATGTCAGTGACTCATCCTGGGAGTCAATATGCTTCCTCTTGCAAACTCTCTTCAGCAGGGGCTCCTAAAAAGGACCTTCTGGGGATGCCCCGGAAGAGTGGGGGCCACCAGCCGGTGGCTCCTGAGGCTGTGGGTCACTGCTGTCTCCGGAGAGAGTAGGGACTAAGACCAAAGTGGGAGGCCTGGGGGAAGAGTGCTTGTACCACTGGCAGGGGCTGTAGATTGTGACAGCACACTCCTCATCACCTCAAAAACAGATCTCTCCTGCTCCAAAGACCATCCCCACTCCAAAGAGACACAGGACAGTGCCAGAACTATAGATGCAGGGTCCGAGCTCACCCTGGTGGACACACCAAGAAGAAGGCTTGGAACCGATGAAGCTCGATTTAAAATCTCCCCCTCGGCACCGACAGAAGAGCTTCGGTCCCTGACGGATGGAGCCGAACATGTCAGAGCTGAACTCTGCTCCAATGCAACAGCAAGGGGATCCAGAACTGAGGGTTCCTCCATTGCTAACAAGCACTCCGGCTCCGAAAAACCAACATGGCTCGGAGGAGGAATCACGGATGGAGACAAGACTGGTTCGAGTGGCTCCAAAGCAGATTGGGTCGCAGCAAACAAAAATTTAGGCAGGGCAGATGGACTTGAGGAGTCTCAGTACTACCCTCTCCACATCTTCTTCTGAAAGACTCCTGGAAGACCTGGAAGATAAGGTTGGGGATCTCGACCTAGCAGGCACTGGAGATTTGACCATCAGAGAGACTGGTCGGGACACTACAGACCAGCTCAGAGAAGCAGAGTCAACTATCTGCAAGGATTCAGCAGTTGGCACTGAAGTATCTGTGACCGACTCCGAAACCACAGTGCTCTCCTTCAGCTCCGAAGACTGAGTCAAGGAGGCAGGTTTTACTAATTTGGCAGGCGGCTCTGAAACAGTAGCCGGTGCCGGAAAAGGCCTTTTTGAACTTTTAGATTTTGAGTCAGATCTTGACTTAGAAGACGTAGATGAGGAAGCCGAAGAACCAGACAAAGCTTCCTCGAAGGCTGCCCTAAAAAGACCCCTGAGTCAAAGACATTTTCTGGGAGCACTTCATACATTTTTTAAACCCAGAGGGTTTGTGCTTCTTGCTATCCTTAGACATTGCAACCCACAAGCAATCAGAGGGAAAAAAGAAAGAAAAGAAAATGACTGAGGACTAGGTCCTCTAACTAAAACGGGCCTAGCCCTACAGACGAATTACATGAGGACTAGATCCTCTAAGTTAAACGGGTCTAGCCTGGTGTAAGATAGAAACCTAGATTTTCCACTAACACTAGACAGAGTCAGTCACACAGGAGAATATTTCAATTAAAATACAGTGGAAGCAACACGAGGACTAGGTCCTCTAAGTTAAACGGGCCTAGCCCTGTGAAGAACCAGGTCTTCTAATTCAAACAGGCCAAGAAGGCTCAACACCAACACACACACTCTCAAGGGTAGCAATTAACAAGTGTAAGAAATTAAGACTTTAGCGGGTCCACCCTAAAGACCACCAGTCAACAATAATCGCTTGACAGGAAATAATCAATAGGAGCACCTATTGATTAAAAACAGCAAACGCTCTAGACAAGAAAAAAGCAAGTGAGTCTAACTACCGAATACAGGAAACTACTATACTAGACACACAAAGCCACAAGGCAATTTAGGTAAATCCTAACTGTAACAACAGGAAAAAAGGCGATACCACCAAAACTAACGGTCTAGGTAAAGCGCATTTGCGCCTAGCTACTGGTGCACAAGACACCACTAATAAGGTCACACAACAACCACAGGACAATAAAGATAAGTTCTATAATGTATATATTCAATAATTATGCAAAGATACTAGAATAATAAAAGATTGCAAAAACTTAGCCAGAGCCATGAGAAACACATCCAAACTAGTTGACGCGACAAACGAGATCTGGGGATTGCACTGGTGAACCATGGGTTACCTGCTTAGCCATGAGCCAGCCAGAAGTCTTCAAGCTTGAAAAAAGACCGAGTCAGAGCCGAGGATCGGCTCTGAACCCATATGTAAAAATAAAGGTGAGATTGGACTACCTAACATCATTTCTTTAGATGAAGTGTTATGAAAGAAAGAAATAATACCAAACATTACTCAGAACTTATTGAAGATGGCACCACTAACTCTAACCCAGTAGACACTATAAATATACTAACAAATTCAGTCTTAACTTCACTGTGGAAATGATGAGACAAATCGTACTTAACCCTGAATCCCTCAATGCCCGCTCCATTATCACCACCAAGGTTCATGTACTAGGAACTCTCAAAGGCTAAACATACTTCCTGCATTGTACTTGATAATATACACAGCTGTTTAATAAACAGTACCATGCAAATACTTGTGGAGCAACTCAAACTATTTAACCTGAGTTTAGCTACTGACATTTGATGCAATGTAGTGATGATGTCACTTCACAATGGTGGTCACATCACTGATCCTGGGAAGTACAGGCCCATCAGCCTGATGAGTCTCATATGCAAAGCCATGCAGCATATTGTAACTAACCTGATTAACTACGGCATTAAAAATCTCATCAGGCTAGAGTTGCAGGAGTTTGGCCTTGTCAAGGGTAGATCCTTTCTAATAAAACTGGATAACATCTTTGAAAGAATAACACACGCTACTGACAGTAGCCATGCTGTACAAAGAGCATACTTTGACTTGGCCAAGGCCTTTGGCACTATACCAGGATACCAGGATAGATAATATGCCCAATGCATTATAAAAAGGCCCCCATGTAGTAAGATGAACAGCAAACTGGATGAAGGACAGAACCCATACAGTGCAGGTAGCAGGTGCTTCATTGAAAAGCATGAACGTAACCAATGGTGCTCCACTTTGGGACTTCTTTTGTTTGGCATTTACTTTTCTGATTTCTAGACTATCAACCAAGACCTCTGGCTAACCAGGTTTGTAGAGGACTTAAAACTGAGAGTCATTTTCAAGTGACCTTTTGATAAGCAAAGCTATGTGATAAGAACACTGATGTGCTAGTAATGGGATTAAATTAAATCCTAATAAGTGTAATATTCTGTTTGGTAAACTATCCCACCTTCCAGCATATGACATCAATGCCCACTTTAAAATGAGAATGTAGTTTGAGATCTTGGTATTTTTATTAATAATTCCTTCTCCTTTAATTATCACATAACAGAAGTCAGGAAGCACTTCTACTTAGCACAGCTAATTGACAAGGCGACACCTTCAAGATCCAAAGCAGTCACTGCTCCATTATATTCAGCACTGCCAATTACTAAATACAATGTCCTCTCTGGAACATAACCTACTAGACATGTCTAACAACTAACAAAACCCCAGAGGCTCCTAACTAAGGAGATCACCTGTTTAATTACCCTAAGCTTCCAGAAAAGACTGGAAGCACTATTATTCAGTATCTTAAAGACTTCTGAGGGGAAACATTAGCCTTGCCTTTCAAGCCATTAAGGACTCAAACTTTGAATCTCCACTAATGGAATAGTCCACAAGGGCTTTAAATTATCACCAAGTAAATAAAACAATGCAGAGACAGAGATTCACTACAAAACGCCTTTCCCACCTCTTGAATTGACTTCCACTGCAAATTAAGCAGTAATACCTTATCTGCCTTAAACCAGGAAATTGATGTCTGGGTAGGTATTCATAAATTCAGTCCTGGCCTGACTGGTCCGGCACTCCATAACAAAGGATGTTCAATTTGAGGGTGGGTACTGACAGATAAACATGGTCACAAGAGCCAATTGCCTTGTATTTCCTATTATCTGAAGATACCTTGCAGCAAACCCTTGATAAAGACTCCTGCAATAGGTAAAGGAATTGTAACAGTCTAGAACTGCTATGCTACATTATTTTTAGCCACCGGTCGGAAATTATGTAGATAAAAATCAGACACAGCTTAATTTATGCATCAACATTTTTGACAGCAGATGGCTTTATATTAAATAGTCCTCCACTCAAACCTCATCAAATGTATCATTAATTTTAAGAAAGAGAACAATGAAGTATGCAAGGAAGTTGTCACCTTAACCAGATATCCACAGATCTCACAGTTAGTACAGGTTGAGACTTTTTTGTACTCAAGGAGTTTGTTTTGACATGTCAGGGAATTAATTGTGTTGTTTTTCTAGCACCTCACTTCTCAGCGTGTTTATTTCAATATGTTGGGAGTTGACAAGGTTTGTCTTGATTTAAAGCCATGGATTAATTTCTAACAAATGAACAGAAAAAAATAGGACACAAAAACAAAAGTAATTAAAAAATAAGCACATTACTGTACATAATTTAAACTGATGGGAAGTTATTACCCGAAATATTTCTTATTTCAGCTGCAAACACAAGATTTCACTTTCCAAAATGAAAGACATGCAACAGCATAAATCAAAGGTGGACTTACTGATAGAACTCCATTAGCTTTGTGTTTTCCATGTTCTGAGGTGTCACCTAACCCTGATTCCTCAGTGGTTGCTAGATAGTCTGTGTCATTTCTCTCTTCCAGAACGTCTACTTCTTTTTTGATTTCCAAGTTAGTATCAGATGCTGCTGAGTGGATTTCTGTAACACCAGTTTTAAACCATTCAAATTTTTCTTCTCTCTCTTTCAGAATTTCTGATGCTTTGCTGTTAAGTTGATAAATGAGTTTTTGTTCCTCGCCATGGAGAAACTGGTGCAGTTTTACAAACTCTTCTGCAATGTATTTTTCCAAATTAACAGCATGTTCCTAGGAAACAAGTAATACAGATAAGAACAAGCTAACTTGCTACACATTATCACACCACAATACTAGTTATGTCCATATATTTACCTTGCATGACAGAATGAATAAAGTTAAGCTCTCCAAAACGGAGACAGAGGAGCTGACTGCAAAACTGGTGGCATGGTTAAGGGGAGGGTTTGTCTTAATGGTTAGGTCTTTACCTCACAGATACAAGGTAAAGGGTTGGATTCTGACCAACAGTTATTGGCTAGGCTTATAAAAGTCTGCAGATTGGTAGCCTAGTATTTACGTATGAACCCAGGAACTATGAATTTAACTTAGCCCATCAGCATGGCTGGAAGGGAGAAATGTGAAGCCACCATAATACTCTCTAGAGGAGTAAGAGTGGAGACTCAAGTACATAGATAACCCTTAGTGTACATCAAGAATTAGTGTAATGTAAGACCTGGGTGTTTAGAGAGAGGTGAAGCTGGATCTGAAAAGAAGGATAAGGTAAACCCAAAGCGTTTTGGCTGTCTCTATGCCAACTTGACTTCTTCTACTGACCCCTGGTAGTCTCCGATGATTAAACTGGTTTTCAGGAATTATGGTGAGCAAAGAGGCCATATTCTTAGAGGGAAGAAATTTCCTTCTGCAAGGTATAATGTGGGCTCAGTCCCCATGGCAGACCTGTATCTGTTCATTACACAGGAGTTAGGAGGAACCATGGTGGCTAGGCCATATCCAGGGTCACAACAGTAAAGGAAAGTGACACCAAATAGGTTATGCCATCATATATAACGGGCCAGATTCCAAAAGACATATGTAGGTCTGTGTATAGAGATATGCCTTACACTGAATTAAGTTACTTAATCTGAGAGCAGATCTTTTGGAATTTGATCCCCAGTGTAAGCTTGTTTATAAATAGGCCTTACACTAAAGTAAGTTACTTACATGTAGAACAAGTCTTTTGGAATCCAGCCCAATAGGTTAAGTAGGGCTGCCAAATACAAAGCTTGATACTACAATGTGAAAATCAGTGACTGCAAGTACTGCAGCTGTTGTGCAGTGACTTAGTCCCAGCATCCAATAATAAAGTGCAGTTGTGTAAAATCTAACCAGAACAGTAGATGAACTTCTCTTCACTGCTGCAGTATTTTTACATAAGGGATCTCCTGCCAAGGTAAGCCCAATATCTGGGCAGTATACCAAAGCATTTAGTTCTTACAAGTGTCCTACGTCACACGTATGCTCCCCACATACTCCCCCATGTAAGGCCTCTTTTCATCATTCCTGAGAAGCTAATTGTTTATTTTTCACTAAGTACTGATTGATTTATTTCTAACTTTAGAATATCTGCCTAAATTCTTCATCCTGAAATTTTCAGGGTCTACGTATTGGTTTCCTCTCAAGTGTTTGGCAGTGCTCTTTACAGACACGGACACCTTGAGTGACATTTTTCCTGTAAAAGGAATATATAAGGAAACAACTCCAGTACTTAGTAATAATGACCATCCCTCCTGGCATGTCTAAAGGTCAGTTCCCTGTGCTTTCTCCTATTAACCTGGTGAACTTGGGCATTCTGAGGCAGTGTAGCAACTGCATCATGTACACAGACAACCCTCTCCTCTTACCTCCCAACACTCAAGACTTGTGAGAGAGATGCACTTGTATATCCAAAGTGGAAGCCAAGCACTCTCAAGCAAAGACTGGAAGAGCTGGTCAAGAGGATAAGGTCAACACCTGCACCACACCACATGCAACACATAGCCCTCCAGGACACCCATCACACCTCTCGCATAAAAACACAAACCACACACCCACCATCACTGAGGCTCTCAACAGAAATCTTCCCAAACAGCAGAGACTTCCAAGGCAGAAACGCACTACACCACCACAACACAGCACAAACCACAAGACACACAGCTCACCTAAACAGTGTGCCTCTCAACGTAAGCCCCTAAGGCTCAACAGCTTGCCTAATTCACTAATCATAGGTGACTCAATAGTGAGGCATACTGATGTCCCACTCACTAGGCTGAAGAAGAAGGTAACATTCAGCTGTTTATCAGGTGCCAGTATTCAACACATAGCACACGCACTCAGGTCACTCCACAACAAGTATGACTCTGTCAATGTCCATGTGGGGGTGAATGGCCTGAGAAACACCTCTCTGGACTACATGAAAAAAATACATGGAGGAACTCTGATTACGTGGCCCAGGCAGGTATGACCCTAACCCTGAGCAGCATCCTACCATCACCCAGAATTATCCCACAGAACAAGCAGAAAATTATTGACTTCAACAATTGGGTAAGTTTCTGGTGTCATACTAAGTGGATGCAGTATCTGTTTGCTTGGGATGACATGACTGACAGACCTCAATGCTTTGCCAGAAATGGCCTGCATCTGTCACCCCTGGGTTTCTGGATACTACTAAGGCTCTTGCCACCCATATAGTGCCTTTTTTAGGCGATGTTCCAAAGACCAAATTATCACCGTAACAGCTATAAATAAATGCAATCTGAGGGTCATGCTGTTCAATGTTAGAAATCTAAATCTCAAGATGCACTTGCTTGAAGCACTCCTCAAAATGGAGAACATTGACATTTGTGCTGTAATGAAGACCTGGTTTAAAGCACCAGAAAGTACCCCTGTGCTACCATGCTATAACTCATTCCACACCTTTTGGCCCCAGAACATGGACTGAAGCTCCAAAGGTGGTGGTGTCTCCATATTCATAAAGGATATGCACATCTCCAGACTAGTAGCCCAGCATAATACATCTGAGATATTTTAGGTACAACTAACATTAGGTAAGACAGGTCATAGGCTGCTACAGGTCCCCAACCATGTCCCAAGACTCTCACTCCATGTTCCTAAGCAGCCTGGAAGCTATTAGGGTCCAATCCAACACTCTCATACTAGGTGACAAACTACCCCTCATCAACTGGGAAAACTACTCCTGCATCAATACACTGGCCCAACGCTTCCTGGAATTAATCAATTCCAATTACCTAGACCAGCTTATTCTTACCCCCACTAGAGGAAGCAACATCCTTGACCTGGTCATTTCAAACATGGGCAACAGTTGCTCTACACCAATAGTCAATTCCTCCCTGGTTAGATCAGACCACAAACTAATCACCATGGAAATCCACATCTCACTCACACCCCCCGCAAAGGTAACCACCATGAAAACCTTCTCCAAAGCTGACATTGGGCTCCTAAAAACAGAGGTGGCTAACTTCACTGCACCCATGTCAATAGAAAATAGATGCATGACTGCTAAATCATACACCAATGCACTGTACAAACACGTACATAAATGCATGGAACTAGCCATACCCAACAAAATCAAGATGCCTTCCTGCAAAAAAAGGAAGCCAATCTGGTGGTCCCCTGCCATTAATAAACTCTACAACAGAAAGGAGAAACTGTTGCAGAAAAATGTGTAGCCCCAAGACTATACAAACTCCCTTATTAGCTTCAATGAAAAGTTGAGATCCTTCAGCAAAACCTCTAAAGCCAGGTATGAAGGCAGAATTGCGGCAGACACTAAAAACAACCACAAAGCCTTCTATAGTTATATGAAGAATCTCCACGGCAATCCCCAGGTTTGCTCTGAGTTATTGCACAATGGTACCTCCTATACTGAGCCAACAGATATTGCCAACACACTGGCTGACAGATTCAGTGCCAACTTTACCCCTCTCTCATAGGTAAGTACTAGGCTATCTGCCTGAAGGCATTTATAAACCTAGCCGGAATGTGTTGGCTTTCGCCGCCCCCTTAGATCCCTGTGCCTCTGTCCAGCAGAGCCCATTGACGTGATCCCTGGGGTAAAGTTTGTTTCCCATCCACCCATCAAGATTTCTCTTGAAGAGGGTTTGCGAGGAGCTCTGCCGAATGTAGACTGAATCTTGTTCCAGAGCATGGGAAGTCTCTGGGACAGGAATCTATCCCTCCAGCACATCCTATTTATTATTGTGGTGAGGTTTAGATCCCTGGAGCATGTGGCTCGAGGGGATATGGTTTTCTTTAGGTGGAGCATGTCCATCAATTCTGGGTTGGACATGGCCTTGTATGTCAGGCAGAGATCACCTCTGAGTAGGTGGCATGCAACAGAGTACAACTAGAGTTTCTTCAGTCGAACTGCATAGAGCATCTGCTTGAGGCCAGTGATCCTCTTGGTGAGGTATATCTGTGGTCTTTCCAGTTGTTGCAGGTGTCTTGTAAGGTACATCCCAAATGGGGCACTGTACTCTATGACGGGTCTGATGAGTGATGCATAGAGGGGCCCAATGATCTCTTTCATTCTGGATGCAAACCCTTTTGTGATTAGGTGGGCCACATAGAAGGATTTTCTAACCACTTTGGCAATGTGATTACCAAAGGAGAAGTTACTATCTACTTGGGCCCCCAGATCCCTTATTAAGTCTTCCATATTTAGGGGGCTACCACCTATGTGGTAGTTTGTGGGTACTTTGTTTTTTCCAAAAGGGATGACTATGCACTTTTTGGCATTTAGCTTGAGGCCATGGTTTTGACACCAGGTATCTGTCTCAGTGAGACCCTTTTGGAAGATGTCTTTGTCAGCCTGAGAGTCAATTATAGCCCCTAATTTGCCGTCTGCGAACCTGGTCAGCCATAGTCCTCCTGTGCTTGCCTGTACCTCTGAAAAGTATATGCCGAACAGGAGGGGTCCTAGGACTGAGCCCTGGGGAACGCCACTTGTAAACAGTTTAGAGTCAGTTCTAGCTCCCGCAACTCTTACCATGTGGGTTCTGTCTGTGAACCAGTTGGCAACCCATCTCATGATGTAGGGGTTTATGTTCAGGCTGGTGAGCTTCTCTATAATACCTGAGTGGGGAATGGTGTAGAAGGCCTTTGCGAGGTCTAGGTAGGCTATGTGGACCACCTTTCCCTCATCTATAGCCTTGGTAACTGTCTCAAAGAAGTCCACCAAGTTTAGGAGGCATGATCTGCCCTTAACAAAGCTGAACTGGGTAGGGTCCAGTGCTTGGAGGTTTCCAATGTCTCTGTTAAGGAGATCCATGATGATGCGCTCCATAGCTTTGCAGACCAAGCTAGTCAGGCTTATATGGCGATAGTTCCCCGGGTCTGTTGTGGCTCTCACCCCTAAAGGACCAATCACAATACTGGAGGAATGCCAGGTACCCAGCATTACTGCAGCACAGGTTAAAGCTGCATTGTCCAAGGCCAAGAATACAGTTTCCATGAGACCTGACAATATCCCTGGATGTGTTCTACATGAACTACAAAGTGAACTGGCACCACATCTGTGTGCCCTATTCAGTCACAGCCTCACCTCAGGCTTTGTCCCTACCAAATGGCATAATGCTACAGTCACCCCTCTCTATAAAGGAGGAGCGACTACAGACCTTGGGAATTATCGCCCCAATAGCTTGATGAGTCTGATATGCAAGGCTATGGCGCGCATTATCATGGACTTAATTAACAAGGATATAGGGAATCTCCAAACTCTGGATCCCACGCAGTTTGGTTCTGTGAAAGGTAGATCATGCCTGCTCAACCTGGTTGACTTCTCTGAGTCAGTAACCAGAGCTGTGGATGAGGACAAGGCAGTTCATACAGCCTATCTCGATCTGGGCAAGGCCTTTAATACCATTCCTCACTTGGGAATTATTAGTAAACTCACCAAACTAGGCATCAACCCCTATATACCTTGGTGGGTTGCAAATAGGCTCACAGATAGAGTCTGCTACTTTCACACTGTGGGTTCTAAGTCAGACTGCAGATCAATCATGTGTGGAGTCCCACAGGCATCGGTCCTGGGTCCTCACCAGTTTGGCATCTACTTCTCAGAAGTCCAGGCCAACACGGAGGGACTCTGGCTGACCAAGTTCACAGATTACTGCAAGCTGGGAGCCATTATTAACTCCCCAAGTGATGTAGACATCCTACAGAAAAGCCTCACGAGACCAATGAATTGTGTTGAAACCATGGCCTTAAGCTTAATACCAGAAAATGCGCCATCATCCCCTTTGGGAAAAACTCAGTTCCCACTAATTACCACAGTGATGGGAGCCCACTGAAAACTGAAGACATTATAAAAGAGATCTGGGGACACATGTTAACAGCAACCTCTCTTTCGACCACCACATTACCACTGTGGTCAGAAAGTCCTATGTGGCACATCTCATTACCAAGGGTTTTGGATCCAGGAAGAAAGAGGTCATCTCTCTCTACACTTCTCTCATTAGGCCAGTCATCGAGTATAATGTCCCACTTGGCATGTACCTCACTAGACACATGCAAAAGCTGGAAAGGCCACAAAAGTACCTCATGAAGAGGATCTTATGCCTTAAACACGTCTTACATGGACAGACTCAAAAAACTCCAGCTATTCTCCATCTCATATCATCTACTAAGATGTGATCTCTGCTTGACATACAAAGCCGTGTCTGTCCCAGTTCTGTTAAAAATGCTACATCTAAAGTAATCCCAATCCCTCTGTACCACACGCTCCAGGGACCTCAACCTCATTACCACAATCAACATAATAAGCTGGAGGGCCAGGTTCATAACCCAGAGACTGCCCATGCTCTGGAATAGACTTCCCATACATGTCAAGCAGAGCACCTCACTGGCCCTCTTCAAAAGAAATCTTTTTTCAAAACAAGTTTATTGTTTTAACATATAAGAGAAATATCATAACAATTTTATACAAATAATTAAAAATAGGTATTATTATAATATTCAACAAAACAACTAAAGTATTTACAAAGACATCCACTACAATCAGATCAATTAATTAAACTAAAATACTGTGCTATTGAAATTAGATTTTTTTTAACAAATTTTGTAAATTATCCCATACAATAAAATGTGATGTTTTTCTAGTTGTTCTCATTCTAATTGTGCTTATTTCCATATGACACATTATATTCATAACATTTTTAAATTCATTGAATGAAGGAGGTGTATCTGAAATCCAATTTCTAGTTATTATTTTCCTAGCCACTGCTAGGATAGACCATAACAAGGGAAGCTTAATCTTTTAACACATTGAGGTACAGGTGTGTTGAATAATATAAGAGACTTAGAAATAATGAAATTATCTGTAAAAGAGCCTGCAAAAATTCATTAATTGACTTCCAGTATTCTTTCAACTTCATACAGTCATAAAACATATGAGCCCAGTCAGCATTAATTTCTACATTACATCTCTTACATAGATTATCTTTATTATTAATTTTATTCATCATCAAAGGTGTATAAAAGATCTATGTAAAAATTTCCATGTATAAAGTCTCCAGACAATGGAAGATGTAGTTCTATAAGCAGATTCCAATATATATTGTTTATCTTGTTGAGTTGGTGGGTCCCCATTAATAGAGGTGAAATAATTCCAGTATGAATCTACATTGTAAAAAGTTTCTTGTCTGATAATTTTATGTATATATGGAAGTTTACCTTTATCAGAAACTTTATGCTGTAAATTTATTATCAAGTAATCAATCAGTTTTGGAATAGATTCTTTAACTGTTATAGACATTAGATCTATTCTATCAATGAGATGTTGTCTAAAGATCTGAACCTCTAACCAGCAAGTTTCTCTTAGATCAAATTCTTGTTTTAAGAAATCTAGATTTTTAACTTTATTATCAGATATCAGCTGATACCAGTACTTTAGATTATTATCTATAGCTAAATGAGCTCCTTCAGAAGTAGATGACATAAGCATACCCTGAGTATAAATTATAGGAATACAATAAAATTCCATTCCCTATACTTAGGGTGCATGAATATAAAGTTACGATAACTAATAATAATATTTAATGGGTAACAGACCATATGTTTAGGTGTAATAGGTGAAGTACAAAATTCCTTTAGCAACCACAACATGGAGTTATTTATAATCATATTTTTATGTGTTAAGGAGATTTTCATGAAGTGCATACTAATTAGCTCCCAATAATCTTTCCATTTTGCGACATATGACCGATCTATTAATAAAGTAATAACTTTTATAATAGAAGAGATAATATATAAATTAAAGTCTGGAAAAGAAATACCCCTTGAGACCAGCTATTAGTATGTTTCTTTAATGCAATCCTAGGTCTATTAGGTGCCCATAAGAAATTTAACATTAGTGTATTCAGTTTCTTGATAGTTATTTTTGTAGGTGAAAGTATTATTGATTGTATTAAGTATAAAATCTTGGGGAATATTATCATTTTAATAATTGTAAGTCTCTCCTCCATAGTAAAAAACATATTATTCCATGTATTAAAAAGATTTTGTATATTAAGAAAACAGGTATTATAGTTATTATATATAATAGATTTAATATCTTTAGATAGTATTATACCTAAATAAGTTATCTGACCTGAGTTGGGTACATATTTAGTAAAATCACTAATGAGAGTATTTTTTCGTGTATATAGGTAGTATTTTAGTTTTTTCTTCATTGAATATTAAACCAGAAATACTTTTAAAGTTCATCATTTTATCAAATAAAGACTGCATAGAAGAATTAGATCCTGCTGATGTAATTAGAACATCATCTGCAAAAAGTTGAATTTTTGATGTTGTATTTTCTTCTATTTCAAAACCCTCTATGTCAGTACTGTTTCTAATCAAATTAGCCCAAGGCTCCATTACTAAAGTGAATAATAGTGGAGAAAGTGGACATCCTTGCTTTGTACCTTTAAGAATGGGTATTTTTGTGAAACATATGTTCCTACCTTAATATAAGCCAGCATTCCTTTGTATAAATGCTCAATTAAATTTACAAATGCATCAGAGAAATTTGTGCATTTCAGTAAGGTAAACAGATAGTCCCAACTTACTGAATCAAATGCTGAACCTATATC
>NC_056744.1:1694429890-1694477390 GCF_019279795.1 Protopterus annectens | reverse complement strand
TGAACTAAAATGATGAGAGAGAAAAAACATATAACAAATCATTTGTTTTTAGTCTCTTCTTCTTCTCTGAAGTCTTCCAGGAAGCTTCAGTTGCCAATCTCTTTAATGAAGAACTAGCCCATTCCATTTCTTCTATTTTATCCAAAATCCTTTTTCTTTGACAAACAGTAAAGCAGAGTCTAAATCATCGAAGACCTTAGGACCATCAGGAAGGAAGATTTTAAGCTTGGCAGGAAACAGAAGGTATGTTTTAAACTGTGCTTTTTTAAGCTCCCTTATTAGTGGCAGAAAAACTTTTCTTTTAGCAATTACCATGGAAGAATAGTCATTGTCAAAACGCACAGTTGTCTCATTAAACTTAACAGGAGCTTTAGCCCAAGCAGATTTAAGAACCATCTCTTTATCAAAAGATGATAGAAATCTAACTATAACTGATCTAGGATAGTTTTTGTTAGAGTTAGTATTAGCTATAGATCTATGTGCTCTTTCGATACCAAAAGAGAAAGCTTCTGGTAAATCTAAAGTTTTAGGGAGCCATGTTCTTAAAAAAGAAGTAATATTGTTACCTTCAATATTTTCTGGCAGTCCAAAAATCCTAATGTTATTGCGCCTAGATCTATTTTCCAGGTCATCCAGCTTTGTTTGTAAATGTGTATTTTGTTTCAGCAGAAACTCAATGTTGATTTCCTCTTCTTGTATTTTATTTTCCATGTCATTCACAGCTTCTTCTATGCCTGTCATCTGGATCTTCTGTTGTTGCAGGTCCATATGTAACAAGTCTATTTATTTTGTAGTTTTTTCTATGAAAGTGTCTATTTTAGTATCCATTTTATCCATCTTAGCAGTAAGTTGCTGGACTATAATTATCAGAGACTGAAGTTCTTTCTTGATGCTGGAGTCTTGAGAATTTGTCTTACTGGAACTCATTTCAGACTGATAAACTGACAGGAAAATTTCCAAAGTAATTTCTGACAGGAATATTATTAAGATTTCCTTTCTTTTTTAGATATAGTTCAAGAACTATATAAAACAAACATATTTAGAAAGAAAATTACTTCAAGAATTAATTTTTTAAGTAATTAATTCCTGTCAATGTAATGAAATTGGTGGAGCTGAAGAAATCTGCTGCTATCCTGTGTTCATCCTTGGCCACGCCCTCACTCAATCCTTCAAGAGAAATCTTGATGAGTGGATGGGAAGTAGAAAGTTCACCTCAAGGATCACTCAAGTGGCTCTATTTGACAGAAGCACTGAGACTAGTGTCGGGTGGCATGATGCCATGGCACTTCTATGGGCTTGGCTTGTAAAGGCTCCAGGGCCATTAGCCTAGTACACACCTATGAACACAAGGAGTAGGGCAGAAAGGTGATGTACGAATGCACCCACGCAGAACTGAAAATCCCCCAGAAGGAGAAGACCCAGAGGGACAAGGAAACATGGATGGAAGACCCAGAGGAACAAGGACAACATGGATGGAAGGCACACAGGGAGAAGGACAACATAGAGGAGTAAGAGGAGGAGAATAGAAGATGCAGAGGGACAAGGACAACATGGATGGAAGCCCCAGGACAGGAACAACATGGATGGAAGACCCACAGGGACAAGGACAACATGGATGGAAGACCCACAGGGACAAGGACAACATGGATGGAAGACCCACAGGGACAAGTATAACATAGATAGAAGACCCTCAGGGTCAAGGACAACATGGAGGAGGTGGAACGGGAGGAAGGAGGAGAAGAAACTTCTCTTTTGTTGTGGAATGTCCACGCAAAACATCCTTGGAGGAACAGATCCCAGGTGAGATTGAATAATGATGATAGGAATCTCCTCCCTAACATATCTGAGAAATCCCCCTCAGTCCTCCAGATATAAATTAGCAGAGGTTTCCCCTCAACGTCGGGTAAAGATGTGTGAAAAGCCTGAGGACATGCAAGAAACCGTATCCATGCTGGCCTTCAATGGGGTTATAGTAGAGGAATCTAAAGCAACCAATCCTCTAGGCTTTCATGAGCCTCAAGAGAGACATCCAGAGGATGCTGGACAGCAGACAGATCAGACCTAACTGTTTTGGCTGTCATCTTGGCAGACAGCTGCCCCTCGAGATGGGAGGATTCCACCACAACATGCTGAACCAACAACTTCAGATGTTGGTTCTTCAGGTATACACAGAAAGAGGAGAGATGACTATGTAGAATTTTAGGCGCACACACCTGGCAGATAGAGCACTGCTTATGATTGTGGGAAGCACCTAAACAGAAGACACACCTCTTGTTACAAACTTTATGGGGAATCTGCCTCTCACACTGACATTTCCCCTTCTGGATGACATGAACACAATACCCATAATAAATACAAAAAAAAAGAACTGGGCACTTATCTGAAAGCACAGCTTGGTAACCAACACAGCAGAAAGGCATTCAGACCAACATTCAACAGTGGTGTTCAGACTGGGAGCATATAAGTTCTGTGTGCATCCATACATTACCTTTACACCCTACACATTGTGTGGGAGCATACCTGTGATGTATGATGCCTATAAGAACTAAAGGCTTTGTTAAACTGGATGGATGTTGGGCTATCCTTGGCAGGAGTTCCCTTATGTAAAGAATACTGCAACAGTGATATGGAAGGACTTCTTGTAGTGTAACTGCAATTACATATTATGCAAGGAGTCAGTGTTAGGTGTGGCTCTGAAATTCAGCAATAGACATTGTGTGGGTCTGTAATCTTGTGCGAGATGAAGAATGCGTCATGTTGACCTTTGGATTTAGTGAATAAATAAGATATAAAGACTAACTTGTGGGATTGTGGCAGTGACTATGACGTTATGGAGCATACCGCAGATACAAAATGACCTGTATGCATCTATGACAATGGGTACATAGGTTTAGGTTCATAGGTTCATAGGTTCATACTAGGCTATCTGCCCGAGGGCATTTACAAGCCTAGCCCATAGTTTTGTGGCTTACGCCACCCCTTTAGTATGGGGAACTATACCCATTATTTTGCTGTGCCTCTGTTGAGCAGTGACACTGAGGTAATCCCTGGGGTATATCTGCGATCTCCCATCCATTGGTCAAGATTTCTCTTGAACAAGGCCAGCGAGGTGCTCTGCCTCACATATACCGGATTTTATTCCACAGCATAGGAGTCTTTGGGTGATGAATCTATCCCTCCAGCGTCCTATTAATAGCCGTGTCGAGGTTTAAGTCTCCGCCTTGTGGCTCTGACGGATCTAGATTTTTGAGGTGAAGCATATTCATCAAATCTGGGTTTGACATGGCCTTGTATGTTAGGCAAAGGTCACCTCTGAGCAAGCGTGGCGACTGAATAGAGCTGGAGTTCTTTCAGTCGGGCAGCATAGGACAGATGTTTGAGACCCTTTATCCTTTTGGTGAGGAACTTTGTGGCCTCTCCAGCTGCTGCAAGTGTCGGGTCAGATACATTCCGAATGGGGCATTGTACTCAATCATTGGTCTGATGAGTGATGAGTATAGGGAGACTATGACCTCCCTTGATCTAGATGAGAATCCCTTCATGATAAGGTGGGCAATGTAGAAGGTCTTCCTAACTACTTTAGCTACATGGGTGTCGAATGACAGACTACTATTAACCTGGGTCCCCAGGTCCCTGATAACTTCTTCTATGCTCAGTGGATTGCCACCTATTTGGTAGCTAGGGTAACCTTGTTTTCCCGAAGGGTATGACTATGCATTTTTTGGCATTTAACTTTAGGCCATGGCTCTGGCACCTGTTATCCGTTTCTGTGAGACCCTTCTGAAGGATATCTGTGTCAGATGTGTTTTCTACTATGGCGTGCAGTTTGCAGTCATCTGCAAACTTTGTCAGCCATAACCCTCCTGTGGTTGCTTGTACTTGGAAAAGTAGATGCCAAACAAGAGTGGGCCCAGGACTGAGCCCTGTGGTACACCACTTGTGACAGGCTTTGAGTCTGACATGGCGCCAGCAACTCTGACCCTGTGGGTTCTGTCACTCAGCCAGTTTGCAACCCATCTTGTGATGTATGGGTTAACATTTAAGCTGATGAGTTTTTCAATGATACCCGAGTGGGGTATTGTATCGAAGGCCTTCGCCAGATCGAGGTAGGCTGTATGGACTGCCTTTCCTCATCAATGGCTTTGGTGACTGTTTGAAAAAGTCAACCAAGTTTAGAAGGCATGATCTGCCTTTGACAAAGCCAAACTGGGATGGATCCAAAGTCTGCAAATTCCCTATGTCTTTATTTATGAGGTCCATTATGATCCTCTCCATGGCTTTGCAGATAAGGCTTGTCAAGCTAATGGGCGGTAATTTCCAGGGTCGGTGGAGGCACCGCCTTTGTGAAGTGGGACCACAGTTGCAGTGCGCCACTCCTGGAGTGCGTATCCAGAGGTAAGACTATGATTAAACAGCTGTCCTAGCTGTGGGTTTAATTCCTCGTTGAGTTCGTGGAGCACACAGCCGGGGACACCATCAGGTCCCATGGATGCTGTGTTTTTGCTTTGGAGAGAGCAGTTCTCACTTGGGCGTTGGAGATGTTTGGGGGCTGCAATCGCTTGGTATAGATATCTCTCCTTTTGGGGGAGGGGAGAAGTTTGCACTGAACCTGTCAGCCAGTATGTTGGCAATGTCTGTAGGATCAGTAATCTTCACATCATTTTGAACTAGTTCTGAGCATATCTGGGAGGTTCCTCCCAGGTTTCTAACATAGCTAAAGAAGGCCTTATGATTGTCTTTTGAGTCTTTAGCTATTTTTCTCTCAAAATTTGCTTTGGATGATTTTATGAGAGCTCTTAGTTTTTACTTATAGTGATCAAGGGTGTCTTACCTTTTAAGGATTTTGCTCTATCTTGTAGTAGCTTCCTCCTTTTGTTGTAGAGTTTGTTTATGGCTGGGGTCCACCAGACTGGACGCTTGCCTTTGGTACAAAGAGTCTTTGTTTTGCTTGGGATTGCCTTATCCATGCAGTCCTGCAGGTGCTGGTAGAAGGCATTTGTAAGTGATTCAGCGGCTTGAGTACTGTTTTCCGCCGGCTCGGGGCCTTAAAGGAGACCACACTAGTCTTTAGAAGTGTGAAGTTGGCTTCGAGAAGTTCTTTACTGTGGTCTTTTTATTTCAGGTGGGGTGGGATGAGGACCTCCAGCGAGATTAGTTTGTGATCTGATCTCACCAGTGAGGGGTATACTTCGGTGTTGAACATTGTGCTCCCATGTTCGTGATGATGAGATCAAGTATGTTTTCTCCTCTTGTGGGGATGGTGACTAGTTGTTCCATGGCATTTGAGTTTATGAATTCCAGGAACTTTTGGGCTAGGGTGTTTGGGCTTGAGTAGTGTTCCCAGTCTATATTAGGGTAATTGAAGTCACCTAGTATGATGGTGTTTGGTGATACATTTATCCCTCTAGTGTTTTCAGGAAGGCCATGTGAGGTTCCTGAGTTTGTGAGGGTGGCCTGTAACATGCTACAATTTGCAGAGCAGTCTTGCCTATGGTTAATTGCACCTGGATGGTCTCCGATGCATCGATGCGTTGCCACCAGTCTTGAGGTGTGGGTGTCTTTGATGAATATGGATACCCCCCTCCTTTCTTGGTATTGTCCGGATTTTGGGGCGAACGCATGATAAGAGGTAAAACCTGATAGTGCTGGGGTGCTCTCAGGAGCCTTGAACCAGGTTTCTGTCACTGCACAGACATCGATGTTCTCCATACTGAGAAGGGCCTCGAGTGCATGCATTTTGAGATTTAGACTTCTGGCATTGAGCAGCATTACCCTTAGTTTTTTTCCTTTTTGTGTTCTAGGGTGGTAGGTTTAGAATTTGAGCCTTGCCTAAAAAGGCACTATGGGGTGGCAAGAGCCTTTGCCAATATCCGAATCCCAGGGTGACAGGTGCAAGCCGTCCTTTCGAAGCAGCGTGGCTTGTCCAGCATGTCATCCCAGGCAGACAGACATTGGATCCCCTTTGAATGACACCAGAGTTTAAGCCAATTGTTAAAGCTGATCATCTTATCTCTGTATTGTGGCATCATTCTTGGTGAAGGTAGGATACTGCTCAAGGTCAGGGTCATACCTGCCTGGGCTACATAATCAGAGAGCTCCTCAATGTCTCTTTTCATGTAGTCCAAGGAGTGCGTCTCAGGTCGTTTACACCAGCGTGGACAATGACTGAGTCGTACTTGTACCTGCTGTTGAGAGACCTGAGTGCTTGCGTTATGTGGCGGATTCTAGCACTCGACAGGCAGCTTACTGTGACCTTCTCCTTACTCAGTCTGGTGAGCGGGACGTCAGTGTGTCTGACTATGGAGTCACCAATGACTAGTGTGTCTGGCATTGTGTTTGGCCTTAAGGGCTGTGACTGTTTGACACTCTGACTGTGAGGTCTATGTGTTGCAGGTGTTGTGTTCTGAGGTGGTGGTTGTTTGGGTGTCTGCTTTGGTGGCCTCTGCTGTTTTGGTAGATTTTTGATCAGAGCCTTGAGTATGTCTTTGTGTGTTTATGTGTATGATTTGAGGTTGTGATGGTACTATGTGAGACTGGGTCTATAGTGTGTGTGGTAACCTTCTCCTCCTGACTGGTCTTGCCAGTCCTATGTTGAGAGAGCTCAGCCTCCAGTTTGGCCGTATAGTTGCATCTCTCGCATGTATTTGTGTTTTGTGGGAGGAGGAGAGGGTTGTCTGTGTACATGAGGCAATTGTAACATTGCCTCAATATTCCCAGGTTCACCAGCTGAGCAGGAGAGGACACTAGCAACTGATCCTCGACATGCTAGAAGGACTAGACAAAAAACTTTAAAAGAGATTCCGGGGATGTGGGTGACCGAGAAATGGGGTTTTGCCTTTTGGGGTGCTATCTATAAGAGTGCCGTATCAAGGTAATAAGTACTGTAGGAGCAAGTGCTAGGTTTAACAGATAGAGAAAAGTCTACTTGGAGTCAAGTAGAGATGATCTTTTAGGTATTAGAGAAAGTGCTAGTAACAGGGATGCTTAAAGGTAAGATTGAAAAGAATGCACTCTGCAGTGTGCACTAGAGAAGTTAGATATGAAAGTAGGTAACTTGAGTTTTACCTGTTTAAAAAGTTAAGGTTTAGTGGAGAGTTACTATTTTTAAAACAGCAAGATGGACTGAAAGGGGTGGTTACTTTTGTATTTTGGTACTATGAAATACTGTAGGATGGCCAATAAATTTAAATAATTGAAGGGTGGGATTTCAAAAGTGATGGTTTTGTGATTACTCACATAAGCCAGTGAAAGTAGAGAGAAATGAGATATATGGTCAGATTAACATAAGAGGCGGGCAACTAGAAAGACAGTGGTATTTAACAAGACAACTTAAATGGGTGGGAGGGAGGGAAAAATTCTGCTTGACTCAGAACAGAGAGAGCTGTGGTCTCTTTTGAAGTTTTAATATGCTGTTTAAAACAGAATGCAAGCAAAACACAAGATAAAGAAAACAAACTACAGTATTCAAAATATAGAAAGGCAATACAGAAATACAAAAATAACAGCAAACTAACCTTTCCTTCACAGCAAAGTGTAGCAGAGTCTGGATGAGCCTTTCTGGTAAAGTACAGTATGGTGTGTGTGTGTGTGTGTGTGTGTGTGTGTGTGTGTGTGTGTGTGTGTGTGTGTATGGGGTTGGTAAACAGGTTACAGATACAGAATTAGTTATGGGACCTTACAGGCTAGGGAATACACTGCAGATAAATACAGCCTTATTAGGGTATAAAATGTTAGGGAACAGATCTGAGAATCAGAATGCCTCTTGTGGGTCTATGTTACTGGAGAACAAATTTACAAAAAAGAATAGTGAATGTGTGATTATGGTGCAGTGAAATACATCTTTGATACAGAATCCAATATGATCCTTTGAGGACTGAGACTAAAATTTTGTTGCAGAATATCTTACATGGCTCTGTGGTACTAGAGAACAGATACAAGACACACACAGATGTGTGATCCTACAATGATGAGAAACAGATCTCTGACACAGAAGGACTTGTGCGAGTCTGTCATGTTGGGTAACAGACCATGGAGGCAGAATGGTTTATTTGGGACTATGGTGTTAGGAGGACAGATCTATTATACAAAATGGTGCATCTCATCATATGAGGCTATTAATGTAAGAATAAAACTTTTCTCCTGTGTTTTGATGACATGTCTACACACAGGTAACTACAGCAATAAAATACCCTTTGAAAGTTGAGTCACTAGTTGGGGATCTGGGAACTCATGTAAATAGTGACTTAGCCTTCGTCCAACATGTGTCCAAGGTAGTAAGAAAACCCTTCTAGGTTGTTCAACTTATAAGAAAGGTATGGCATCAAGGTCCAGAGAGGTCATCATAACACTTCACATGGCCCTCATCAGACCCATCATAGGAGTATAATGCCCCCTTGATATGTACCTGACCAGACACATGCAGCAAACTGGAATGTCCACAAAGATTCCTTACAAATAGAATACAGAGAGTAAACACAATGTCCTATGCCGGTCACTTTAAAGCCCAGTCTCTTTAGTCAGTATCATATAGGCTTAGGAGATCTTTGTCTGGCATACAAGGCACCCCTGGGTTCTGTTTTGAGGAATCATGCACATATGAAGAAAACAAACAACATCAGAACTACTAGTTTAAAAGACCTAAATTTTGCTTGCAACATAAACTGGACATGTTGGAGAGACAGTCAAGTTTCTCAGAAAATTCTTGTTCTCTGGAACACAGTCCCCTTCCATGCGAAGCAGAGTTCCTACCTATCATTATTTAAGTGCAACTTGGACCAATGGATAGAGAACTGGAATTCACTCCTAGTCTAGCTCCTATGTCTCTGATGGAGATGGATAGAAGCAGTCAGTAAATCACCCTTGTAAATCAAATATAAATCAGATCAAATTTGTGGATCACATTTGTCTTGCACAGCTAGGCTTTTAAGGGCCCTAGTGGTTGTTAACCATGTTCATACATTCATATGCGTGTACTAGGCTACCAGGTCCCTCAGGAGGTTAGTATTAAACTAACCCAGCTTTCCTCTTAGGCTAGACTAAAGCAGCTAGGACTTGTAGCTAATTTAAGCAAAACCAAAAGCTTATGTTTTGGCACTCAAAAGTGTGTCAGCGCAGTTAACTATGACTAGTACATCTTAGCAATAGATAAACAACATTAATAAACTGTACATACTGGCAAAAATCTGAGTATACAATGATACTGTTATGATGCAGTATATGCACTTGGTTTGGATTGATTGTGGACTGCTAACTGTGGTTGGAACACAAAATTGGCCAGTTCTGGAACTATGACAGTACAGCAAAAATGTCAAACTATAATCTCCAAATTTTCTTAACAGCCCTATCGAACATGTGACAAAGTACAGTGAGGAAGTACAGGCAACAGCACAGTAACAGCTGTATCAACAAAGAGCATAACTTTGCAATGGCCATGGTTAGACAATCTCAGCTTTTTAACTGCAAAGCAGATGTCTGTCACAATAAATAGACAAAACTACATAAGATTACATGAGGTGTGTGATAACGTAATCTTCTTAAATTACCACCTAAAAAAACATGTGACTGCTGTCATGCAAGTCCGTGAAATATATTATGTTCATAGTCTATAGCAAACCAAACTGGAAGGACAGAAACTGGGAGTTTGATGGTCTGAAAAGAGTGATTTTCACAGTGCTATGGAGCTTGGATTGAAATTTGACAGGAGGAGAAGTGCAACAAAAAGTGTCCCACTACAAGGAAGGAAAGGCTGTGACAAGAAAACAGATCACTCCAGTCATCTGCTGTGAGCTGTCAACCACATGCAGATAACGTGTCAAATTACCCTTAGCACTTTGACAGCTAGGGAAGGTAGGTGTGAAGGGGAGGGAAGATACCTTGAAGAACAACAATTCAGGTTTCATAAAAGAAATAAAGTTAGCAATTCTATGAAGAAACAGAAATAAAATGCACTTTTCAATTCTATTGTGTGGCATTGGCACTGCTTGTGTTTGACGTAATCATTGAAAAGAATAAAATGTTAACCAAAAGTAGGTGACTACAACACAGCAGTGCATGCCTGTAAAATCAGTGCAGTGACAGGAGGTTTAGAAAAAAAGTGGCAGGCATGATGCAATTTTTTTTTTTAAGAGACACACAATGCATTCTGGGCTACGTACAGGCAGCCTAAACAAGCAAAATCACTCCAAGATGCTAGACTCCATGTGGTCAGTACTGAAATTACGTATTAGATTTTTTAAAAATCTCTAAATAGTCCTAGATTGGTGTTAAAGTGTAAGAAACACCAAACCATGATGAAATAAACATGTTTTTTTTTGAGTCTGTGGGTGCGGCTCTCCTTTAATGTCAGACTTCTCCTCAGCAGGGAGATACACAAAGAGTTCAATGCCCACTTCGATATATTTATACAACTCACAGTGGTCCACCAGCATAAACCTTGCAATAAAAGGAAAAAAAACTCCTTAATATATACATCAGATCCAAGGATCCTCAAATCAAGGAGGACATTAGAAAATTGACTAAAACTTAAAAAAAATATGTATTAGGACTATTAAGTCAGTCCATGAACTAGAGTTAGGATATGAAATTAAGGACAACAAATAAGCTTTATTTAGATAAGTGTTATGAAAGAAAGAAATAATACCCAACATTGCTCAGAACTTATTCAAGATGGCACCACTAATTCTGACCCAGTAGACATTGCAAATACACTAACAAATTCTGTCTCAATTTCACTGTGGAAATGATAACACAAACCCTATTTAACCCTGAATCACTCAATGCCCGCTCCATCATCACCACCAAGGTTCATGTACTAGGAACTCTCAAAGGCTAAACATACTTTCTGCATTGTAACTGATAATGTACATTGCTGTTTAATAAACAGTACTATGCAAGTACTTGTGGAGCAACTCAAACTATTCAACTTAAATTTGCTACTGACATTCAGTGCACAGTAGTGATGATGTCACTTCACAACGGTGGCCACATCACTGATCCTGGGAAGTACAGGCCCATCAGCTTGATGAGTCTCATCTGCAAAGCCATGCGGCATATTGTAACTAACCTGATTAACTACGGCATTAAAAATCTCATCAGGCTAGAGTCGCAGGTGTTTGACCTTGTCAAGGGTAGATCCTTTCTAATAAAACTGGGTAACGTCTTTGAAAGAGCAACATAAGTTATTGACAGCAGCCATGCTGTACACGCAGCATACCTCGACCTGGCCGAGGTCTTTGGCACTACACTAGGATAGATAGTATGCTCAATGCATCATGTAGTAAGATGAACAGCAAAATGGATGAAAGATAGAAACCATACAGTGCCATTAGCAGGTGCTTCATCAAAGAGCATGAAGGTAACCAGTGGTGCTCCACTTTGGGACTTCTTTTGTTTGGCATTTACTTTTCTGATTTCTAGACTATCAACCAAGATCTTTGGCTAACCAGGTTTGTAGAGGACTTCAAAATGAGTCATTGTCAAGTGACCTTTTGATACCCAAAGCCATGTGATAAGAACACTAATGTTCTAGTAATGGGATTAAATTAAATCCTAATAAGTGTAATATCATTCTGTTTGGTAAACTATCCCTCCTCCCAGCATATGACATCAATACTCCACAAAATGAGAATGTAGTTGGAGATCTTGTTACTTTGGTTAATAATTCCTTCTCCTTTAATTATCACATAACAGAAGTCAGGAAGCACTTCTACTTAGCACATTTAATTTCCAAGGAGACACCTTCCAGATCCAAAAACGGTCACTGCTCCATTATATTCGGCACTGATTATGCCAATTACTAAATACAATGTCCTCTCTGGAACGTAACCTACTAGATATGTCTAACAACTAACAAAACCCCAGAGGCTCCTAACTAACGAGATCACCTGTTCAATAACCCTAAGCTACCAGAAAAGACTGGAAGCACTATTATTCAGTATCTTAGAGAAGTCTGAGGGAGACGTACGCCTTGCCTTTCAAGCCATTAAGGACTCGAACTTTGAATCTCCATCAGTGGAGTAGTCCACAAGGGCTCTAAATCTCCATGAAGTAAATAAAACAATGCAGAGACAGAGGTTCACTACAAAACACTTTTCCCACCTCTTGAATTGACTTCCACTGCAAATTAAGCAGTGTAATACCTTATCTGCCTTAAACCAGGAAATGGATGTCTGGGGTAGGTATTCATAAATTCAGTCCTGGACTGACTGGTCTGGCACTCCTTAACAAAAGAGGTTCAATTTGAGGGTGGGTACTAACAGGTAGACATGGTCAGAAGAGCCAATTGCCTTGTATTTCCTATTATCTGAAGATACCTTGCAGCAAACCCTTGATAAATAGAGTCCTGCAATAGGTGAAGGAATTGTACTTGTCTAGAACTGCTATGCTACATTATTTTCAGTCACCGGTCAGAAATTCTGTAGATAAAAATCAGAGACAGTTTAATTTATGCATCAACATTTCTGACAGCAGATGGCTTTATATTAAATAAATAGTCCTCCACTCAAACCTCATCAAATGTATCATTAATTTTAAGAAAGAGAACAATGAAGTATGCAAGGAAGTTGTCACCTTAACCAGATATCCACAGATCTCACAGTTAGTACAGGTTGAGACATTTTTTTTGTACTCAAGGAGTTTGGTTTGACGTGTTGGGGAATGAATTTTGATTTTTTAGCACCTCACTTCTCAGCGTGTTTATTTCAACATGTTGGGAATTGGGAAGGTTTGCCTTGATGTAAAGCCATGGATCAGTTTCTAGCAAATGAACAGAAAAAAATAAGAACATAAAAACAAAAGTAATTAAATAAGCACATTACTGTACATAATTTAAACTGATGGGAAGTTATTACCTGAACATTTCTTATTTCAGCTGCAAACACAAGATTTCACTTTCCAAAATGAAAGACATGCAACAGCATAAATCGAAGGTGGACTTACTGATAGAACTCCATTAGCTTTGTGTTTTCCATGTTTTGAGGTGTCACCGGACACTGATTCCTCAGTGGTTGTCAGATAGTCTGTGTCATTTCTCTCTTCCAGAATGTCTACTTCTTTTTTTATTTCCAAGTTAGTATCAGATGCTGCTGAGTGGATTTCTGTAAAGCCAGTTTTAAAGCATTCAAGATTTTCTTTGCTTTCTTTCAGAATTTCTGATGCTTTGCTGTTAAGTTGATAAATGAGTTTTTGTTCTTTGTCATGGAGAAACTGGTGCAGTTTTACAAACTCTTCTGCAATGTATTTTTCCAAATTAACAGCACGTTCCTGGGAAACAAGTAATACAGATAAGAACAAGCTAACTTGCTACACATTATCATACCACAATACCAGTTATGTCCATATATTTAATTTGCATGACAGAATAAATAAACTTAACCTCCCCAGAGAAAGAGGAACTGACTGCAAAACTGGTGACATGGTTCAGGGGAGGGTTAGGTCTTTACCTCAGAGATGCAAGGTAAAGAATTTGATTCTGACCTCTAGTTATTGGCTAGGCTTATAAAAGTCTGCAGATTGGTAGCCTAGTACTTACCTATGAATCCAGGAACTATGAACCTAACTTAGCCCATCAGCATGACTGGAAGGGAGAAATGTGAAGCCACCGTAATACTCTCTACAGGAGTGAGAGTGCAGACTCAAGTACATACATTACACTAATTCTTGATGTATACTAAGGGTTATGTAAGAGCTGTGTGTTTAGAGAGAGGTGAAGCTGGATCTGAAAACAAGGATAAGGTAAGCCCTACACTTTTTGTCTGTCTCTATGCCAACCTGACTTCTTCTACTGACTCCTCATAGTCTCCAATGATTAAACTGGTTTTCAGGAATTATGGTGAGCAAAGATGCCATATTCTTAGAAGTAAGAAATATTCTTCTGCAAGGTAAAATGTAGGCTCAGTCCCCTAGGCAGACCTGTATCTGTTCATTATACATGAGTTAGGAGGAACCATGGTGGCTAGGCCATATCCAGGGTCACAACAGTAGAGGAAAGTGACACCAAATAGGTTATGCCAGTATATACAATGGGCCAGATTCCAAAAGACTTGTGTAGGTAGGTCTGTGTATAGAGATAGGTTACTTAATCTGAGAGCAGATCTTTTGGAATTTGATCCCCAGTATAAATCTGTTTATAAGCAGGCCTTACACTAAAGTAAATTACTTACATGGAGAATAAGTCTTTTGGAATCAGGCCCAATAGGTTAAGTAGGGCTGCCAAATACAAAGTTGATTCTACAATGTGAAAATCAGTGACTGCAAGTACTGCAGCAGTTGTGCAGTGATTTAGTCCCAGCATCCAATAAGAAAGTACAGTTGCGTAAAATCTTCTCTTCACGGCTACAATATTTTTTAAATAAGGGATCTCCTGCCAAGGAAAGCCCAATATCTGGGCAGTATACCAAAGCCTTTAGTTCTTACAAGTGTCCTACGTCACACGTATGCTCCCCACATACTCCCCCATGTAAGGCCTCTTTTCATCATTCTTTACAAGCTAATTGTTTATTTTTCAGTAAGTACTGCTTGATTTCTTTCTAACTTTAGAATATCTGCCTAAATACTTCATCCTGAAATTTTCAGGATCTACGTATTGGTTTCCTCTCAAGAGTTTGGCAGTGCTCTTTACAGACTCGGACACCTTGAGTGACATTTTTCCTGTAAAAGGAATATATAAGGAAACAGCTCCAGTACTTAGTAATAATGACCATCCCTCCTGGCATGTCTAAAGGTCAGTTCCCTGTGCTTTCTCTTATTAACCTGGTGAACTTGGGCATTCTGAGGCAGTGTAGCAACTGCCTCATGTACACAGACAACCCTTTCCTCTTACCTCCCAACACTCAAACTTGTGAGAGATGCACTTATATATCCAAATTGGAAGCCATGCACTCTCAAGCCAAGACCAGAAGAGCTGGTCAAGAGGAAAAGGTCAAAACCTGCAACACCACATACAACACATAGCCCTCCAGAACACCCATCACAGTTTTTACATAAAAACACAAACCACACACCCATCTTCATGGAGGCTCTCAATAGAAATCTTCCCAAACAGCAGAGACCTTCCAAGGTAGAAACGCACTCTATCATCACAACACAGCACAAACCACAAGACACATAGCTCACTTAAACAGTGTGCCCCTCAACCTAAGCCCCTAAGGCCAAACAGCTTGCCTAAAACACTAATCATAGGTTACTCAATAGTGAGGCACACTGATGTCCCACTCACTAGGTTGAATAAGAAGAAGGTAACAGTCAGCTGTCTATCAGGTGCCAGAATCTGACACACAACACACGCACGCAGGTCACTCCACAAAAAGTACAAGTATGACTCTTGTCACTGTCCATGTGGGTGTGAATGGCCTGAGACACACCTCCCTGGACTACATGAAAAAAAATACATTGAGGAGCTCTTGGATTATGTGGCCCAGGCAGGTATGACCCTAACCCTGAGCAGTATCCTACCATCACCCAGAATTACAACGCAGTACAAGCAGAAAATGATTGACTTCAACAATTGGCTAAGTTTCTGGTGTCATTCTAAGGGGATCCAGTATCTGTCTGCTTGGGATGACATGATTGACAGACTTTAATGCTTTGCCAGAAAAGGCCTGCATCTGTCACCCCTGTTTTTCTGTGTACTAGCTAAGGCTCTTGCCACCCCTATAGTGCCTTTTTTAGCCGATGTTCCAAAGACCAAATTACCACCATAATAGCTATAAATAAATGCAATCTGAGGGTCATGCTGTTCAATGTTAGAAGTCTAAGTCTCAAGATGCCCTTGCTCAAAGCTCTCCTCAAAATGGAGAACATCGACATTTGTGCTGTAACGGAGACCTGGTTTAAAGCACCAGAAAGCACCTCCTGCACTACCAGGCTATAACTCATTCCACACCTTTCAGCCCCAGAACATGGACTGAAGCTCCAAAGGTGGTGGTGTCTTCATATTCATAAAGGATATGCACAACTCTAGACTAGTAGCCCAGCATAACGCATCTGAGATACTTCAGGTATAACTAACATTGGGTAAGATGGTGATTCACGTTGTAGCCTGCTATAGGTCCCCAACCATGTCCCAAGACTCTCACTGCATGTTCCTAAGCATCCTGAAAGTTATTAGGGTCCAACCCAACACTGTCATACTAGGTGACTTAAACTACCCCTCCAACAACTGGGAAAACTACTTATGCACCAATACACTGGCCCAACGCTTCCTGGAATTCATCATTTCCAATGCCCTGGACAATCTCATTCTTACCCCCACTAGAGGAAGCAACATCCTTGACCTGGTTATTACAAACATGGGCAACCATTGCACTACACCAGATTATAGTTCATATTCTTCAAGCAGTCTTTGTTCTACTTTATCTATCCTTCCTGCAGTTGTATTATGCTCTCATAACACAGACAGGGCTAATTGTCCAAGTTTAATAACATTATAGAAAGCAGTATTGTTCTATTCATTATTTTCCTAACCTAGCAGAAAATCATCTGCTTCTCAGTACATTCCTCCCTGGTTAGATCAGACCACAAACTAATCACCATGGAAATCCACATCTCACCCACACCCCCTGCAAAGGTAACCACCATGAAAAACTTCTCCAAAGCTGACATTGGGCTCCTAAAAACAGAGGTGGCGAATGTCACTGCACCCATGTCAATGGAAAATAGATGCATGACTGCTGAATCATACACCAATGCACTTTATGAACACATACATAAATGCATGCAACTAGCCGCACCCAACAGAGCCAAGATGCTCTTCTCCAAACAATGAAGCCAATCTGGTGGTCCCCTGCCATTAATAAACTCTACAACAGAAGGAAGAAACTCTTGCAGAAAAAAGTGAAGCCCCAAGACTAGAGACTTATTAGCCTCAACAAAAAGTTGAGATCTCTCATTAAAACCTCTAAAGCCAGCTATGAAGGCAGAATTGCATCAGACACTAAAAACAACCACAAACCCTTCTATAGTTATATGAAAAATCTCCATGGCAATACCCAGGTTTGCTCTGAGTTACTGCACAATGGTATCTCCTATACTAAGTGTCAAAGGAAAAACTTCAAAGACCAATACATGTTAGGTTCAGGTTAAGGCACTTTAATTTTTGCGGCAAGGAGACAAAAACATGCATGCAAAAATACAGAGTTTGTCTAACTAAATTCAGGAAGTGAAGCCATTCTTATACTATTCTTACAACAAATTGCCTACTGAAGCTGACGTAGTAAGTCACAAGTTTACTATATTGTTTTTCACAGCAGATGTTACTCATGATTTTCTGCTGACATAACATTTCTAGATTCATGAGAAAACTTTTTGAAAACAACATGGCCTTGGAGACCGGTAGCTAGTTGCAATTACTTTTACAGTGCAGTGATACATTTCAAGGTACTCTACTCATTCGAGCACAAAGCAATCACAGATTATAGTTCATATTCTTCAAGCGGTCTTTTCTACTTTATCTATCCTTCCTGCAGTTGCGTTATGCTCTCATAACACAGACAGGGCTAATTGTCCAAGCTTAATAACATTATAGAAAGCAGTATTGTTTTATTCATTATTTTCCTAACCTAGCAGAAAATCATCTGCTTCTCAGTACATTTCCTAAGACATAAACAGGATTTTAACTGTGCTAGCTAAATGCAAGGTCAGAAAGCATTCGTTATTAACATTAATCTGTTCTACATAAAACAGAATAAATGTATTAACCCTTTTGGGCTTCTAAAAAGCACTAATACACACATATTAATACATATTTTTCTAACACTAAGCCAACAGATATTGCCAACATACAGGCCGACAGATTCAGTGCCAACTTTACCCCTCGCCCCCCACTAAAGAGCCAATCACAATACCGGAGCAATGCCAGGTACCCAGCATTACTGCAGCACAAATAAAAACACAAATCAACTCGGGAGACAATGTACTACAACCCAAAACAAAATTTAATTGACAGAGTCTCCACAAAAATCCACAGTCCACAAAAATATCCACAGTCAAGCACTTTCATCAAATGACTTCCTCAGAACAAAAACACCATACATTCATTTCCTTTTACACAAAAAATAATTGTTTAAATGTTTAAACATTTAAAATATTGTCACTTTAAATTTTAATTACTGTTCATCTGAACCAGTTATTTAATTTTTTTGTATAAAAGGAAATTAATTTATGGTGGTTTTGTTCTGTGGAAGTCAGTTGACGAAAGCGCTTGACTGTGGATATTTTTGTGGACTGTGGATTTTTGTGGACTCGTCAATTAAATTTTGTTTTGGGTTGTAGTACATTGGCTCCCGAGTGGATTTGCATTTTTATTTGTGGCGTTTTTCCACTCCTACACCCTGTTGTGGTTATTACTGCAGCACAGGTTAAAGCTGCATTGTCCAAGCCAAGAATACAGCTTCCATGAGACCCGACAATATCCCTGGATGTGTTCTACATTAACTACAAAGTGAACTGGCACCACATCTGTGTGCCCGTTTCAATCACAGCCTCACCTCAAGCTTTGTCCCTACCAAATGGCATACTGCTACAGTCACCCCTCTCCACAAGGGGGAGCAACTACAGACCCTGGGAATTATAGGCCCATTAGCCTTAGGAGTCTGATATGTAAGGCTATGGAGCGCATCATCATGGACCTAATTAACAAGGATATAGGGAATCTCCAAAGTCTAGATCCCACGCAGTTTGGCTTTGTGAAAGTAGATCATGCCTGCTTGACCTGGTTGACTTCTTTGAGTCAGTAACCAGAGCTGTGGATGAAGGCAAAGCAGTTCATACAGCCTACCTTGGTCTGGCCAAGGTCTTTGATACCATTCCCTACTCAGGAACTATAGGTAAACACACCAAACTCTGCATCAACCTCTATATCATTAGGTGGGTTGCAAACTGGCAAACTGACAGAACCCACAGTGTGAAAGTAGCAGACTCCAAGTCAGACTGCTGATCAGTGACATGTGGAGTCCCACAGGGATCAGTCCTGGGTCCTCTCCTGTTTGGCATCTACTTCTCAGAGTCCAGGCCAACACGGAGGGACTCTGGCTGACCAAGTTCACAGATGACTGCAAGCTGGGAGCCATTATTAACTCCCCAAGTGATGCAGATATCCTACAGAAAGGCCTCACTGAGACCGATGACTGGTGCCAAAACCATGGCCTTAAGCTTAATGCCAAAAAATCATCCCCTTTGGGAAAAACTCTGTTCCCACTAATTACCACATCAATAGGACCCACTGAACACTGAAGGCATTATAAGAGATCTGGGGACACAGGTTGACAGCAACCTCTCCTTTGACCACCACATTGCCACTGTGGTCAGAAAGTACTTCTATGTGTCACATCTCATTACCAAGGGTTTTGGATCCAGGAAGAAAGAGGTCATCTCTCTCTACTCTTCTCTCATCAAGCCAATCATTGAGTATAATGCCCCAATTTGGCACGTACCTCACTAGACACATGCAACAGCTGGAAAGGTCACAAAAGTACCTCACGAAGAGGATCCTAGGCCTTAAACATGTCCTATATGGACAGACTCAAAAAACTCCAGCTATTCTATGTCTCATATCGTCTAAGACACAATCTCTGCTTGATTTACAAAGCCATGTCTGACCCAGCTCAGTTAGAAATGCTACATCTAAAGTAATCCCAATCCCTCCACACCACACGCTCCAGAGACCTCCACCTTATTACCACACTTAAAAGAACATGCTGGAGGGACAGGTTCATAACCCAGAGACTGCTGATGCTCTGGAATAGACTTCCTATACATGGCAAGCAGAGCACCTCACTGGCCCTCTTCAAGAGAAATCTTGATGAGTGGATGGGAAGTAGAAAGTTCACCTCAAGGATCACTCCAGCAGCTCTACTTGACAGAGGCACCGAGACTAATGTCAGGTGACATGATACCATGGCACTTCTATGGGCTAGGCTTGTAAAGGCTCCAGGGCCATTAGCCTAGTACACACCTATGAACACAAGGAGTAGGGCAGAAAGGTGATGTACGAATGCACCCACTCAGAACTGAAAATCCCCCAGAAGGAGAAGACCCAGAGGGACAAAGACAATATGGATAGAGACCCAGAGGAACAAGTACAACATGGATGGAAGGCACACAGGAAGAAGGACAACATAGAAGAGGAAGAGGAGAAGAATGGAAGACCCAGAGGGACAAGGATAACATGGATGGAAGCCCCAGGACAACAACAACATGGATGGAAGACCCACAGAGACAAGGACAACATGGATGGAAGACCCACAGGGACAACATGAAGGAAGGAGGAGGAGGAGGACAAGAAGCTCTTCTTTTTCTGTGGAACGTCCATACAAAAGATCCTTGGAGGGACAGATCCCAGGTGAGATCGAATAATGATAAGAATCTCCTCCCTAACTTATATCTGAGAAATCCCCCTCAGTCCTTCAGATATAAATCAGCAGAGGTTCCCCCTCAATGTCAGGTAAGGACATGCATGAAACTGTATCCATGCTGGCCTCCAATGGGGTTATAGTAAAGGTATCTAAAGCAACCAGTCCTCTAGGCTTTCATGAGCCTCAAGAGAGACATCCAGAGGATGCTGGACAGCAGACAGATCAGACTCGTTTTGGCCTTCTTCTTTATTGACAGCTGGCCCTTGAGATGGGAGGATTCCACCATAGCACGCTGAACCAACAACTTCAGATGTTGGTTCTTCGGGTACACACACAAAGAGGAGAGACGACTATGTAGAATTTTAGGCACAAACAAATCTGGCAGAGCACTGCTTATGATTGTTGGAAGCACCAGAACAGAAGAGACACCTGCTGTTACAGACTTTATGGGGAATCTGCCTCCCACACTGACATTTTCCCCTTCTGGATGACATGAACACAATACCCATAACAAATATGAAAAAAAAAAACAACAACTGGGCATTTATCTGAAAACACAGCTTGGTGACCAACACAGCAGAAAGGCATTCAGACCAACATTCAACAGTGGTATTCAGACTGGGAGCATACAAGTTCTGTGTGCATCCATACATTACTTTTATGCCCTACACCTTGTGTGGGGAGCATACCTGTGATGTATGATACCTATAAGAACTAAAGGCTTTGGTATGCTGGCTGGATGTTGGGCTACCCTTGGCAGGAGTTCCCTTATGTAAAGAATACTGCAATAGTGATATGGAAGGACTTCTTGCAGTGTAACTGTAATTATATATTCTGCAATGAGGCCAGTGTTAGGTGTGGCTCTGAAATTCAGGAATAGACATTGTGCGGGTCTGTAATCTTGTGCAAGATGAAGAATGCATCATGTTGACCTTTGGATTTAGTGAATAAATAAGATATATAGACTAACTTGTGGGATTGTGGCAGTGACTCTATGAAGTTATGGAGAATATCGCAGATACAAAATGACCTGTATGCATCTATGACAATGGATACAGTATGTGTGTGTGTGTGTGTGTGTGTGTGTGTGTGTGTGTGTGTGTGTGTGTGTGTGTGTGTGTGTGTGTGTGTGTGTGTGTCTGTCTGTATGGGGTTGGTAAACAAAATGCAGATACACAATTCGTTATGGGATCTTTACAGTCTAGGGAAAATACAGCCTTATTAGGGTATAAAATGTTAGGGAACAGATCTGAGAATCAGAATGCCTCTTGTGGGTCTATGTTATTAGAGAACAAATTTATGAAAAAGAATAGTGAATGTGAGATTATGGTGCACTGAAATACATCTTTGATATAGAACGCAATATGAGCCTTTGAAGACAGACTAAAACTTACTTACAGCATATCTGACATGGCTTTGTAGCTTACAAATATACTGTAAATAATATAATTAAATATAAAAATAAATATAAATACAAATATCTTACATGGCTCTGTGGTGCTAGAGAACAGATCCAATACACAAACAGATGTGTGATCCTACAAGGATGAGAAACAGATCTCTGACACAGAAGGGACTTGTGTGAATCTGTCATGTTGGGTAACAGACCATGGAGGCAGAATGGTTAGTTTGAGACTATGGTGTTAAGAGATCAGATCTATTATACAGAATAGTGCATCTCATCATATGAGGCTATTAATGTAAGAATGAAACTTTTATCCTGTGTGTTAATGACATGAAGTCTACATACAGGTAGCATCATCATCAATAAATTACTCTTTGAAAGTTGAGTCATTAGTTAGGGATCTGGGAACTCATGTAAATAGTGACTTAGCCTTCGTCTAACATATGTTCAAGGTAGTAAGAAAACCCTTCTAGGTTGTTCAACTTATAAAAGAAAGACATGGCATCTAGGTCCAGAGAGGTCATCATAACACTTCACATGGCCCTCATCAGACCCGTCATAGAGTATAATGCCCCCTCGATATGTACCTGACCAGACATATGCAGCAAGTGGAATGTCCACAAAGGTTCCTTACAAATAGAATACAGAGAGTAAACACAATGTCCTATGCTGATCACTTCAAAGCCCTGTCTCTTTACTCAGTATCATGTAGGCTTAGGAGATCTTTGAATGGCATACAAGGCATCCCTGCACCTGGTTTTGAGGAATAGTGCACATATGAAGAAACAACATCAGAACTACTAGATTAAAAGACCTAAATTTTGCTTGCAACATAAACTGGACATGTTGGAGAGACAGACAAGTTTCTCAGAAAATTCTTGTTCTCTTGAACACATTCTCCTTCCATGAGAAACAGATTTCTTACCCATCATTATTTAAGGGGAACTTGGACCAATGGGTGAGTAATTGGAAATTCACTGATGGTCTAGCTGCTATGTCTCTGATGGAGATGGACCGAGGCAGTCAGTAAATCAGCCCTACAAATCAAATATAAATCCAATCAAATTTGTGGGTCACATTTGTCTTGCACAGCTAGGCTTTTAAGGGCCCTAGTGGTCGTTAACCATGTTCACAGGTTCATATGCATGTAACTAGGCTACCAGGTCCCTCAGGAGGTTAGTATTAAACTAACCCAGCTTTCCTCTTAGACTAAATGAGCTAGGACCTGTAGCTAATTTAATCAAAACCAAAAGCTTGCGTTTTGGCACTAAAAAGTATGTCAGCACAATTAACTATGACTAGTACATCTTAGCACTAGATAACCTTAATAAACTGTCTGTACATACAATAACATGGGAATTTAGCTTGACCCCTTTGTTATCTAGTCTAGTCTAGGTCTATGCAGAAACTGGAAAAAGATTCTGGAATACATAATATCAGGTATAGTTCTGCCAGCGTACTGATCAATACTGTGAAGCACTCGATGGTAGGGAACATATTAGTCCCTGCTCTTAAGTTGTGTTACCAGTAATGGGTGCTACTTATGCATGTAACCCACAAACTTCAGTTCCTATAAAAATTCATTACTGGGTAACTTTAAAGACAGCATCTCTAACACAGTCCTTTTTTATGCAATGCCATGAGGTCAAAACAACCAACATGAAAATTTCATCAAAACAAATTAAAAGTCATGCTGCTAAATGCTAGGAGTCTAAACTCGAAACTGCACCCATTGCAAGCATTCTTAACCCTGGAAGATGCTGACATTTGTACAGTCAAAAGAAACTTGATTCAAAGCTGTGGAGAGCACCCCAGCCATACCAAGTTACTCATCCTATCATACATTCAGACCTCTAAACCATTGGCAGCAAAGCAAAATGAGGTGGAGTTTCAATATATATTAAGGAAATACATACCTCCAGACTGGTCTAACAGTATGACACACAGGAGACACTCCAGCTGCAGTTAACAGTTGACAAGACCCCCATTCAAATCGTAGCTAGCTACAGGCTCCAAACTTTGACTCAGGATGCCACTCCAAATATCTGGACCTCTTTAAATATATTAAGATTTAACCCTTTACCCCAATTCTAGGTGACTAACTATCCAACCATAGATTGGATGAACTACTCATGCCAAAACACAAACACCCAGAGATTCTTTGATCTCATCAATGCAAATGCCTTGGACCAGCTGGTGGAGACCCCTACAAGTGGGTGATAACATCTTGGACTTTGTATTAACCAACATGCGTAACTAATGCAGCATCCCTACACCGCCATCATCCCTGGTAATACCCGACTACAAAGCAGTCACTTTCGAAGTCGCAATCTCCCCCGTTCCCCCCTCCCCCCCCAGCTAGGGTCAAACAAAAAAACTTCTCCAAAGTTCATTACAACCTCTTGGGGGAAGGTATAAACAGCTTCATGGCCACCTCACCACTCATAGGAACTGGCATAAATGTCAAAACCTACACCAAAGTACTATATGAGCAGTTATATAGCTGCATGAAATCAGGAATAACCAGCAGGACAAAATCATCCTCCTTAAGGAAGAGTATATCTGTCTGGTGGACATCTGCAATAAACTCTATAATAAACTTTACAATAAAAGGAAATAACTGCTGTCTGTGACCAAGAAGCATCAGGTGCCTAATTGGAGGCAATCTCTCCTTAGCCTGAACAAGCAAATAAGAGCACTAGTGAAATACTCCAAAGCAAACTTCAAGTCCAAACTGGCACCATCTACTGAAGACAATCATAAGGCCCTCTTCACATATGTCTACAATCTCAATGGAAGCACTCAGATCTGCTAAGAACTGGTGGTCAAGGATACCACATATACAAATGCCGTAGACATAGCCAACCTGCTGGCAGACAGGTTCAGTGAAAACTTCATCCTTCTGTCCTCCCATCAGTAAATCAGGTCATCTCAAGCACTTGTCCCCTCTCATTATCTCTAGGAAGCAAATCATCACTGCCCTCAAAAAGGCAAAAAATACAGCCATCATGGGACCCGATAATACCCCAGGCTGCATCCTACATTAACTCAGACCAGAACTTGCAGCACCTGTTCAACCAAAGCCCGAGTACTGGCTTCATCCCAGCTGAGTGGAGGACAGATACAGTCTTCCCTCTGCACAAAGGTGGAGTGTCCACCAATCCAGGAAATTATAGACCTGTCAGCCTAACTAGCCTGATTTGCAAGGCCATGGAATGGATTATCATGGACCTCATTAACAAGAACATTGGATATCTCCAAACAATTGATCCCAGTTTACTTTCATCAAGGGGAAATCATGCCTATTAAACTTGGTCGACTTCTTTCAGGCAGTCAGCCATGGATGAAGGGAAGATGGTGCACACCACCTACCCTGACCTAGCCAAAGCCTTCAATATTATTCCCCATAATAGATAAACTCTCTCAACTAGGCATCAGTCAGTATGTTAACAGATGGGTAGCAATCTGGCTCACTGATAGAACCCGACTAAATAGGGGAAGACACCTGAAGTAGTAGACCTGTAATGAGCGGTGTACCCCAGGGCTTGGTCTTGGGGCCTTTGTTGTTTGGGATATACTTTTCTGAGGTGCAGGCCAAAACAAGTGGGCTATGGCTGACCAAGTTTGTAGATGACTGCAAGCTGGGCATTGTCACCAATTCCCCTAGTGATGTGGGCATCCTCCAAGAGGGTCTTCACCCAAACAAATGACTGGTGCCAGAAACATGGACTCAAACTGAATGCCAAAAAATGCATCATCGTCTTTGGGGAGAGTGATGTTGCCCACAAATTACCACATTGATAACAAGGTCCTAGGCACGCAATCAGTTGTGAGGGACTTGGGCACCCAGTTTGATAACCGGACTTTAGACCATCATATTGCCTGCATTGTATGGAAGACTTTATACATGGCCCACTTCAATAGGAAGGGTATCTCATCCAGCAACAATAAGGTTATAACATCCCTTTATTCTTCCCTTATAAGACCTATTATTGAGTACAACTTCCCTTTTGGCATGTACCTCACAAAGCAGATGCAGCAGCTGGAGACACCACAGAGGTTCCTCACCAGTAGAATCCAGGTCCTCAAGCATCTACCCAACACAGATAGGCTAAAAGCCTTGTCCCTCTGTCCCTCTACTCAGTCTCACACAGACTCCTCAGAAGTGACCTCCGTCTGTCACACAAAGCAATCTCAGACAGCACCTTGATGAAACTGCTGCATATCTGCAAATCAAGCTCCACTCGAGTAATTCACATGCGCGACTTCAACCAGGTCTGTAACATCAATAGGACTTGTTGGCGGGACAGATTTGTGTCCCAGAGACTCCTGCGTTGGTGGAATAGACTCCTTCTCCATGTCAAGCAGAGTACATCACTATCCATTTTTAAGCACAACCTGGATAACTGGATGGGGAACAAATAATTCACTCGTGGGATTCCACCTGTACTGAACAGGGGCATTGGGTGCTGACTTGCTAGAACATGGACTAAATTCTTGGTTAATCTTGTAAGGGCCTTGAGGCCAATAGCCTAGTAACTTCCTATGATCCTATAATAGAAAATATTTATTAATGTTCAGCATTATTACAATCAAAGTAATGCAATATGATAGTGTCAGGATCAACCATATAACAAACCTTATCACATACATCATTTGAAGCGGCAAAACATTATATTATTATTTCTTCATTTTTTACCCACCCCATATCAGATTGCACCCATTAATTGAACATTTCCATCATAACAGGTGCTACTCACAGACACTTTGTCAATGCTGATTAGAAATAACATGTTGTTAGAAAAATATGTATTAACATATGTGTGTAGTGCTTATTATAAGCAGAAAAGGATTAACATGTTTTTATTCTATATGCAGCATTAGTTCTGTTTGAGACTGCAAACATGCTTTTCTGAAATTGTGCTTTCTGACACTACAAGATGCACTCTGACCTAGTTTGCTAGCACAGCAAAATACATGTTTATGCCTTTGGAAATGTACTGAGAAGCAGGTGATTATCTGCTAGGTCAGGAAATTGAATAAAGAATAATACTGTTTTCTGTAGATCCATTCATTATGTACAATAAGCTCTGTTCGTGCTGATGAAAAAGTGCACAAGCTGCAAGAAAGTTAGATACTAGAAACAATGGACTGCTTCAGAGATCTGTACTTGCATTGTGCTTGAATTAGCCATAGTACCTTGACTTGTAACATAACATAGAAAGAAAGTTATAACTGACCGGTGGTCGTCAAGGCCATCCTGTTTACTGAAAAATCTTTTTTAAACTATGTAGAGTCAGCTGAAAATGTGAGAAAACAACTGTAATGAAACAATATTGTGAACTGGTGATCTGCTACGTCAGTCGTAGTGGGCAATGTCTTGAAAGAAAGGTATAATAGTTATGACACTTCCTGATTTTAGTTAGACAAACTCTGTATCTGTATTTTTTGTCTCCTTGCGCATGAATAAAGAAACCTGAACTGAACCTTATGCTGACTGGTCTTTGAAGTATTTCCTTTGACATTTTTTGGTCCTTTGGTGCCGGAAGCCTCCGTTTAGCCTTGGATCAGATGGGCCAGGTGGCATGAAACTGCACAGGGAAGATACCACATTGGTTCTTCTTGCTTGAAAGACCTCCGACTGAATTGTCGTGCAAAAGAGGCCAGCCACTTTTCTGATCTACGACTGAAGGCGGGTTTCGTTCGAACAGTGAGTGACCAATCACTGAGGCTCAGGTAGGGTGAAATCTACTTTTTTCTGTTTTAGATCAGGGACTTGACTGTATTTGTTCTGTTGAGAATTTGTTAAAATTCAGGGACAGAAAGATTGCTATCTTGTCATAGATCAGGGAAGCAGAATAAGTAGGCAGGTAGTCTGAAGCGACTATAAACACTCGTAGTACCACATTAAAAAATAAGAAGGGTTACGTAACATTTAAAGGTTAGAACAAAATGGGTAATATGTGCACAAAAACAAAAAGACCCCGAAACCCACCGTTAACCGAAGACGCAAAATATATGCAATCACAACGTGCCGATAATGTTAAATACTATACAAAATGGGTTAATAAATATGAATTTGATGGGAAACTAGAAAAATCCTCGCTTATAAAAATTATTAGACAGCTAAAAACCGATTCCAAAGGTCGGGTTAAAAAACAGCGCAAATTGGGAATTCCTCAGGCACACAGGTGGATTGTGGAAGTGAACCGAAGGGAACAAAAGAATAAAAATTCAAAAGCAATGTTTTTAGATAAAGAGGATAATAACTTAGTTATGGTATCAGCCCCTCCGCCCCCTCCGGTTCCCTTACCAGAGTATGAAGCAAATGAACAAGCTGGCCCACCTCCACAATACCCAGCTATTTCTACGAAACCAAAACCGTTTGTCAGAGATCCTGTCGAGACTAGGTCTCAAACACGTAATTTGAGAGGGGATATTGAATTATATCAAATAAATGGAAATTCACGAGCTATGAGTGAAGAAGAGATATGCCCACTCATAGAAGTACCAAATCCTCAGGCAGGACAAGAAGGGCAGGACCCAATTCTCCTAGTATACAGACCGTGGATACCGGAAGATATCCGGAAAGCCACAGATGGAATTCCCCATCCAAAAGTTAATTTTAGAAAGTTCTTAGAAGACTTACAAGGCATGAGGTTAAGTTATCATTTAAACAGAGAGGAAGTAGAAAAAGTAGTCAGACAAATAGTAGGTCCAGATTGGCACATGATCAGTGGCAACTGGAATCCCCGTGATGCTGCACTTAAGCCCCTCCCACATAGCAGCGCAGAACTAGACAGCAGAGTGAAAGGTCTAACAGACCAAATCTCTGAAAAATGGAAGCCTAGGGCAGACTGGACTTGCATTAATCAATGCATCCAACAAGAAGGTGAAACTGTTGATAGATATTATGCCAGATTGTTAGAATGTTTTAACAACCATTGTGGAATGCAGGTTCCTGAAGACCAGACACAAGATTCCCCATATGAGCAGCAGTTAAAGAATGCATTTTTAAAAGGCTATATTGCACCCATAAGCAGTTTTATTACAAAACATATGGTAAACCTTCGTACAAGCAGACTACAATCACTGCTTGAATATGCTAGACATGCCGAAAGGCATTTTAACAACAAAAAGAAAAAGAAAGCCCAAGTATTTGCTGTGGAGGATGGAGAAGTTTATTTAGTACAGTCTGGAAAAAAGAAGGGCAAAAAGAATGCGCAGGGAAACAAACAATCTGATCAATGATCAGAGGACTTTGAGGGGAGAAAAAAAGAGAGGTGAGTGCTGCAAATGTGGGAAAAAGGGACACTTGGCAAAGGATTGCAAGAAAAATAAGAAGTCAGCAATGGAGGATAAAAACGATCAAGGTGAGGACTGACTATATGAAAGTCAGGAATCACTAGATAGGAATAATAGAAAAGGGACAAATGAGAATGTGATGGAAGGAGCAGAGAATGTGATAAAAGAAATAGAGGAAGTACAGGAAGCTACCGATAGTGAAGAAAATGAAATATTACACCTAGCCTTATTGAGCTTAGAGCTCTATTTGGCTGACAGAAAACCAGAAGTTACACTCCTGGCAGTAGGGAGGGAAGTCAAATTTTTGTGCGATTCAGGGGCATCACGAACCCTGGTACACCCCTCCAAACTACCAGAAAATTCAGAATCACATGATTTTATACTAGTGAAAGCAGCTAATGGACAGCTGTATCGGGAGCCTGTCTCCCATAACATTACAATAACAGATCCTGTTTCAGGACTGGCCCAGAAAAGCAAAATTGTTGTTTCTGCAAAATGCCCAGTGAACCTTTTGGGCAGAGATCTTATGCAACTATTTGGCATAGCAGTAGTTCCAACCATGCAGGGTATGGAAGCACAGCGACAAACTAATACTTTTGCAATGCAAACAGAAGGTGCGACATTTTATTGGTACAGCCAGGACTTGGTTACGACCAGCCCTGGAGCAATTACTGAAGATTTAATGAATGTAGCTATCAGTAAGTTCCCTCCCTTTGCATTGATATACAACACCTGTTGCACTGTACTCTGTATTATTGTAATACACCAGGACCTGACAAAGAATATGAACAAGAATTGTTTAAAAATCATGCAAACAGATTGGTATTGTGTAATCTGTACTGGGACATGAAAGGGAACAGTGTAGTTAGCTGTTCATTACCCCAGGAGTTCTTTGCACTTTATAAATCAAATCAATTACCACATGTTAGTTTAACTAAAGAGAAAGATTTGAAATGGGTAAACCTAGGAGAAAAAGTTACGAAATGGGAAAAGCAGACAGAATCAGAATTATTAGAACAGGGAGTACAAAGACAAAAATTGAACTGGATAACACAAACACATCCAGCTGTACACTTGTAGTCCAGTGAGGACAGCTGAGAAACCCTCTTATTAGAAGAGGAAGAAAAAGCTTTATTGGACATACTAGAAACCCTCTGGTCAACAGGAAAATCAGACGTAGGACTTATTCGCTCAGCAGGACCAGTTACTATCACGCCAAAGTCAGCATTTAGACCACAAAAAAGACAGTACCCCTTAAGAAAAGATGCAGAGGCAGGTATTAAACCTATCATAGCAGCTTTACTTAAGGAGGGAATACTGGTGGAATCTCCTGATTCACCATGTAACACACCCTTATTCCCAGTTAAGAAAGCAAACGGAGAATGGCGTATGGTCCAGGATTTACAAGCTGTAAATGACGCAGTAATACCAAGAGCACCTATGGTGCCAGATCCACACACCCTGTTGAATGATTTAAAACCTCAACAGAAGTATTTTTCTGTGGTAGATATCAGCAATGCGTTCTTTTCAATACAGATACACCCTGACAGCCAGTATTGGTTTGCATTTACATTTCAGGGGAAGCGGTATACATATACGCAACTACCACAGGAATATTGTGAAAGCCCAACAATATTCTCGCAAGAGATGGCAAGTAATTTGGTGGAATTTACCCCACTGAAAGGTAGTCAAATTTTACTTTATGTTGATGATATCCTGCTGGCCGCCCCCACCCAGCAAGATTGTAAGGAAGATACTGTAGCATTATTGAAATTTTTAGCCGCTGAAGGACACAAAGTAAGCAAAAATAAATTGCAGCTTTGGAGAAAACAAGTTAAATACCTTGAATATGTAATATCCAAAGATGCCTGGACATTAGACGAGGACAGAAAAATAGCAATCTTACAAGCACCAAAACCTACAACCAAGAAGGAAATGATGTCCTTCCTGGGTACAACTAATGTTTGTCGGAGCTGGATCCCAAACTATGCTTTGGAATCTGCACCTTTAACCAACCTGAATTTTAAGAAGCCCATGGCAGCACAAGATTTAATACAATGAACACCAGAAGCAGAATTAGCTTTCTGCAAACTGAAACAATTGATGGCATCATCATTAGTTTTATGATTACGGAACGATCACGAACGTTTTTTCCAAACTGTAGATTGCAAGCAAGGTTATATGACATCAGTGTTGACCCAACAGCATGGGGACAAGCAACACCCCATTGCTTATTATTCATCACAACTGGACCCAGTGGTGCAATCTCTACCCCACTGTATACAAGCAGTAGTTGCAGCTGCAATGGCAGTGCAGGCTTCGGCCTCAGTAGTGTTATTCCACCCTCTCACATTGAGAGTGCCTTATGCAGTCGCAATCATTTTACTGCAAGAAAAGGTAGCATATCTTTCCCCTGCTAGGCATCTTTCTTGTATGACTATATTGCTGAGCCAACCTCATATGACAATTCAATGATGTACAACTTTAAATCGATCTACCTTGCTCCCAACTCCTGCGGATGGAACACCCCATAGCTGCCTGCAGGTAATTGAGCAAAAGACACTGCCTAGAAAAGATCTTCCGGATGTTCCCTTGGATGATGCCAAGGTGACATATTACGTGGACGGCTCATGCAGAAAGAGTCCTACAGGACAGAACCTAACAGGTTATGCAGTAGTTTCTGATACTGAGATTGTAGAAGCAAAACCTTTACCACATAGCTTGTCTGCACAAGCAGCAGAGTTGATTGCCTTAACACGGGCATGTACCCTAGCAAAGGGTAAGAGCGTAAGAATTTTTACAGATAGCCAGTATGCTTTTTCTACTGTACATGTTTTTGCACAACAGTGGAAAAATCGAGGAATGGTGACATCTACTGGCAAACCGATTAATCATGCACAGTTTATTTTAGATTTGTTAGAATCTATTCAGTTACCTCAGAGAGTAGCTGTTTGTAAATGCATAGCTCACACAAAACAACAAGATAGGATTTCAAAAGGCAATGCAAGAGCTGACACAGCTGCAAAGCAAGCAGCCTCAGAAGGATTTCTTTTGAACAAAGAATTACAACCTTCTGAGATTTTAGACTTAGAAATGTTAAAAACAATGCAGACACTTACTACACGAGCTGAAAAACAAAAGTGGGAAAGACGAGGAGCAATTCTCAAAGAAGGGCTGTACATCTCCAAAGAGGGAAAACCAATATTACCATCTAATTTATTTAGATATGCAGCTTTGTTGAGCCATGGGCAGTGCCATGTCTCAACAGGGGGGATGGTACAGTTAGTAAACCGGGTATTCACTACGTATGGATTTACAAACTACACTAAAACAATTTGCCTGTCATGCCACACTTGTAATAAACATCATGCACAAGGGGCGTTAAAGCCAAAGCAAGGGAGTTTCCCTACACCACCATATCCGTTTCATACTATCTGTATGGATTTCATAGAATTTAGCAAATGTGAAAATAAAAAGTACTGCCTTGTCATTGTGGATATGTTTTCCAAATGGGTGGAGGCCTTTCTGACCAGTAAACTGGATGCAGCCACTGTTGCAAAGACCCTAGTTAAAGAAATTATTCCTAGATTTGGCATACCGGAAAGGATCTACAATGACAATGGTACACATTTCGTTAACCAAACTATACAACAGTTGAGCCAGTATTTTGGGATTTCTTTAAAACATCACTGTGCGTATCACCCGCAATCTGCAGGGTTGGTAGAGAGGCACAATGGAGTTTTAAAGAATAAGCTTAAGAAACTTATGACTGATACGCAGAAAAATTGGGTGTACTGTCTACCCCTGGCACTGTTGAGCATGAGAACTGTTCCGAATGCAAAAGGATTGACACCTTTTGAAAAGATTTTTGGGAGAGCTTATTATATACCTCAGTGGAAACCTCTCATGCCTGCAGACCAGGAGGCAGATTGGACACTTGCAGAGTACATGAGGAGTATGCTGAATAACAAACATCTTTTACAGTTTAATTCTGTTTCAGATAAAGACCAAACCAAACCATCTGAAGTGGCAGTAACCCCAGGCACGTGGGTCTGGGTGAAGACGATCAAGAAAAAGAATTGGACAACGCCAAAGTGGGAAGGTCTGTATCAAGTACTGCTGAGCACGCCCACAGCAGTCAAGATTGCAGAACGTTCATCTTGGATTCATTTGACACACTGTAAATTAGTTAAAAACTTTGAACTTGATAAAAATCTTGCTGACACACAGCAGCAGTAGAATGACAAGACCCAGAGTTAATAGAAATGCTGAGCAACTTCAACAGTGTTGCATAATCATCTTGATAACTGTATTAGTGACAATGTTCTTTTTGCTGTGGCTCTTGCTGTGGCCTTTCCTTTCTTCAGCCACACCAGCTAGACTGAACAAACGTGATCCAACACTCATAGACTGGCATCCGATCTTTAACACTTACCAAGCAATCAAATATGTGTATGCTGAGACTTTTAATATTTCGAATTGTTGGATTTGCACAGCTATACCAACAGCATACGGGGGATTATTAATGGCTGCTGTACCCTAGGGGTCAATGAGACTTGGGAAAACTTGATTTTTGAGACTACAAATGTTAATAGCAAAAAAGGATGAAGGCAATAAAAAGTCACTGATAAACAAAAAAAAAAAAAAAATGCCCAAACAACCACAAGGGAAGCCCGCAACACAGCTGGAAACTCCAAAAATTGGTTTAGTTTATTAGAACGCTACGAACGCTACTAACACAGTACGTTTTCGACAGAAGTCTTCATCAGAATCAATACAAATGTTAAATCGAGAGACAAAATTGCATTGTTCCTACCTGTTACACAAACAGGAACTGTGTGTTTTTATAAAAACGATACTATTCAGGTGGGTTGGAGCAAAAGTAATGTGACTGTTTCTTACAAATGTTATATTAAAGCCAATGATGCAGGAACAATTTGTGATGCAGATTATGACTTATACTTTGAGTCCTTGCATAAAACTGTTAGTGAAATACAACATAATCCTGTTCTCTTATAGATAAGAAAATGTTTCATGCAGGGAAAGTGTATATCAATACTAAAGTAGAAAACTGTTATTTTGTGTGTGGGAAAAAGGCATACAAATGGTTGCCTGAGAATTGGTCCGGCAGTTGTTTTTTGGGTTACCTGGTCCCGGCCATATGACACACTGAAGTTTTGCCTCATGGGCAAATTTGAAATGTCAGAGACGTCGCAAAAAACCCTGAAAATCCAATCAAGAAACCGATGGGACAGATAGAAGCAGGCTGGAGAAACCATAACTCTGTGAAAGACCAGAGTAAACTAACACACATGGACTTGAGTGATACTATTATATCCTGGGCTGGCATAGCCCCTGAATATGGCGCAGTTAAATCAATTTGGGAACTGAGAAAACTAACCAAACTTCTCGAGGTCATGAGCAATGCAACTTTTTCCGCTCTCGAATTAATGACTGATGAACTGAATGCAATGAGAACTGTGGTACTTCAAAAGCGCACGGCTCTCGACTTCCCCCTGGCGGCGAGAGGTGGTACGTCAAAGATGAGTGCTGTTCATACATTCCTGACAACCAGCACGAGATTAATGATCATTTGGAGGTGATTCAGCAAGTGTCAGACATGACCAGGCCAGGCCCGAACCCACTGACGGACTTTTTCCAGAAATTGTTTGGGGGGGGTGGGGTTCCATCCTAATGAACATACTGATTGCCATTTGTGTGGGATTACTCCTGTTAGGAGCATGTATTTGCTGTGGTATTCCCTGCATGAAAAGATTAATCAAAAATTTTATAGACATGTCAGTTTCTGAGACTTTGTATCAAAGTACTGAAATTGAAGAACTGTTGAAAAAATGAAACACTTTCATAAGTTAAAACTGAATGACTCTCTTAGCTGCAAATCCTCAGAGGAAGAGGTTAGGAGAAGAAGCAAACTGTTTATGCTTTTGAAAATAGAATAAAAAGTATTAACAGGGAGGAAATGTTAGAAAAATATGTATTAACATATGTGTGTAGTGCTTATTATAAGCAGAAAAGGATTAACACATTTTTATTCTATATGCAGCATTAGTTCTGTTTGAGACTGTAGAGGGTACAACCTGAAGAGTGAGAAATAAAAAAATATGTGCATTACCCTTATGTATAATGTACTTGGCTAAAGCACTCCTGGTATCCCCAATACTGCTGTAATAAATGTGTTCTCTGATTCCATCTCTTGAGGGCTCTGGTGGTCATGCATACATAAAATTGAAGATGCTGATTATACTGTGCCAAGTAGACATTTGTTGTAGAACAATCCGCATAGTGTCAAAACTTGTATCTCCTACCTGTCGTAGGATGTAGAAAGATGTTCCTATTGGCAACATACTTACAAAAACTGCCATGTCTACAACTAAAAGTCCTTTCTCTTATCAGATATTCTCTGATCATTTAAGTAACCTGTTCTATAACAAACATCTTTTCAAAGATTTCAAATTTGCTGCCAATATATGCCAGTTCTTGCGTATAACCTCCATGATATCTTTATTATCTGAGGTAAAGGGAAGACAATCTACAATCTCTGTTATGAGGTGTTCCATTTATCAGGATCTATCCTGTTCCCCTTGGAGAAGTAAGGTTTACCTCTCCCCTTTTTCTCCAGATGTATTACTTGGAACTGTGTGTCACACTCAAGTTCAGTATATCCTCCACTTATAAATTCTTCCTTCAATAACTTCATCTGTTCAGTCAAAATAACATCATTACTAGTAAGCCTAGACAGATGTAAAGCCTGTCCATTCAAAATATTTTTAAAAACATAATTCGGATGCATACTAGACCTCATTAAGAAGCTATTCTTTTTACAATTATTTCTAAATATCAGAGTATCTATAGAGGTTAGTTAGTTTCACATCTAAAAACTCATGGGATGTCAATTTTAGAAATGAAGTACTACCATTCAGATATTCAATAAAAATGTTTAGTTCTTCCATAGAACCTCACCATATACAAAATATATCATCCACAAACCTTCTATAATATAATAGATGTCAACTATACCGGTTGTTAGCTATTAACACTGAATTCTCCCAATGTGCCATTAGCCCTGTATTCTCTCAATTTGCCATAACAATGTTGGCATATGAGTTGACACATGGGGTATCCATGTACCCATGACAACCCTAAAAAGTTGTATGTAGTATTTAGCATCAAAAGTAAACATATTGTTCATTATTACTTCAAGAACTCTCTCATGTATTGTACCACAACATCATTACGGATACAAGTGAATAACGAACAAACATCCAATGTAACTAAAAGACCTAACTCACACAAATGGAACCATTTCCAAAACCTCAGAAAGGTTTACTAAAAAATGTTGCATGTCCCTCAAAATAGTGGGTGACTTCAAAAGTAAGGGGGTGCAAGTAAATTGATATAGGCTCATTGAGTCATCCTTGTCCCACTACAATGGGCCTATATGGTGGATCTATCAAAGATTTGTGGATCATAGGAAGCCTTTAATCAAAGGTATTACAGGTTTTTCCACCATACAAAAATCATACAAGTCTTTACTAATATACCTGTAAGAGACACTATCAAATAATTCACAATGAACATTGCTTATCAACTTTTGTATATCTATTAAACTTCTTCTTTTGGCTTTTCCCAGTTAGGGGTCGCCACAGCAGATCACCTGTCCGCTCATGATTGGTAGTAGAGTTTTACAGTGTCGAGTTGGCAACCCAGCACCCAACCTTCCACAGAAGGCACACACATGCACACACTCACTCACACCTAGGGCCAATTTATAGTGCCCAATCCACCTACAGCATGTCTTTGTGATGTGGGAAGAAACCGCAGCACCCGGAGGAAACCCATGCGACCACAGGCAGGACATGCAGACTCCGCACAGAAGGCACCCCAGACGAGGATCAAACAACAGAACCTCTTGCTGTAAGGTGACAATGCTAACCGATGCACCACTGTGGCTGCCCATTGTATATTTATTAAACTAATAAGCTTATATGGGTTTACTATCGTTTGTTGGAACAGCACATTTCCCATTTGAATCAATGAAAAGTAAAACTGAAATAAAACAAAATGAACAGTCACAATGCCGACCAAATGCTCGACACATTTGAGTCGACATGGTTACCGAAATCAGCACGTGATAGCCATATAGGAGCTGATGTAAATCAAGCTCCTATACGACATATCCCATTTTGGCAGGAGGGCAAGCCCCCCACACCCCTACTTATATATTCTAACTCCGAGATCGCACTACAGTGAGGATATGGATGGATTTCTAATCCCCACTGTATCGCGATCTCCGTGCAGATAGTCGAATTAAACTTATGAGAATGCAGTAGTGCATCCGTATAGTGTAATTCTACTATCTCATCCACTTTTGTTTTGTGCTCGACATTCTGATTTTCAGCAGCAATGCTGCCGACAGAATATCGTTCGCACAAACAATAGTAAACCACTTATATGTAGTAACATCAGACATTTCAAGCATTTTGTTCACATAATCTTGCCATTTCAGTGGCACCACCCTTATCAGAAGGACAAATTATAATATGCACATCTTTTTGTAGCTCCTGCAGAGCTCAAAAGTTATTTGATGCAAAATTATAAAAACATTTCTTAATAGATATATTACAGAATTCAAATAATTCATGCTCACAAGTATGTGAGAAGGCTTCTACATGGAGATGAAATTCATGGCAAAACACACTCAGTTTCTTCAAAGAAGGATGCTGTACATCAGAACTGGAGAATAAAACATTCAACATACTACGATAGAATAGTTTCAGATCCGTCATAACATCACTAAAATTACTAGTAGCTATAGGAATAAAAGTCAGTCCTTTACTTAAAACTTAACTGTTCATCACTCAAGATAACATCAGAAAAAATATATATTAGTTCTCCTTCATTTGTTTCCAAAAATTCTTGACTGATGGAGTGACTGTCCACTGGAATGTTTCCATCATTTCCTTCCCTGACTGGGAGACCTCTGCCTCTCTCCTGTCTCTTATGGGAAGAGGCAAGTTTAAAGACAACTGCTTGTCACTATATATAGTATGAGAACTGGTTTAGGTCTCACTGTGAAATGACTGTGATAGAGAGAAGGATGCAGCATTATCTAGGCCTGCAGTAGAAGTATTAGGCACAGTGGAAATATTCACAAAAGAATCCAAGGAGGTACCAGGAGCTATCACCCTCATATCATCATTCACTTGTTCATCAGGTGAGTTTTGTATTTTATCCATGGACTTCACCTGCTTATGTTCCTTGTCTCTAGGCCATGAAGAAACATTACTAAATTTAAAATCTCTTAAATCTCTTTCTAGCTTCGACCATTTTTGCTGTTGTAATTTACACTCAAATGAGGTGACGAATGAAATAATGTCATCAACAGCTTTCTCAGCCATAGTCTGATAATTGCTCCAAATAATTTATTTCTAATCCCATTCAATTCTGTCACCATACTTTCTTCAAGCTGAAGTGAATGTTGAATCAAAAGTTGTACATAACCAAAACTTGTATCTAGATTTAACTTCTGCCACTTAGATAACAAGTCAGGATAATTCTGGCCATATGCAGGCATTTTGATAATATGTAACCCACATGGTTGTTGTTGCTGTTGTGTCTTTTTGGCTTTTCCTGGTTAGGGGTCACCACAGCGGAACTCCGGTCTACTAATGATTGGCAGTATATTTTTATGGTGCCGAGTTGCCAGCCCGACGCCCAACCTTCAGTGAAGGCATGTCCATTCATGCATGTCTTTCAGAGGCTACTCAACTAAAATGCAGACAAGCCTCAATATATTTCCTCTGCCATTGCCACTAATGTTTAACAAAGGCTTCCACTAGTTCTCTACACAGTCTAAGATATTCACGTATATCAAAATGATCAAATCCATCACCTTCATTCATGTCTTTTAACTCAAATAATAATAATGGATTACCTTGTGTTCGAACCAGTTCATTAACTAGACCCTTGTCCTTTACAGAGTCTCCACAAACAGGATTAAAATCCAGTTTAATGTCAAGTCCCTTGGTCATGCTTCTGGGCAGAAGAATCAACAGCAGCAAACAGCAAAATCAAAACCACTGCACCAGATAAAGTCCAATTCCCACTTCAAATAAATGTATCAATGAATTCAAACAGGCAGAGGACCAGCATGGCATAAAATCACAAAAACTTTTATTAGAAACCAAATATGAAGTTAAAAACTGTGTAAGCACTTTCACGTAGTGCTACTACACTTCAGACATAACTGCTTTAAACAAACAACTCTCCTTTTAAAATAATTACCATCCAATTACATCCCTAGACCAGTTAAAACTAATTGGGCTCATTAAAAGAAACAGTGTGTTAACGCCATCATACTGCAAATACAAAATGCTCTGCTTACTGATAAACCCATATGTACAGAACTGCATTCAAATCAATGCAATATGCAGTGCAAAATGCTTTCTAATACTATAAAAATCTATCACATTATTAATAATCATCACACTCTGTTTCTTTTAATGAGATAAGTAATTGTATTTCAAAAGTTAGGCATAAAGTGTATTGCACAACCTTCAGACTCTGATCTTTTAGGAGTCTCCCCAGACTACATACATAGATACAGGAGTATCCCTTAATCATCCTTGTCTGTTACTGACTGGGGAAAAATAAGGAGAAAAATTTTAATTTTCTGATTATGCTGTTTAATCTGAACAGGGCTGTGATATGACACTGTTAGGATAAAGCTGATTATGGCCCCTGCTCTCACAGGGCTGTGATATGACACTGTTTGGATAAAGCTGATGATGGCCCCTGCTCTCAACTGTACCCATTCTAACACCAGCCTTGCTCAGATGTGTGTGTACAGAAAGCAGCTGTAGGTGGTGTGTGTGTGGGGGGAGGCTGGAGATTATATAGTTATTACTTCTTTAATTTTCATCACAGTCAAATCTTAGAGATGTTTGGGATGAGGAACAGATAGAAAGTTATAATAGTTTGAAAAAGTTGAAGAATAAGGCAAAATGTATGAAAAGGAAGACACAAAGTAATGTGCATGGTGTGAGGAGCCAAAGATGGGAGGAAACAGGGGGGAGGACTGGAGTGTTCATGTGGGGGATGGCTGCAAAACTGACCTAGGCCACCATTTCACTAAGTCCAGACCTGTCTATAGAATTGTTGCAATGCATCATTGCTGCAACTAAATGCCAATAACTGTAAATGTCCCTTTGTGAGATGGACGAACATAGCTTTGTACATAATGCAAGAGCATTGTTGCTACAGGTAAGTCTGTGTGGTCTACTCCTAAAAGTTTGCACTTTGAACTAAAAGGTTGCTTAGGTAAGAGGGCAGTGACACAGTGATACTTAGACTAGAAGTACTTAGGGGGAACCCGAACGTGGCATTGGCTGGGGAGCCCACAAAATGCTAACACTGGCCTTGTAGGGGACTAATGAACATGGCAAGGTTGCAAATAGGTTTGTGCCCCTGCAAAAAATAAAGTTCACTGAAAAAGTGTTTTTTGGCTTTTTTTTTCCTTTTCAATCAATAATATTTGGGTGAAAGCTATTCAGTCAGTCAACATGAATCCATAGCCTCATAGGATCATAGGAAGTTATTAGGCTATTGGCCCGGAGGCCCCTATAAGCCTAGCCAAGAGTTTAACCCATGTTTATACAAATCAGAACCCGATGCCCCTGTCCAGCAGGGCACGGATGGAATCCTGGAATCCCAGGGATGTATTTTCTATTTCCCATCCAGTTATCCAGGTTGCACTTAAGGGGTAAAAAAGTATTCTTCTTGACATGGAGAGGACTCTATTCCACAGATGAGGGAGTCTCTGGGACACAAATCTGTTCTGCCAACAAGTCCTACTGATGTCACAGACCATGTTGAGACTGCACATGCGAGTTGCTTGATTGGACCCCGACTTGCGGATATGCAGCAGTCCCATCAAGGTGGGGACTGAGGTCACCTTATATGCCAGACAGAGGTCACCTCTGAGGAGTCTGTATGAAGATGAGTAGAGGAAAAGATTTTTGAGGCCCTGGATTCTCCTGGTGAATAACCTCTGTGTTCTCTCCAGCTGCTGCATGTGCTTTGAGAAGTACATGCCAAATGGGGGTGTTGTACGCAATAATATATGGGTGAAAGCTATTCAGTCATGGCATTTATGGCAGTCATGGCTTAGTGGTAGGTCATACAGACTAATGTTACCAATAATGGGCCTTATAAGGGAAGGATACAGGGATGTTATGACTTCCTTGTCCCTGGATGAGATACCCTTACTTATAACGTGGGCCATATAGAAAGCTTTCAATACAATGGAAGCAACATGGTGGTCAAAAGTCAGGTTGCTATCAATCTGGGTGCTCAAATAGCTCATGACCGATTGCATGCTTAGGACGTTGTTATTAATGTGATGATCTGTGGGGACATCGCTCTCCCCAAAGGGGATGATGATGCATTGTTTTTTGTATTCAGCTTGAGGCCATGTTCCTGGCACCAGTCATGTGTTTGTGCGAGACCCTCTTGGAGGATGTCCATGTTACTAGGGGAACTGATGACAGGGCCCAGCTTGCAGTCATCTGAAAACTTGGTCAGCCATAGCCCACTGGTTTTGGCCTGCACCTCAAAAAAGTATATACCAAATAAGAGAGGCCCCAAGACTGAACCCTGGGATATGCCACTCGGTCTGGGGAGATGGTGACTTTGAAAATGACCGCTTTATGGTCGGATCTTACAAGGGAGGATGATATTGCAGGGATGCTGCAGTGGTTACTCATGTTGGTTAATACCAAGTCCAAGATTTTATCATCTTTTGTGGGGGTATTGATTAGCTGTTTCAAGGCATCTGCATTGACAAAATCGAGGAATCTTTGGGCATTTGTGTTCTAGCATAAGACTTTCTTTCATTCTATGTTTGGGTAAAGTCACCAAGGATCAGGGTAAAGGGTTGAATCTTGATAAATTTGAAGAGGTCTAGATAAGCAGATAGGGCACCTTGAGTCAGACTTGGGGACTGGTAGATAGCTATGATTTGTATAGGGGTCTTGTCAATGGTTAACTGCATCTGAAGTGTCTCCTGTGCATCATACTGTTTGCTAGAAACAACAAATGGTGTTACTGCCAAAATTCAGCAAGACAACGATACCACACCAAGAACTTTATTAGATAAAGCTTTCGGGTCTACACCCTTCATCAGTATCATACTGATGAAGGGTGTAGACCCGAAAGCTTTATCTAATAAAGTTCTTGGTGTGGTATCGTCATCATACTGTTTGACCAGCCGGGAGGTGTGTATGTCTTTAATATAAATACTGAAACTCCACCCCCTTTGGCTTTACTACCCACAGTTTTGGGTCTGAATGTATAATAGGATGAGTAACCAGTTATGGCTGAGGTGCTCTCCGCAGCTTTGAACCAGGTTTCTGTGACTGCACAGATGTCAGCATTTTCCAGGGTTAAGAATGCTTGCAATGAGTGCAGTTTCATGTTTAGACTCCTAGCATTTAGCAGCATGACCTTTAAAAATTTAAACAAAAAGCAAATTAATGTTGGTAGTTTTAATCTCATCACTTTATCTAAAAAAAAGCACTATGGGGGAGGCAAATACCTTTGCCAGAAGCGTGAAGCCCAAGTGAAACAGATGCAGGCTATCTCTGGCAAAGCGTCGTGGTCTGTCAATCATATCTTGCCAGGCTGTCAGGCATTGGATCCCTCTGTAAAGACACCAGAAACTAAGCCAATTGTTAAAGTCAATCATTTTCTGTTTGTATTGAGGCATCATTCTGGGTGACAATAGAATGTTGTTTAAGGCTAGGGACATACCTGCCTAGGACACACATTCAGCGAGTTCAATCATGTTTCTCTTCTTATAGTCCAACTGGTATGTCTCAAATCATTCACACAAACATGGACTATGACAGAGTCATAACAGTACCCGTTTTTGAGAGACTTGACTACGTGTGTGATATGGCAGATTCTGGCCCCTGACAGACAGCTAACTGTGACCTTCTCCTTAAAAAGCCTGGTGATAGACACATCTGGGTGTCTCACAATGGAGTCTCCTAAGACTAACATGTTGGGTTTATGGTTAAGCTTTACTGGTTGTGGGAAACAGGTGTGTGAACTATGTATGGTATGTGGTGTGGAGGGCTGTGGAGATAGTGTGTGTTTTTGCCTCGGAGGTCTCCTTTGTTTGGGTATGTTTTTGTTGAGGACATCCACATTTGTGGGTGTGTTGTGTAGGTTTGGGTGTTGTTTGAGGTATGGTGATTGTGTTGACAACCTTCTCAGTGCCAGATATACAGGCTTGTGAGGGAGAGAGCATAGACTCTAGGTTCCTAATGTAATTGCAACTCTAGAAAATTGTGTTCCTAAGTGGTAGTAAAAGGTGGCTGTCTGTGTACATAAGGCAGTTGCTACTGTCTCAGGATGCCCATATAAACCAGACTGGCAGGAGAGACTGTAGGAAATTTTCCATCCATATTTGTCAGAATCTGAGAAAAAGGATAAAGAAAGCTAAGGGGAAATCCTAAAGCCCAAGTGCTTAACCCAAAACTAACAGGCTATAAATAAATAGTAACAAATGCAACAGAAAGGATGCAATTGAACACTTTAGAGAAACAAGCTGCAGCAACTTACAGAAAAAGCAAGATGAAGTAATTAAGCAGGAGGTGGAGGAAACACAAATACAATAAAAGAAGCTGAATAAAGTGCTTTTTTGTTTTTGTTATTTTTAGTTAGTAAACTGGAACGGGAGAGAGGAGAAACGGAAGAAAATTCAAGGTTTAGGAACTAAGGGGTTTCACCTTCCGAAATAATCAATGAATTACGTAGAATGAGCTAATGAGATGGGACTAGGAGGAGCATCCCTTATCAAATTTACAGTATGGGTGGAACACAGCAAAAGCCCCAAACTATACGAAAAGAGCAGTTAGGCGGGAGGCTGTAAGAAAAACAAAAATTCATCCAGAGATCAGTAAATATATAAATGGAGACACAGAAAAGTAAATAATTCAGTCAAACAAATAAATAAAAACAGTGCAGTGTTGTTATGCAAATAACTAAAAAAACAGTGCAGAACTGATAAGCAAATACATATACCTAGTGCAGTACAAAGTGTAAAAAATGTACTTGTGTAGCTCTGTAATTCAGATTAAGAAACACTCTCCAGCAGGCACAAATGGAATTCTAGCAAGATATGCAGAAATTCACTCAAATGTAATATTTTTACACCAGCAAGATAAAAGACCGTTCCAAAGCCACACACAGAGACAAACAGATAACACAGAAGCTGTTTGACCAGTTTTTCCTCTCGGGAATGATATTCTGCAATGAATACATCACAAACTCACAGTACGGGCAGGCAACAGCAAGCTACCAATCATTTCTTCATCATTGCCCTAAATCATAAAAATATGCTGCAATAAAACCAACAGATAGTTCACATACTCTAATTGCATACAGTTAATAGCGTATGCCATGAAACTATTTTTAAAGTAATGCAATGCAGACCTGCAAAGCATAATGCTTACATCCTGCAGTTTTGTTGCAGATCACTTCTACTGAAAACATTCAGAACAAACCGTAGTCAGTTTACTTACTTGTATCTCCTGGAATTCTGTCTCATTCTTGGTTTGTAAATCTTTAAGATCTCTGACTTTTAGTTCCAGGGATGACAATGATGTTTTCAATTTTTCCTGTAGATTTTAACAAATTAAAATAAATAAGTGAATAAACAAGAGCAGCAAACTATAATAATCCCTTTATATATGGGGGTGGGGAAGCAAAATACATGGTTTTCTATTAAATCCTGAAAACTAGAGCACTTTGGCAAGCACACAATTTTAAAAAATATGTTTCAGGATTACTACTATTTTACTGTGCACTTGTGCCGTCTCTTTTGGTTTTGTAGTTGTCTATTAAAAACTTTATTTGGAAAGCGGAGTGTAATGGACAGATGTACAGACAGTGGTGTGTATGTTAAGAACCACAAGTTATGGTCAAGAGCAACTGATATTTATTTTACAAAATTACACAACACATAATGAGCACATCCTATAATCTAAAGTTCAAAGTTCAGAAAACGGATAAACCCTGAAACTGGAAGTGATATTTATTATATAACTACAACAAAGAAAGGACAAAAACTGAGAAGTAAAACTATGGAAAACACCTCCAGTGCCATCTAGCCACAAACAGAATCAGGTAACTGATGGGGGGCTCAAGGCATCTGGCTTGCACATATATACATAAATTATATATATATATATATATATATATATATATATATATACACACACATACACATATATATACATATACATATATACATATATATATATATATATATATATATATACACACACACACACACACATACACATATACATATGTATTATATATAAAAACACACATTTTATATATATATATATATATATATATATATATATATATATATATATATATATACATATATATATATATACATACACACACACACACACACACACACATATATACATATGTATATGTGTGTGTGTGTGTGTGTGTGTGTGTGTGTGTGTGTGTGTGTGTGTGTGTGTGTATATATATATATATATATATATATATATATATACACACACACACACAAACACTTCAAAACTTCCCAAGACGAACAAAAGATGATGGAGCCAGTGATAAGCTTCCGTCCCTTTATTACATTTTTTATATATATATATATATATATATATATATATATATATATATATATATATATATATATATATATATATATATATATATATATACATATACACACACACATTGGGCTATATATATATATATATATATATATATATATATATATATATATATATTGATGGGCTGTGGACCTGCTTTCCCTCATTTAATGCCTTGGTAACTGCCTCAAAGAAGTCCACCAGGTTTAGGAGGCATGATCTGCCCTTAAAGTCAAACTGGGCTATATATATATATATATATATATATATATATATATATATATATATATATATATATATATAGCCCAGTTTGGCTATGTTAAGGGCAGATCATGCCTCTTAAACCTGGTGGACTTCTTTGAGAGAGTTACCAAGGCATTACACGAGGGAAAGCAGGTCCACACAGCCCATCTAGATCTCGCAAAGGCTTTGGACACCTTTCCCCATTCTAGTATTATAGACAAGCTCACCAGCTTGAACAAAAACCTTTACATTATGAGATGGGTTGCCACCTTGCTCATGGATAGAACCCACATGGAGAGAGTTGCAGGCTCTAGGTCAGACTCTAAACCAGTTACAAGTGGCATCCCCCAGGGCTCAGTCCTACTACCCCTCCTGTTCGGTATATCCTTCTCAGAGGTATAGGCAAGCAGAGGAAGACTATGGCTGACCAAGTTCGCAGACAACTGCAAACTAGGGGCCATAATTAATTCTCTGGCTGATACGACACCCTCCAGAAGGGTCTCAATGAGACGGATACCTGGTGTCAAAATCATGGCCTCAAGCTAAATGCCAAAAGTGCATAGTCATCCCCTTTGGAAAAAATAAAGTACCCACAAACTACCACATAGGTGGTAGTCCCCTAAATACAGAAAATACAATAAGGGATCTGGGGACCCAAGTAGATAGTATTCTCTCCATTGATAATCATATTGCCAAAATGGTTAGAAAATCCTTCTATGTGGCCCACCTAATCACAAAAGGGTTTTCATCTAGAACAAGAGGTTATTGTGCCTCTCTACTCATCACTCATTAGATCCATCATAGAATACAATGCCCCATTTGGGATGTACCTTAAAAGACACCTGCAACAGCTGGAAAGACCACAAAAGTACCTCACCAAGAGGATTACTGGCCTCAAAAAGATGCCCTATGCAGCCCGACTCAAGAAACTATAGGCTGTACTCAGTTGCATACCGCTTACTCAAGAGGTGATCTATGCCTGACATACAAGGCCATGTCCAACCCAGAATTAAAGGACATGCTCCACCTAAAAAAAAAAAAAAGAAATCCCGGAGAGCCACACGCTCTAGAGATATAAACCTCACCACAACGATAAATAGGACATGTTGGAGAGATAGATTCCTGTCCCAGAGACTCCCCATGCTTTGGAACAGGATTCCAGTATACATCAGGCAGAGCCCATCACTAACTCTCTTCAAGAGAAACCTTGACGGGTGAATGGGAAACAGAAAATTTACTCTGGGGATCACTGCAGTGGCTCTGCTGGACAGTGGCGCAGGGAACTAATGGCTCTGCTGGACAGAGGCACAGGGAAGTAATCTAAGGGGGTGGCGAAAGCCAACACATTCTGGCTAGGCTTATAAATGCCCTTGGGCAGATATATAGTTTCATAGGTAAGTACTAGACTATATATATATATATATATATATATATATATATATATATATATATATATATATATATATATATAT
>NC_056744.1:1694359890-1694427390 GCF_019279795.1 Protopterus annectens | reverse complement strand
CTGGCACTGCCCAGTGCAAAGGACCACGCAAATACGTTTTTTATAGCAGGGAAGTGAAAGAGAAAGTAATTAGCCCAAAATGGCCAATAAACTACTAACATCTGGGATGAAACCACTCCTCCAGGGACAGATAGACTGCACAAAGCTCCCCTCTCCAACAGGTGAGCAGAGAAACTTCTTCTATCCAAGTAAGGTATGGGCAACACAGAAACTTGTAACACAGCCCTGGATTCAGCAATAACCAGAAAACTGGACTATACTAGTTCAGAAAGGCAGGAAACTAACTATATTTTTTTTTCCAGAAAATATTGCAGATACAATCAAAACACACATAAAAGGCTATTGCACTTTAATGTGTAGCCTACACAGTTAAACAGATGATTTAAACACAAAAATGACTTAATTCAAGTGCAGGCAGCAAATAAGTACAATATGTAGCAACAACAAACTTTTAAATCACAGATTAGCTAAAAAAAACTGATGTTTTAGGCGGAATTAGTTAAGACAGCAAGAAAAGCAGAAAAATGATACTTAAATCACTCCAAAGTCTCTCTTTTGTCTCTCTGCTCTCTGCCGACTCTGCAGAACACCTGGAAGGCACTTGCTGAGCTGAATACAAGCGCAAAAACTGCGCAAATGCATTTTTTATAGCAGGGAAGTGAAAAAGAGAAATTAGCCCAAAATGGTCAATAAACTACTAACTTCTGGGCTGAAATCACTCCTCCAGGGACATATAGGCTGCTCAAAGCTCCCCTCCTCTCACGGGTGAACAATGAAACTTCCTTCTATCCAAGTAAAGTATGGGCAACACAGAAACTTGTAGCACAGCCCTGGATTCAGCAGTGACCTGAAAACTGGACTATACTAGTTCAGAAAGGTGGGAAACAAGTATATTATATATATATTTTTTTCAGAAAAATAGAGCAGATACAATCAAAACAACAATTTGCCCAATTAACCAGTTAAAAAGCTCAAAACTGAGCCCTGTTCCAGCAGTCTTCAATCAGATAAGTTTTAATTGCAGAATCCTGCCACTAGGGTACAGAGAAACCTTCTCCAAAGGAGATGGCCTGGATCAGTGCACAAGTTATACATGACAAAGCTAGATCCAGCAGGTCTGAATCTAGTCTATGCTAGAGCAAACAAGGCATACCGATTTTATAAAGAAACAGTTCAAGTAAGCATGCGCAATAAGCCTTTAACCAGAAATTCCCAGCTCAGAAGGGCAGAATCTAGCCTCTCCTCCCACAATAGTGCAGACCACAAACCACCTTAATGTAAAATAACTGGCCTGAAGCCCAAGTGCTTAACCCAGAACTAATACACATTTATAATAACAGACACTGAGCCTTCGATCAGCAGTTCCCAACTTAGAAGGATGTACGCTACCTGTCCTGCCACAACAGTGCAGACCACAAACCTTCTTAATGTAAAACAACTGTTTGAAACCCAAGTGCATAAACCAAAGGCCTTAGAATAACAGTTACAATGTAATCAGGCAACTAACAAGCAGCAATAAAGGCAGCAGAATAAATTCAATTGAGTACTTTTAAGAAGAGACAAAAAAACCCACCACTGGGGATGCACAAGCCAGTGCATTTCTTTGTGCCAGTCCCAAGCCCGGATAAATGGGGAGGGTTGCATCAGGAAGGGCATCCGGCATAAGACTTCACCAAAACATTTCATGCAGACACCAAGAAAATTTTTTTATACCAGATCAGTCAAGGCCCGGGTTAACAATGTCTGCCACCAGTACCGTTAGCCTACAGGGTGCTGGCAGAAATTGGGCTACTGTTGGCCGAAGGAGGAGAAGAGGTGGAAGACATGGCCGAAGGCAGAAAGAGAGGAGAAAGGCTAGGACTGTGGTAGTGAGGGTCGGAACTTTGAATGTTAGCAGTATGACTGGTATAGGGAGAGAGCTAGCTGCTATGATGGACAGAAGGAAGGTTGGTATATTATGTGTGCAAGAGACCAGATGGAAGGGGAGTAAGGCTAGGTGTATCGGAGGTGGTTTCAAATTGTTTTATCATGGTGTGGATGGGAGGAGAAATGGCGTAGGAGTTATTCTGAAGGAACAGTATGCTGAGAGTGTTTTGGAGGTGAAAAGAGTGTCAGATAGAGTGATGTTTATGAAGATGGAAATTGATGGTGTAATAATGAATGTTGTTAGTGCGTATGCTCCACAAGTTGGGTGTGCAACGGAAGAGAAAGAAAAATTTTGGAGTGAATTGGATGAAGTGTTGATGACTGTACCCAAGGGTGAGAGAGTGGTGATTGGAGCAGATTTCAATGGGCATGTTGGTGAAGGGAACAGAGGGGATGAGGAAGTGATGGGTAGGTATGGTGTTAAAACAAAGGAATGCAGAAGATCAGATGGTAGTGGATTTTGCGAAAAGGATGGACATGGCTGTGGTGAATACGTATTTTAACAAGAGGGAGGAGCATAGGGTGACATACAAGAGTGGAGGAAGATGCACACAGGTGGATTATATCTTATGTAGGAGGGCCAGTTTGAAGGAGATTGGAGACTGTAAAGTGGTGACCGGAGAAAGTGTAGTTAGGCAGCATAGGATAGTGGTTTGTAGGATGACGGTTATCAAGAAGAGGAGGAGGAGTGTGAGGGCAGCACCAAGGATCAAGAGGTGGAAACTGATAAAGGGTAATTGTGAGGTGGAGTTCAGGGATGAGTTAAGGCAGGCACTGGGTGGCAGTGAAGAGTTACCAAATAGCTGGGTAACTACAGCAGAGCTAGTAAGGGAGACAGCTAGAAAGGTGTTTGGTATCACATCTGGACAGAGGAAGGATGACAAGGAGAGATGGTGGTGGAATGAGGAAGTACAGGAGAGTATACAGAGAAAGAGGTTGGCAATGAAGAAGTGGGATTGTCAGACAGATGAAGAAAGTAGACAGGAGTATAAGGAGATGAGGTGCATGGCAAAGAGAGAGGTGGCGAAGGCTAATGATAAAGCATATGAAGAGTTGTATGAAAGGTTGGACACTAAGGAGGGAGAAAAGGACCTATACTGATTGGCTAGACAGAGGGACCGAGCTAGGAAAGATGTGCAGCAGGTAAAGGTGATAAAGGATAATGAGGGAAACACACTCACAAACGAGGAGAGTGTGTTGAGAAGATGGAAAGAGTACTTTGAGGGGTTGATGAATGAAGAGAATGAGAGGGAGAGAAGTTTGGATGATGTGGGGATAGTGAATCAGGAAGTGCAATGGATTAGCAAGGAAGAAGTAAGGATAGCTATGAAGAGAATGAAGAATGGAAAGGCTGTTGGCCCAGATGGCATACCTGTGGAAGCATGGAGGTGTTTAGGTAAAATGGCAGTGGAGTTTTTAACCAGATTGTTTAATGAAATCTTGGAAAGTGAGAGGATGCCTGAGGAATGGAGAAAAGGTGCTTTGGTACCGATTTTTAAGAATAAGGGTAATGTGCAGAGCTGTAGTAACTACAGAGGGCTTAAATTGATCAGTCACAGCATGAAGTTATGGAAAAGAGTAGTGGAAGCAAGGTTAAGAAGGAACGTGATGATTAGTGATCAGCAGTATGGTTTCATGCTGAGAAAGAGCACTACAGATGCAATCTTTGCTCTGAGAGTGTTGATGGAGAAGTACAGAGAATGTCAGAAAGAGTTGCATTGTGTTTTTGTAGACTTAGAGAAAGCATATGACAGGGTGCCTAGCGAGGAGTTGTGGTATTGTATGAGGAAGTCAGGACTGTCAGAAAAGTATGTAAGAGTGGTACAGGATATGTACGAGGGTAGTGTGACAGTGGTGAGGTCTGTGGTGGGAGAGACGGATGCGTTTAAGGTGGAGGTGGGGTTACATCAAGGATCAGCTCTGAGCCCTTTCTTATTTGCAATGGTGATGGACAGGTTGACAGACGAGATCAGACAGGAGTCCCCGTGGACTATGATGTTTGCAGAGGACATTGTGATCTGTAGTGAGAGTAGGGAACAGGTGGAGGAGACCCTGGAGAGATGGAGATATGCTCTAGAGAGAAGAGGAATGAAGGTCAGCAGGACTAAGACAGAATATGTGTGTGTGAATGAGAGGGAGGATAGAGGAATGGTGAGGATGCAAGGAGTAGAGGTGGCAAAGGTGAATGAGTTTAAATACTTGGGGTCAGTAGTTCAGAGTAATGGTGAGTGTGGAAGAGAGGTGAAGAAGAGAGTACAGGCAGGATGGAGTGGGTGGAGAAGAGTGTCAGGAGTGATTTGTGACAGACGAGTACTTGTAAGAGTGAAAGGGAAGGTCTACAAGAGGGTAATGAAACCAGCTATGTTATAAGGGTTGGAGATAGTGGCATCGACAAAAAGGCAGGAGTTTGAGCTGGATGTGGCAGATTCAAAGATGTTAAGATTTGCACTGGGTGTGACGAGGGGGGACAGGATTAGGAATAAGTATATCAGACGGTCAGCCGAAGTTGGGAGGTTTGGAGACAAAGCCAGAGAGGCACAATTACGTTGGCTTGGACATGTGCTGAGGAGGGATGCTGAGTATATTGGGAAAAAGATGCTAAGGATGAAGCTACCAGGTAACAGGAAAGGAAGACGGCCTAAGATAAGGTTTATGGATGTGGTGAGAGAGGACATGCAGGTGGTTGGTGTGACAGAGCAAGATGCAGAGGACAGGAAGAAATGGAAACAGATGATCCACTGTGGTGACCCCTAATGGGAACAGCCGAAAGAAGATGATGACTTTTAAGAAGTGGCAAAAGCAAAATAAGGTAATAAAGTAGGAAGATACACAAATACAGTAAAGCAGATGAAGTGGAATTTTTTTTTGTAGAGGGAGGAAACAGAGCAGATTAAGATACTATAGGGGAATGTCATTCTCAAGTGCTCTCTCTGTACACAGCAGAGGAGATGGGACTGGTAGGACTATCTGAAATCAAAATATAATCTCAATGTACACACAATATTTACTGAATCAAAGACACACAGTATTTACTGAATCAAAGCTTAAATAAGTGCAGAGAAAAGTACACTTAAATCAGCTTGTGTCCAGTTGATATATGCAGACAAGTCTCAGTAGCCAGCAACTCCGATTAAAATGATTACTAGAAATGTGTATACATGCACACACTATATATATATATATATATATATATATATATATATATATATATATATATATATATACACATATATACATATACATACACACACACACATATGGATATATACATATATACACACACATATAGATATATTATATATATTTATATATATATATATATATATATATATATATATACACATCTATATATATATATATATATATATATATATATATATATATATATATATATATATATATATATATATATATATATATATATAGCTATATATACACACACACACATACATATATAAAAAGATGCAGCAAAACACCCACAAGACAAATGCTTCTTTGTAAATATAAAAAGTCACGAATAAAACAGCAAATGTAACAACGAAGCAAACAGGCTATTCCAATAAATGTAAAAGCATAAACCTTTTATTACTTCAAATAAACACGGTAAGCGCTTTCGCCGATAAGCTTCTTCAGACCTCATAGTACAATATTAAAGAGAAGTCTTTTTATGGAATATAAATGTGTGTATATGTGTTTGTGTGTGTGTGTGTATATATATATATATATATATATATATATATATATATATATATATATATATATTCTTTATATGTAATTATGTATTATGTATTTTGCTATATAGTTTTATATGTATACTTGTTGGTTTAACATGCCTACTACTTTAAGAGCTCATTTCATTAACTTCAGGTTCTGTCCTGTGATTGGACTATCAGGATTTAAATTGCTATGAAAAGACTTCTCTTTAATGTTGTACTATGAGGTTTGAAGAAGCTTATTGACAAAAGCGCTTATTGTGTTTATTTGAAGTAATAAAAGGTTTATGCTTTTACATTTATTGGAACAGCCTGGTTGCTTCATTGTTAGATTTGCCGTTTTATTCGCGACTATACTATATATATATATATATATATATATATATATATATATATATATATATGTATTACATATACACACACACCCACCCACATACATACATACATCTGCATATATATATATATATATATATATATATATATATATATATATATATATATATATATATATATATATATATATATATACACACCACACACACACACACACACACACACACTACAAAGTGTGATACAAGACCTTGGGACACAGGTGAACAGTAGTCTCTCCTTTGATAATCACATCGCCACAGTGATCAGGAAATCCTTCTACGTGGCACACCTCGTCACAAAATTTTTCTCATCCAGAAAAATGTCATTGTTCCCCTCTACTCATCACTCATTAGACCCATTATAGAGTATAATGCCCCTTTTGGTATGTACCTCACAAGACATCTAAAACTACTGGAAAGGCCACAAAAATACCTCACAAAGAGGATTACTGGCCTCAGACAGATGCCTTACGCTGACCATCTCAAAAAACTCCAGCTTTACTCTGTCGCATATCGCCCACTCAGAGGCTATCTCTGCCTAACATACAAAGCTATGTCAAACCCAGAGCTGTTGGACATGCTCCACTTAAAGAAATCCCAATCCCTCTGAGCTACATGCTCTACGGACCTAAACCTTGTCACCACAATAAAACAGAACATGCTGGAAGGATAGATTCCTGTCCCAGAGACTTCCCTTACTCTGGAACAGACTACCTATCTAAGTCAAACAGAGCTCCTCATTAGCACTCTTCAAGAAAAATCTTTATGATTGGATGGGTAATAGGAAATTCACCCCAGGGATCACTTCTGTGGTTCTGCTTGACAGGGGCACAGGAAAATAATTTTCTTGGGTGGCGAAAGCCAGGGTACCTTTTTGGCTAGGCTTGTATAGGCCCTAGGGCCAATAGCCTAGTATCTACCTATGAACCTATATATATGTGTGTGTGTATACATACATACACACCCATACACGTGTTTAGATTTTATATATATATATATATATATATATATATATATATATATATATATATATATATATATATATATATACACACACACACACACATACCAGGGTTGCCAGATTTCCAAGGTAGGGACAAAAAAAAAAAGGTCTTTCACAGCAAATGAAGACCAAAAAAAAGGTCATTAATGCGGAATAGAGTTCCACATTAAAGAACAGAGCTCTGCACTAAACACGGACCTTTTCGTGTTTAATGTGTTGCAGTTCTGCATTCAACACAAGTAGCTCAGTGTTTACCGATTTTTGATTGGCCCATATACCAGCATACGGGCCAATCAAAAATCGCTAAACACGGAGCTTCTCATGTTTAATGTGGAACATTGCAGTTCCGCATTCAATACAAGTAGCTCCGTCTTTAGCGATTTTTGATTGGCCCATATACCAGCATATGGGCCAATCAAAAATCGGTAAACACGGAGCTACTTCTATTTAATGCGGAACTCAAGAAGCTCCGTGTTTAGCGATTTTTGAATGGCCCGTATGTCAGGTATACGGGCCAATCAAAAAAAAAAAAAAAACAAAACAAAGCGGAGGCTGGCCGGGATTTAAACCGGCAGGGCGGGAATCAGGATCAGGCTGCTGATCTCGGGACAGTCCCGCCCAAATAGGGACGTCTGGCAACCCTGATGCATACACACACACGTGTATAGATATATATATATATATATATATATATATATAAATGTATAGATACATACACGTGTGTGTGTGTGTGTGTATATATATATATATATATATATATATATATATATATATATATATATGTATGTATATATATATATATATATATATGTATAGGTACATACACACACACACCACATATACATACATATGTACACACACACACACACCACATATACATACATATGTACACACACACACACACACACACACACACACACACACACACACACACACACATATATATATATATATATATATATATATACACGAGAGACACATATAAGTCACACACAAATATATATTACACAAACGTGTGCATGTACATTATATACACACACGTATACATATTTTATATATATATTTGCACACACATAAATATTATATATGTAAAACTGCCACCTCCAGCTCTGATGCCTTTTTGTTAGTGCCAAAAAAATCAAGATAGTAAACCAAATGATGAAGTGGAGTTCAGCTAACAAAAATCCATGTAGAAACGAAAAGAGCAAACTCCACAACGTTGTAAACTTTTTAATAAAAATAAAGCTGAAGGTCCCATGGTCCTAAAGCTTGGTTATTTTATTAAAAGGTTGTACAATGTCGTGGAGTTTGCTTTTTCTTTTCTTCTTTTTGTCAGTGCCACTACCTACAACCCATATAACATAGCTGGTGTCACTACGACTTTGTAGACTTTTTCTTTCATTCTTACTGGTACCCATCTGTTATCCACCCACTCCACCCTGCCTGCACTCTCTTCTTCATCTTGCTTCCACATCTTGCTTCCACACTTACCATTGTTCTGAACTGTTGATCCCAAGTATTTAAACTCATCCACCTTTGCCAGCTCTACTCCCCACATCCTCACCATTTGTCTGTCCTCACTCTCATTCACAAACATTTATTCTGTCTTAGTCTTGCTGACCTTCATTCCTCACCTCTCTACAGCATATCATCCACTCTCCAGGGTCTCCTCAACCTGTTTCCCTACTCTCACTGCAGATCATAATATCATCTGCAAACATCATAGTCCAAGGCGGCTCTTGTCTTATCTTGTCTGTCAACCTGTCCATCATCAATAGAAATAAGAAAGGGCTCAGTGCTGATCCTTGATTTAATCCCACCTGCCCGCTGATCCTTGATTTAATCCCACCTCCACATTGAATGCATCTGTCACTCCTACTGCAGACCTCACCACTGTCACACTGCCCTCGTACATATCTTGTACCACTCTTGCATGCTTGTCTGCCACTCCTGACTTCCTAATACAGTACCATAAGTCCACAAAGACACAATGCAACTCCTTCTGACCATCTCTATACCTCTCATCAACACCCTCAAAGCAAACATTGCATCTGTAGTGCTCTTTCCTGGCATGAAACCATACTGCTGCTCACTAATCATCATCTCCCTTCTTAACCTAGCTTCCACTACTCTTTCCCATAATTTCCTACTGTGGCTGATCAATTTTATCCCTCTGTAGTTATAACAGCTCTGCACATCACACCCTTATACTTAAAAATCAGTACCAAAACATCTCTCCACTCCTATTTAATTCATTTATTTTACATTTTTGACTAGGTTAGTCCAGCTGAGCTAACAACCCTTTTCAGTGGAGACAAGGGCAGACAAGCTGCACAGATTTCAAATGACATTGTATAAGTAAAAATGATAAAAACAATATAAAAGAAAAACATTGACATTTTTAAGTAGGAAACAGTAAAAGCATAGGGATGTTGACATTACATGTAAAATATGTGCAGGAACTGGAACTGTATGCAAGTTTTATCATACAGTATATCAAGTTTGAAATACAGTCAAGGAGATTGCTTTTAGTGAGGAGCAGACAGGCAGTATTTAAGAAGAGAACATGTTTGGATACAGTAACAGAAAAAAAATAGATAATGAAGATGTTCAACAGAGTTAACACAGAATAGAAATAAAACAGTGAAAGGTAGATAGTGTGCTACAATAGGAGAGGGAGACAGTTTATGGAGGGTGAGCACAGTGACAAGAGACAAGACCAGTGACGTTTTAGGTAACCTTTGGTGGGTGATTTAAATCCATTGAGTTGCTTAAAGGACCACTACCTGCAAATGATGAAAAAAACACTTTTATCTAGTCATGATTTTCTGCACCTCTCAAAGCTGTCTGCCACAAAATAAGTATTCATTCTTAAATTTTATTATTTTTTTAATCCCTGTCTGCCCTCATGGGGGCAGACATCCTGATGAGAGTTTTTTCCCTCGATAGGCTAAATATGTACCAAAATACAGTATGTCAGCCCTGAATGTGAGGAAAAGTAGCCCTACCCTTTGTTATCAGATTAGGCTTCCATTCATTTACAATAGGAAACCTGAAAAAAACTGAAGTTTAAGACTCTGCAAATCAAGTGTCATTGACAGGTATACACCGAGTTTTACACATGTTCCCACTAAACGTAATCATTCTCTGATGAAAGCTTGCAAAACTGCCAACAAATTACTGAGATAAAAAAAGACTTTTTACAAAGAGCACTTTTCTTAGCTGCAGTTCCTGACCAAGTTACTCCTCCCATCTCCCCTCCTTCAAGGAGCCAGGATCTCATATTTCCAGCTTAAGTCAACATTTCATGACAAAGGACATAAAAGAAATCACAGCCTGGTGTGTCACTGAAACTCTTCCTTCATATGGTTCCCTATGCCTGAATTTTGACTAGCACTTTCTCATGAATTAGGAGATAAAAAAATACACAAATAGTGCTCCACAGTTTAGGTCAATATAGCAATTTCTTTAAATATGGACAGTAATATATTTAATTTTATATTTTGTTGAAATACAAAATACCACGTTCTCTTAGTGTTGCACTCGTATCAGAGAACATTGACTAGCACTGACAGACACATGCTGATCTATATTTGTAATGTTTCTGTATATGGTGTAATCTGTATACTGCTTCCTGGCGAATGTAAAAAAAAAATACAAAGTAAACAAGACTGAATGCTGTAAATAAATCCAAAGGTACTTCAAAAAAGTATTAGTTTAAGGGTGCACACGTATGCAATCAGCTTATTGCACTTTTTTTACTCTTTTATATCCCCCCCCCCCGACAGATTTGTTTTTCAATTGAATTGTACAGGTTATAGGTCACACTAAAGGTGGTAAAAGTTTTGAAATGATTTATTGTGGTCATTTTTTCTGTAACAAAAACCTGGCATTTTAACAGGGGTGTGTACACTTTTTATATCTACTGTATATAGATATTATAGTTATACAAGTGTATGTTTTTTATATATATTATATATATACATATACACATACATACACATATACATACACACACACATATACACACATATATCTATCTATATATATATATATATATATATATATATATATATATATATATATATATATATATATATATTGTCAAAGGAAAAATATACTTTAAAAATTATCAAAACATGGTAGGTTCAGGTTAAGGCACTTTAATCTTGGAGCAAGGAGACAAAAACGTGCTAATACAGAGTTTGTCTAACCAGAAACAGGAAATGCATTCATTTTTATAGGTTATCAAATTAATCCTGTCCTACCATGCTGACGTAACGAATTACCACCTTTTGGTCATCATCTGCTGACCATCTTTCCCATGATTTTCTGCTGATTTAAACAATTTTTATGTGAAACATCCTGAGGAAAACAACATGGCCTTGGTTACTTTCAGTTAGATACTTGTTATGTTACATTCAAGATACTATAGCTAAATCGAACACAATGCTAGCAGTTCATTTCTCTAAAAAGTCTTTGTCTAACTTATCTCTAACTACTGCAGCTGCAGAGGTTCCCATCCTCTGAACAAAGCTGTCTGTCTGGAATCATTACATTTATTCAATGGTATATTGTCTATTCATATGCTTCTGACCTAGCAGATTAACACCTGCTTCTCAAGTACATTTCCACAAGGCATAAACAAGAATATTGCTGTGCTAGCAGTTACTAGGTCAGAGGGCAATTTGCAAGTTTCAGTAAGCATGCTGCAGTTTCAATAAGGATTATTTCTGGCCTCATATGAAACTCAATTTATAAAAATCACAGTGCATAAGGAATAGAATGAAAAGCATATTAAAAACACTTGATTATTAATTTGTTATTAAGCAAACACATATTAATACATATTTTTCTAACATCTCCCTCCTGTTAATACTTTTTATTCTATTTTCAAAAAAAAGGATAAACAGTTTGCTTCTTTTCCTAACCTCTTCCATTTAGAATTTGCAGTTAAGAAAGTCATTTAGTTTAAACTTTTTATGAAAGCGTCTCACATTCTAGCAGCTTTTTAAATTCAGTACTTTGATACATAGTTTCAGATACAGATATATCTATGAATTCCTTAATTAATTTCTTCATGCAGTGCATTCTGCAACAAATACAAGCTCTTATTAGGAGTAAACCTACCCCAGTAGCAATCAGTATGTTCATAAAGATGGAACCCCACCCCCCAAAGGCATTTTGAAAAAACTCTGTCAGAGGGTTTGGGCCTGGTTTGGTCATGGCCGACACTTGCTGAATCACCTCGAGATGGTCATTTATCTCATGCTGATGGTCAGGAATAAACGCACAGCATTCTTCTTTGATTAAAGTGCAATGCCCACCTCTCGGCGCTAGGGTGAAGTCAAGAGCCATTCGGTTTTGAAGCACTACAGATTTCATGGCATTCAGTTTATCAGTTCGAGGGCAGAAAAAGTTGCATTACTCATTATTTTGAGAAGTTTAGACAGTTTTCGTAGTTTCCATATTGATTTAACTCCGCCATACATGGGTGATATACCTGCCCAGGATATAACAGCATCGCTCAAGTCCATGTGCACAAGTTTGGTTTCCACATTACGGTGGTCTTTCCAACCCGCTTCGATTCGTCCCACTGGATTCTCCGTTTTTTTAACAGTCTTTTTGGTTACGTCTTGAGTATTTCGAATACTCCCTTGAGGCAAGGCTGCAGTGTGTCAGATGGCCGGAACCAGGTATCCCAAAAAACAACTGCCAGACCAATTCTCAGGTAACCATTTATATGCCTTTTTCCCAGATACAAAATAACAGTCCTCTACTTTTGTCATTAGTTTGTTACGAAATGACTGCCCTGCATGAAACATTTTTTTTATCTATCACGGATAGTTGTTTGAAAAGTACAGGATTTTGCTGTACCTGATCAAGAGTTTTATGCATAGATTTCAAAAATTAGTCATAATCTGTACTACAAGATCCACTCAAATCATTTGGTTTTCTATAACATTTGTACTGTACAGTAACATTGCATTTACTCCACCCAACTTGGATGGAGTCATTTTTATAAAAACATACAATTCCTTTCTGTGTCACAGGCAAATACAGTGTTACTTTATCTTGTGCTTTAATAGCAACTGTGTCAAAAAACAGATTTTCCCAGGTCTCATTGACACCTAGGGGGATAGCAGTCATTAACAAACCCCCGTATGCTGTTGGTATGGCCGTACAGACCCAGCAGTTCGAAACATTGAAAGTCTCTGCATATACACATGTAATTGCCTGATAAGTGTTAAAGTTCGGATGCCAGTCTATGTTTGGTTCATTACGTCTAATCAGTTCAACCTTTGTGGCAGGAAAAAGGTATGGCCACAGCAAAAAGAACAGTGTGATCAATATTGCAACAAAAACTATCGTACAAGTTTTCTGAAATTGTTCAGTGTCTCTACTTGCTCTGTATCTGGCCATTTTGTTCTTGTTGTGCAACAGTAACAAGGGTTTTGTCCAGTTCAAAGTTTTTAACCAGTTTACAGTGTGTCAAATGGATCCAAGAAGCTTGTTCCACGATTTTGACTGTGGTGGGTGTCGACAGCAGTACCTGGTACGGACATTCCCACTTTGGAGAGCTCCAGTTCTTCCGTTTCGTAATCTTCTCCCAGACCCAAGTGCCTGGGGCTACTGGTGCTTCCGATTTTGGTTGCTCTTTATCTGAAACAGAATTTAACTGCAAAAGTTTGTTATTCAAAAATATCCTCATATATCCTGCAAGTGAACTGTCAGCCTCCTGCTCTGTAGACATGAGAGGTTTCCACTGAGGTGTGTAATATGCCATCCCACACAAAGTTTCAAAAGGAGTTAATCCCTTTACGTTTGGAACAGTTCTCATACTCAACAGTGCCAAAGGCAAACAGTGCATCCAATTTTTCTGTGTTTCTTTTATCAATTTTCTGAGTCTATTCTTCAGTACCCCATTGTGCCTCTCTACTAGTCCTGCAGATTGGGGGTGATAAGCACAGTGATTCTTTAACGATATTCCAAAGTAACGACTAAGTTGCTGAATTGTTTGGTTCACGAAATGTGTCCCGTTATCACTATAAATCTTTTCCGGTATCCCAAATCTGGGTATAATTTCTTTAACAAAGGACCTTTGCAACCGTAGCTGCATCTGGGTTTTTAGTTGGAAATGCTTTTACCCATTTGGAAAACATGTCTATAATAACTAAACAGTATTTCTTACTTTCACATTTATTCAATTCTATGGAAGTCCATACAAGTGGTATGGAACAGATATGGTGATTTTGGAAAATTCCCTCGCTTAGGCTTTAATGCCCCTTGTGCATGATGCTTGTTACAAACATGGCATACTGCACAAAAATTTTTTGTATAGTTTGAAAACCCATAGGTTGTAAACACTCGATTCACTAACTGTACCATCCCCCCTGTTGAGACATGGCTCTGCCCATGGCTCAACAATGCTGCATATGTAAATAAATTAGATGGCAAAATTAGTTTCTTTTCCTTGGATATGTACAGTCCCTTCTCGAGGATTGCTCCTTGTTTTATCCACTTTTGTTTCTCAAGATTTGTAGTAAGTGCCTGCATTGTTTTTAACATTTCTAAATCTTCTCTGAGGGTTGTAATTCCTCGCTGAAAAGAAAAGTTTCTGTGGCTGAAGCTGCTTGTTTTGCAGCTGTATTAGCCCGTGCATTACCTTTTGAAATTCTGTCCTGTTGTTTTGTATGAGTTACGCATTTGCAAATAGCTACTTTCTTAGGTAATTGAATTGAGTCTAACAAGTCTAAAATAAGTTGCGCATGATTAATCGGTTTACCAGTAGATGTTATCATTCCTTTATTCTTTCACTGTTGCGCAAAAACATGTACAGTAGAAAAAGCATACTGACTGTCAGTATAAATGTTCATTTTTTTACCTTTTGCTAAGGTACATGCCCTTGATAGGGCAATCAATTCTACTGCTTGTGCAGATAAGTTGTGTGGCAAAGATTTTGCCTCTAGAGTTTCAGTATCAGAAACAACTGCATACCCCACTAGGTTCTGTCCTGTAGGACCCCTCCTGCACAAGTCATCCACATAGCATGTCACCTCGGCATCATCCAAGGGAACATCCGTAAGGTCTTGTCTAGGTAGTGTCTTTTGCTCAATCTCCTACAGGCAGCAGTGCGGTTTGCCATCTACAGGGGTTGGAAGCAAAGTCGACGGATTCAAAGTTGTACATCGTTCAATTGTCATATGAGGTTGGCCCAACAGAATGGTCATACAGGAAAGATGTCTAGCTGGAGAAAGATATGCTACTTTTTCTTGCAGTAAAATGATTGAGACTGCATGAGGCACTCTCAATGTGAGAGGGTGGAACAATACCACTGAGGCTGAAGCCTGCACTGCCATTGCAGGTGCAACTACTGCTTGTACACAGTGGGGCAAAGACCGCGCCACTGGATCTAACTGTGATGAATAATAAGCTATGGGGCATTGTTTGTCCCCATTAGTGTGTCAACACTGATGTCATATAACCTTGCTTACAATCTACAGTTTGAATAAACTGCTTGTTATAGTTTGGTAATCTTAAAACTAAGGATGATGCTATCAATTGTTTTAGCTTACAGAAAGCTACTTCTGCTTCAGGTGTCCATTGTAATAAATCCTGTGCAGCCATCATTTTTTTAAATATTAAATTGGCCAGTGGAGCAGACTCCAAAGCATAGTTTGGTATCTAACTCCGATAAAAATTAGTAGTTCCCAGGAAGGACATCATTTCCTTCTTGGTAGTTGGTCTAGGTGCTTGTAAAATCGCTGTTTTTCTGTCTTTATCTAATATTTTACCTTCTTTGGATATTACATATCCTAAGTATTTAACTTGTTTTTTCCAAAGCTGTAACTTGTCTTTGTTTACTTTGTGACCTTGAGTAGCTAAAAATTGTAACAAAGCTACCATGTCTTCTTTGCATTTTTGCTGGGTGGGGGCTGCCAGCAGAATGTCGTCTACATAAAGCAGAATCTGACTACCTTTCGGTGGGATAAATCCCGCCAGGTTGCTTGCTATTTTTTGTTCAAATATCGTTGGACTTTCACAATACCCCCGTGGTAATCTGGTATATGTATACCGCTTTTCCTGAAATGTGAATGCAAACCAATATTGGCTGTCAGGGGGTATCGGTATCGAGAAAAATGCATTACTTATGTCCACCACTGAAAAATATTTCTGTTCTGGCTTTAAATCATTCAGTAAGGTATGTGGATCTGGCACCGTTGGTGCTCTAGGTATAACTGCATTGTTCACTGCTTGTAAGTCTTGGACCATACGCCATTCCCCGTTTGCTTTTTTTGGCAGGAAATAAGGGTGTGCTACATGGTGAATCAGGGGATTCTATTGAGACTCCTTCCTTGAGTAAGGCTGCTATGATAGGTTTGATTTTTACCTCTGCATCCTTTCTCAAGGGATACTGTCTTTTCTGGGGTCTAAAAGCTGACTTTGGCGTTATGGTAACTGGTCCTGCTGTTCATATTAATCCTACATCTGATTTCCCTGCTGACCAGAGAATGTCTGGTATGTCCCGCAAGGCTCTTTCCTCTTCCTTTAACAATAGTAATACTCAGCTATCCTCACTAGCCTGTGAGTGTACATCTGAGTGTGTCTGTGTGATCCATTTCAATTTTTGTTTCTGTACTCCTTGTTCTGAGAGTTCTAGTTTTGTCTGTTTTTCCCACCTTGTGACTTTTTTACCCAAGTCTGCCCATTTTAGAGTTTTATTCTTAGTCAAACTAACATGGGGCAGTCGATTAGATTTGTAGAGTGTCAAAAATTCCTGGGGCAATGAACAGCTTGCTACACTGTTTCCTTCTGTATCCCAGTACAAATTTCGCAATACCAGCCTATTTGCATGGTTCTGAAACAATTTTAGTTCATAATTTTTATCAGGACCTGGTTTGTTACAGTAATATAGAGTACAATGCAACAAGTGCTGTTTGTCAATGTCGAGGGAGGGGAACTTGCTGATAGCTACATTTATTAGTTCTTCAGTTACTGCCCCTGGACCAGTCGTAACCAAGTCCTGGCTGTACCAATAATGCCTTTTACCCTCCAGTCGCACTACAAAAGTGTCCATTTGTCACTGTGCTTCCATACCCTGCATGGTTGGAACTACTGGTTGGAACTACTGCTAAGCCAAATATCTGCATTAAATCTCTACCCAAAAGGTTCACTGGGCATTTTGCAGAAACTACAATTTTACTTTTCTGAGTCATTCCTGAAACACGGTCTATTATTGTAATGTCACGGGAGAGTGGCTCCCGATATAGCTGTCCGTTAGCTGCTTTCACTAGTATATAGTCTGGTGATTTTGTATCTTCTGGTAGTTTGGAAAGGTGTATCAGGGTCCGTGAAGCCCCTGAGTCACACAAAAATTTGACTTCCCTCCCCTCCACCAGAAGCGTCACTTCCGGTTTTGTATCTGCTAAGTAAAGGTCTAAGCTCAAAAGAGCTAGGTCCAAAATTTCATTTTCTTCTACGTCTGTGTATTCATATACATCCTTTACCCCTTGTGTCACATCCTCTTCACCTGCTATCACATTTACACTTGCCTTTTCCTGCTCACTTTCACTCAATGATTCCAGACTATCATATAGTCATTTCTCATCCTCCTTATTTTCTGTAGTCACCTTTTTATTTAGCCTGCAATCCCTTGCTAAATGTCCTTTTTTCCCGCACTTAAAACACTCACCCTTTTTCTTTCTTTCTTCGAAATTTTTTGATCGTTTGTCAGATTGTTTATTTCCCTGGGCATTTTTCTTACCCTTTTTTCCAGTTTGTACTACAAATACTTCTGACCCATCTTCTGCTGAAAATACTTGGATTTTTTTTTTCTTTTTACTATTAAAATGTCTTTCTGCATGTCTAGCATATTCAAGTAAGGCTTGTAACCTACTTGTTCGATGATCTATTATATGCTTCGTAATGAAGCTACTAATAGGTGCAATGCACCCTTTCAAAAATGAGTTTTTCAATTGTTGTTCATATGGGGAATCATTAGTTTGATTTTCAGGAACTGTCATGCCACTATGATTGTTAAAGCATTCTAATAATCTGGCATAGTACCCATCTACTGTTTCTTTTTCCTGCTGTATACATTGATTAATACAAGTCCAATCAGCCCTAGGCTTCCACTTTTCAGAGATCCGGTCTGTCAGACCTTTCACTTTGCCCTCTAGTTCTGCGTCAGTGTGTGGAAGTGGTCTAAGTTGTGCGTCATGAGGATTTCAGCTGCCACAAATCATGTGCCAATCTGGACCTACAATTTGTCTAACTACTTTTTCTACTTCCTCTCCATTTAAATGGTAACTTAATCTCATACCTTGTAAATCTTCTAAAAACTTCCTAAAATTAACTTTTGGGTGGGGAATACCTTCTGTGGTTTTCCGGATATCTTCCGGTGTCCACGGTCTATAAACCGGATCTTGTCCTGCCTGTCCTGCCTGAGGATTCGGTACTTTTATGAGCGGACATATCTCTTCTTCTTCGCTCATTGCTTGTGATGCTCTATTTAACTCATTTAATTAAATTTCCCTCCGCAAGTCGTGTGTTCGAGACCTGGTCTAGATGGGATCCCTGAAAAAAACGGTTGTGCTTTTGCAGGGACTGCTGGGTATAGCGGAGGTGGATCAGTACATCCACTTGCTTCATATTCTGGTAACAGAAGTGGAGGAGGCGAATGAGGGGCCGTCGCTATTACTAAATTATTATCTTCTTTGTCTAAAAACATTGTTTTTGAATTTTTAACTCTTTGCTCTCTACGATTTGCTTCCTCAAGCCACCTGTGCACCTGAGGGACTCCTAATTGTCTCTTCTTTTTCAATTTGCCTTTCACATCTATTTTTAACTGTTTTACAAGTTTCATAAGAGCGAGTTTATCTAAATTACCCTCAAATTTGTACTTATCGACCCATTTGGTATAATATTTAACATTATCGGAAAGCTGTAACTGCATATACTTCGCGTCTTCGGTTAGGGGTGTGTCCCGGGAGCTTTTTGTGCACTGATTTCCCATTGGTGTCTTAGCTAAGCTGTAAATTGTTACGTAACCCTTTCTATCACGTGGTACCACAAGTCTACACCTTTTTTACAGTTTATCTAGAATAACTGTCTACCTATCATGTTTCCCTGATCTATGACAAAAAACAGTAATACCTTCTCCTGTCTCTAATTTGCATAAGCAATTTACCTGACAAAAAAAAGAATTATTCTGTAACTAGTCCCTGATCTTGAAACAAAATAAGGTAATTTCCTCCTTACCTGACCCTCCGTGAGTTGATCCACCGGATCGTTGACTCGTCCTCCAATCCCAGATCAGAAACAGTGGCTGGCCTCTTTCGAACGACAATTCAGTCGGAGGTCTTTGAAAGCAGAAGAGCCGATTTGGCCTCTTCTCCGTACGGATGCATGCCACCGGGCCCAATTCTGACCTAGGTCCAGAGCGAGAGATACGTATTCCGGCTCGAAGGACCAATCTGTCAAAGGAAAAATATACTTTAAAAATGATCAAAACATGGTAGGTTCAGGTTAAGGCACTTTAATCTTGCAGCAAGGAGACAAAAACGTGCTAATACAGAGTTTGTCTAACCAGAAACAGGAACTGCATTCATTTTTATAGGTTATCAAATTAATCCTGTCCTACCATGCTGACGTAACGAATTACCACCTTTTGGTCATCATCTGCTGACCATCTTTCCCATGATTTTCTGCTGATTTAAACAATTGTTATGTGAAACATCCTGAGGAAAACAACATGGCCTTGGTTACTTTCAGTTAGATACTTATTATGTTACATTCAAGATACTACAGCTAAATCGAACACAATGCTAGCAGTTCATTTTTCTAAAAAGCCTTTGTCTAACTTATCTCTAACTACTACAGCTGCAGAGGTTCCCATCCTCTGAACAAAGCTGTCTGTCTGAAATCATTACATTTATTCAATGGTATATTGTCTATTCATATGCTTCTGACCTAGCAGATTAACACCTGTTTTTCAAGTACATTTCCACACGGCATAAACAAGAATATTGCTGTGCTAGCAGTTACTAGGTCAGAGGGCAACTTGCAAGTTTCAGTAAGCATGCTGCAGTTTCAATAAGGATTATTTTCGGCCTCATATGAAACTCAATTTATAAAAATCACTGTGCATAAGGAATAGAATAAAAAGCATATTAAAAACACTTGATTATTAATTTATTAAGCAAACACATATTAATACATTTTTCTAACACACACACACATATATATATATATATATATATATATATATATATATATATATATATATATATATATTATACACACACACACACACACACACACACACACACACACACACACACACAGATGGACAATACAGTTACGACTACTGAATCCTACACAATTGCACTTTATAAGCACTTACACATGCATGGATCGTGTTATCCCAAACAGAACCAAGAAGCTATCCTCCAAAAAAAGGAAGCCAATCTGGTGGTCTCCTGCCATAAACAAACTGTACAACAGAAGGAAGAAATTTTTGCAAGAGAGAGTAAAATCCCATGAGTGGAGGAGCTCCCTGGTCAGCCTCAGTAAGAAGCTGCAGTCCCTCAAAATCCTTCAAAGCTAGTTACGAAAACAAAATTGCCATGGATTCTAAAGACAACCAAAAAGCATTCAATAGCTATGTCAAGAATCTCAATGGTAACACTCAGATCTGCTCTGAGTTACAGCACAATGGCACTAAATATACAGACCCAACTGATCTTGCCAACAACCTGGCAGATAGGTTCAGTGCTAACTTTACCCCCTACCCCCCTCTCTCACCCCCTAATGGGCCCATCTCTGTACCGGAAGAATGCAAAGTTCCTGTAATCATGGCTGCACAGGTAAAAAACACACTCTTCAGAGTGAAGAACACATCCATGGGACCAGACAACATCCCAGGCTGCGTTCTACACAAAACTACAGAACGAACTGGCACCCCACCTAGGTACAATGTTCAATCATAGCATCACCTCAGGCTTTCTGCCCACTGAATAGCGCACAGCGACGGTTATCCCACTCCACAAAGGGGGAGCCACCACAGACCCCGGGAACTACCGCCCCATTAGTCTGATAAGCCAGGTCTGCAAGGCCATGGAACTTATCATCATGGAACTTAAAAAGACATTGGTAATCTCCAATCTCTGGACCCCACCCACTTCGGGTTTGTAAAAGGCAGATCACGTCTCCTAAACCTGATAGACTTCTTTGAAGCAGACACCAAAGCCATAGACAAGGGTAAGGTGGTTCACACAGCCTATCTAGATCTTGCCAAGGCTTTCAACACCATCCCCCACTCTGGAATTATAGATTAGTAACTAGGTATAAATCCCTATGTCATAAGATGGGTTGCCAACTGACTCACTGACAGAACCCACACTGTGAAAGTAGCAGACTCCAAATCCGACTTCAGACCAGTGACAAGTGGAGTAGCACAGGGTTCAGCCCTGGGTCCCCTCCTGTTTGGTATCTACTTCTCTGAAGTACAGGCTAACACAGGAGGTCTTTGGCTAATGAAGGTCACAGATGACTGCAAACTAGGAGCCATAATCGAAACTCCCAACGATGTGGACATCCTACAAAAGGGCCTCAATGAGTCAGATGCCTGGTGTCAAAGCCATTGCCTCAAGCTCAATGCCAAAAAGTGCATTGTCAATCCTTTTAGTAAAAACTCTGTACCTATGAACTAAAACATAGGTGGTAGTATACTTAACACCAAAAGTGTGACGAGACCTTGGGACACAGGTGGACAGTAGTCTCTCCTTTACTGTGGCAATGTGATTATCAGTCAGGAAATCCTTCTACATGGCACACCTCATCACAAAAGGGTTTTCATGCAGAAAAAAGAGATGTCATTATTCCCTTCTACTCATCACTCAGACCCATTATAGAGTAAAACGCCCCTTTTGGTATGTAGCTCACAAGACCTCTACAACAACTGTAAAGGCCACAAAAATACCTCATAAAGAGGATTACCGGCCTCAAATAGATGCCCTACGCAGACGGTCTCAAAAAACTCCAGCTTTACTCCGTTGCATATCCGTTGCATATAGTCTACTCAGAGGTGATCTCTGCCTAACATACAAAGCTATGTCAAACCCAGAGCTGTTGGACATGCTCCACAAAGAAATCCTAATACCTCTGAGCTACACACTCTAGGGGCCTAAACCTTGTCACCAGAATAAACAGAACATACCAGAGGGATAGATTCCTGTCCCAGAGACTTCCCATACTCTGGAATAAACTACCTATCTATATCAAACAAAGCTCCTCATTAGTACTCTTCAAAACAAATCTTGATGATTGGATGGGAAATAGGAAATTCACCCCAGGGATCATTTCTGTGGCTCTGCTCGACAGTGGCACAGGAAAATAGTTTTCTTGGGTGGCAAAAGCCAGGGTACCTTTTTGGCTGGGCTTGTACAGGCCCTATGGTCGATAGCCTAGTATCTACCTATGAACCTATATAGGTATTTATAATATATATACATGTCCACACACATATAGATTATATATATATATATATATATATATATATATATATATATAAATGAGAGAGAGAGAAAGAAAGAGAGAGAGAGATACCAATAGATGTGTGTGTATGTATATTATACACACACATATATATATATATATATATATATGTATATATATATATATATATATATATATATATATATATATATACACACACACACACACACACACACACACAGAAAGTATTTATTTATATAGTTATTTAGATATATAGAGACTGGAATAAATATTAAGTAAAAAGATGTTTGAAATATAAAACTATTGATTGTACTGTAACAATGACATATGATTACATCAAGCATGTTCTTCAGGATTAATTTCGTCCAAATTCACCACAAAGTAGTCCACTGAAAAAGATGCAGGGAGTGACTACAGGCATATGCAAAGACAGTGAAGTTGTACAATGGGGAACAACCTGTGGAGCTGAAAAGATTACGGATAGCAGTTGGACTAGGCGGCCACGGTGGTGCAGCGGTTAGCGTTGTTGCCTCACAGCAAGAGGTTCTCTGGTTTGATCCTTGGCTGGGGTGCCTTCTGTGCGGAGTCTGCATGTCCTCCCTGTGGTCACGTGGGTTTCCTCTGGGTACTCCGGTTTCCTCCTACACCCCAAAAACATGCTGTAGGTGGACTGGACACTCTTAAATTATCCCTAGGTGTGTGTGCGACTTCTGTGGAAGGTTGGGTGCTGGGCTGGCAACTCAACACCGTAAAACTCCACTGCCAATCATGTGCAGACAGGTGTTCAGCTGTGGCGACCCCTAACTGGGAGGAAGAGGAAGAAGAAGTTGGGCTATCTGTATTCAAATTAAAATAACAACAGATAACAGAAGCCTGAACAGCTAACTTTGCATTTAAAGATATTTGATGCAAATATAGCATGACACCAGTAACTCTGACTTGAGTTGACGCTTCACTATTTCTGAAGGCAGCAGAAAAGCATACATACACAAGACTGACTAAACAATGAACCGGATTGATTGTGAGAGGAAGGGAGAGACATCCAAGGAAATGGGAGTCATTCCTTATGAACAGCAACTGCAGACTTTTGGACTCCTATGTAAATGATTGTGCTTGATTTTTGAAGCAGACAAAGGAAGAACAGGTTTATCTAAGAGTAATGGGTTGGCAGTTCTGACAGAGGGAGCCATGACCCCCCACTGTCCTAATAGTGCTTCCTGATCCGTTATGCATCTTACATCAAAGGAAGTTGAGATCATGATATGAATGGGTAATGTGGAAGTGGAAAAATATAAATCATTTACCCTAAGGATCCTTCAGTAATATGTTTCAGTTTGCACAAACACAAAAATGAAACAAGTTTCCAAAGGACCCCTTAAGGATTGGGTCACAGTGATTGAAACAGACTCATTTAAGGGCCTGGTTACATGGGTAGATTCAGCTATGAGTTTTTGTATTCATAACAACCAATTGGTTAATGATAGCTATAGAACTATAGGTTGTATAAAATGATTAATAAAGTGTAGGAAGTCTGAAATTAATTTGTTACATTAGACCCAAACTTGAGTGTGGAATAACAGTGTGGAAACCCTATAAGAAAACAAGCATGAGTCAACTTGAAAGAATGTTGTGGTGTCTTTCGGCTTTTCCTGGTTAGGGGTCACAACAGCGGACCTCCGGTCCGCTAATGATTGGCAGTAGATTTTAATGTGCCAAGTTGCCGGCCCTGATGCACAACCTTCAACGAAGGTATGCCCATTCACGCATGTCTCCACACAGAAGATGCTCTAGCTGAGAATCGAACAGGACAATGTCTTACTGTGAGGTGACAACGCTACCACAGCACCACAACCGCAGTAGTCAACTTGAAAGAATGCAGCAGAAAAATATCAAGGGTATCCATGAATGTGAAAACTTACATTTTTTTTGATTATCAAAAATATCTGAATGTGTACAGTTTCTCTTACAGATATCCAAGAGGAGATCTTACTCAAGTATATAGGGCATTTATAGACTACTACCTCTGAGACTGTTGGGGGTTATCAAACAGTAATAGAGAATAATTAGACAGCCTGTGTAGAAGATTATGTGGATGGCCCCCTGTTGTAGAAGGAAGTAGGAGTCCCCAAAAAGACAAAAATTGATTGGCCAAAGAAGAGCCATAAAGACAACAGAGTGGACTATTGAGGATAAGAAAGAAATTATGTATTGTTACTACTATGTAAAAAGCACAGAATTTCCAGGCACAAGATATATAAAACGATTAAGAGAGAAATTAGAGGAAAGAAAAATACTTCCACAGGAAAAACTGTCACAACCTTCAAATAAAAATGTGCTTTCATTAATACAACAGATTTTTGAAAAACAGTATATAGATCAAGAAACGTTGATCTCTTTGGAAAAACAAGCCTCTGAGGAAGTGAGAAAATATAAACAAAACCTAGGCATATTTGAAAAATATAAAAAAGAAATATGGGCATGGGATAGAAAGAAAGACAGATTTGATATGGTGCAATATTTATACAAAGGGGAAAGCCAAGTTGACTAATAGACAAAAGGCAGTTTCAAAGATATTCGAAGAAAAATACAGGCAAAGGCATCCAGATATGGAAAAATTCACAATAAAAAGACTAAAAGCACAAAGATTTAATGTAGAAAAGACAATTAGTAAAGTAAAAGTTGAAGAAATAGAAGTTGAAGTTATGGAGTGCCTGCGAAGTGAAGGATTTAATGTAGAAGGTCTGAAACAGACTACATCACAGCATGATGGAGTGAGTCCCCAGAATAAGGAAAAGCAAGAAGATCAGGAGACACGTGAAGAAGAAATATGGATATGGGAAAGGAAAAGAGATTTCATATGGTGTAATATTTATGCAAAGGAGAAAGCAAAACTAACTAATACAAAAAGAGCAGCACCAAAGATATTTGAAGGGAAATACAGGCAAAGGAATCTGGATATGGGAAAACTTTACAATACAAAAAATAAGAAGTCGAAGAGAAAAGTAGAAAAAGAGATTAGTAATGGAGAAGTCAAAGAAATAGAAATTGAAGTAATGGAACAGCTGCAAAGAGAAGGATTCAGTGTAGAAAATCAAATGCAAAAAGGACCACAAACAGGATAGAGCAATGGATATCCAAATTAAGGGGAAACTAGTGGAACAGGAAGCAAAAGGTCAAGTGCCATATCAAGATATTTTGGAGTCTTCCACAGGAAACCAGTATAAAAGTTCACTTGAAGTTAGACAGGAAGAAAAGGAACAGGAAACTGTGGAAACACTGATGCAGTCAATGTTGAGGAGTGAAGGCCAGTACGTTTCCATATGACAAAACAACAGATGACACAGAATGAAAGTGAAGAGAATCTGCCACAAGAAGATGTTATAGAACTTTCTACAGAATGCCCGCAGGAAATGGAAAACAAGGGATGTGCCCTCAGTATGGAAGAAAAGGAGTTGAGAAGAGTTGCTTGATTTAATAGACAGTGACAGATACATCAAGATCAATGACAGAAATAGACTGCAGAAGGTTAATAAAACCCCAACAGTCAGAAGCTTGATAAAACAAATGAACACAGTAATTAGGACTGTCCATAGAGACCCATGCAATATACCATAAGTAAACAGAATATATTACTGTGCTGCTAAATTAATAACTGATAAAGTTCTACCACAGGAACATAGGGTAGCGAGGGAAAAAAGAGGGGGCGAAAGCAAACACCATCAAGGAAATATTGAAGAGAGAAAATTATAAAGCAGCTAAGATAAGAAGTGTCATTATTAGAGGATTATAGAATAGGGAACAGATCAACAAAAGTATTAAGAAAGATAGATGTGATAAAAGCAGTGCGCAGTATTAGAACAGACCAGGATCTATTATGCACTATTGGAGATAAACTAAAAATCTCAAAACAGGTGAAAAGACTCCGAAGATACGAAGATAAACATAAGGGAAAAGGACAAAATAAGCAATTAATGACCTAAAAAAGTTTTATAGAGAATTGGGAAATAAGGTAAAAGGAATTGATAGATAGCCAAAAAAAGAGGAAGTAAATACATTTTGGAGAAGTATCTATGAAGATCCTGTGGAACATAAAGATGCTAAATGGATAGAAGAAATAAAAGAAAGAATAAGAAGTTTAAAGGTACAGGATATGAAATGGGATGAAATAACCAGCAGAGAGATTGAAACAAAGTTGAGAAAAGCCTCTAACTGGAGAACCCCAGGGCCAGATCTAGCCAGGAGTAAGAACTATTTATATGCACACCCCCGAACAGACACCGCACTGGTTAACAAGAAAAACAATGCTCTTAGTTAAGAGTGAACCTGCAAGCTACCCTAAAAATTATAGACCAATAACTTGTCTTCAGACAACGTATAAACTATACATGGGATTGACGCTGACAGAGTTTATAGTCATTTAGAAGAAAACTCAATTATGGCAGTAGAACAAAAGGGCAACAAAAGAAAGTTATATGGAACAAAGGATCATCTGTTGTTAAATAAAGTCACAGCGGAGAACTGTAAGAAAGGGAGGAATCTAAGTATGGCATGGATTGACTATAAAAAAGCATTTGATAGTATCCCACACTCATGGATAAAAGAGTGCTTAAAAATGTATAAGGTACATCATTCACTGACTAATTACATTACAGTAACCATGATTACATTACAGTAACCATCATTACATTACAGTAAGCATCATTACATTACATTAAGCATGAAACAGTGGCAGGCCACTTTACAATTAAGCCATGATAAAGGACAGATTATTATCCCAGGGATAAAAATCCAAAGTGGGATATTCCAGGGTGACTTAATGACTTATCTTCTTTGTCAATGATTTAAAATTGTATAGCTCATCAGACGAGGAAATTAAAGCACAGCTGCAGGTTGTCAAAACTTTTTTCAGATGATATTGGAATGTCATTTGGTCTTGATAAATGTGCAAAAGCAACCTTTAAAAAAGGAAAATTGCAGCACCAGGAAAACATCAGTTTGGGACAAGAATGTGATATAAAAGAACTTGAGCAAGAGGGGGTGTATAAATACTTGGGAATTGGTGAAGGATCAGCAATAAAACATGAACAAATGCAAATAAAGCTTAGTAAAGAGTACTTTAGAAGACTTGAATTAATCCTGAAAACAGCACTGACACCTAGGAACAAGATCCAAGCTATAAATCAGTTTGCTCTTCCTGTCCTAACTTATAGTTTTGGAGTAATTGACTGACCCCAAAAAGTGTTGGATAGATTGGATATTACACAAGAAAGATGCTTCATGCTCACCAAATGATTTATAAAAATCAGTGTATACCAAGATTATATATTCCCATTCTGAAGGAGGGATGGGCCTCCTTGAAATTGATTACATGTATAGATCTGCAATTGTGGGACTCCACACATATCTACTGACCTCACAAGATCCAGATGTGGTGGAAGTTTTGAAACATGAGGAGAATAAATCTAAGATGACATCTCTGCTTAATTTAGCAGAAGCATATAGATGTTAAGCAGGAATGGAAATCAAACCAGAAGTGGATAAAAACCAGGGAGTAACTGAATGTGCTAAAAAACAAACGAAAGAATATAAGGTGAAGGACCAGGAGAGAAGGCAAGAAATGTGGAAAAAACATTGATATAGTTGCAAGTATAGAAAACTTCTGAAAGAGCCTCATGTTGATCAAGAATGAATGCAGGAATGGTTAAGGAGAGGTGAATTTACATCAAGAAATGAAAGGCTAATATTGGCAGCTCAAGATAGTGGGCTGCATACATGCTGGTTTACCAAGTCCATTGGACATGTGGGAGAAACAGACATATGTAGGTTTTGTGCAACCAAATTGGAAACCGTCACACACCTTATTGCTGGCTGTGATACTCTAATGGCAGAGGGACTGTATACTGAAAGACATAATAACGTGGCGAGCTTGTTACACTGGAGATTGTGCAAACATTATGGTATCGAAGTAGCTGAAAAACACTGGAAACATGAGCCACAGAGAATCAAAGAAAATGATGAAGTCTACATCACATGGGATCACCCAATACCAACAGTCCGAAAGATAGATGCTAGGAAACCAGATATAGTGGTCCAAGAAAAGAAGACAAAAGCAGCATTGATCTCGCCACACCTACCAGTGTCTTGCGTACAGACAGACACAGTCATAAAATCTTGATCTGCAGGCAGAAATGACAGCCATGAGGAAGAAAAATACCCAAGACAGTTCCAATAGTAGTAGGAGCAACTGGTTTTCTAAAAAAGAATTTACAGTCATATGTACATGTCACCAATTCATGTAACACCATACGAATTACAGGAGTCATTACTGGGCACATTGCGGCTGCTGCAAAGAGCACTTTTGGCTTACATCAAAGAGTGAGACAATACTAATTTCATGAACTTTAATCATACTTTGACTTAGGAATGGGGTCCATTCCCATCATGGTATTAGAAACCCAAAAGACTTGGAGAAATTAAAAAAATATTATATGGGAATGAGAAGTATACCTATTGTTGCCATGGTAGAGTAGCTGAGGCAAGGAACAGACTACTAAATTACATTAAAGCAAGTACGAGTTTTGATATGTTTTAGAACAGCCTCGACACTTACATGGGAAAAAGTGTTTTGGTATATTGTCATGCTAGAAGGGAAGTACAGCCCGGGCTCGAAATATTTTTATGCATTTATGAACAATGAACAAGTCCATTAAAGCAGGATCCAAGGGTGACAACAGTGCTGTCTTGTGGCAGTCCACATAACTTGTTGACATCTGGCAGACCAGAAGCAGTACCTGTAAAATATTCTTCAGAGACCATTCAAAAATAGTTACAGATGACGACAGACCTCTAGATTTCAACAACATGCACTAGGTCAAGCCATCAACTGATCACAGTAAATGTAGACTCAGCAATCTGAAGAGCATTATCTGTTAGGCAACTCAAAGGATCATTATGGAATTAGCCATTGCTTAAACAGATTGCACAAGTAAGCACAGCACAATTTCATGACACAAAAAGATAATTATAGCTATCAGCAACCATGACAGTATTTTAGCTCAAGAAAGAAAAATCACTACACTGACACAATATCAACTGTTTTTCCTAGTGAGCAACACTGAATACTGCAGAGTGACTGTCTCTGCACAAGCACTTGCCTGACACACCCAGGGATTATTTCCTACATCAACCCTTCATTGGTCTGTTCAGGGATTATTTCCTACATCAACCCTTCATTGGTCTGTTCAAGTATGCACAAGCAGTAAAATGAACCATTTCATCAGGTGACCCCATTCGGTGATATGCGCCATGTATGCACAAGTACCGAAATGACACAGCTCCACAAGCGGACCCTTTAGTAATATGTTGAACCATGCACAAGTGCAAAACATGTAGCAGTTATCCAAGCAACCCCTTCAGTTGTATGTTGAGGCATGTGCAAGCATCAAAATGAACCATTTTCAAATGGGACACCTTCAGTAATAGTTCCAGGCATGCAGAAATACTGAAATGAAACTATTAGCCAAGTGACCCCTTCATTAATATGTCTAATTATGATGAAACAGAAAATAAAAACAGTTACACCTGCAACCACTTTAGTTTTCTGTCCTAGTATGCACAATCAGTAAAATAAAACATTTAATCTATGCTAGCCCTTCTGGAATATGTCCAAGTAGACATGAACACTGTGGAAGAACAAGCACAACTGTGAATCAAATGTACCACAAGGATGGTTTAAAGATATGGCCAGGCATGCACAAATACCAAATTGGAACACTTATCCAAGTGAGTCCATGAGTAATGTGTTCAAATATGCCTGCTTACCAAGATGAAACATTTTCACAAGTGACCCATTAAGTCATATCTACAAATATGCAAAAGCAGTAAGAAATAAATGTATTACCTAGTAATCCCTTCAGAAATATGTCTAGAAATGTGCAAGCATCAAAAGAGACTTTTGGCCAGATGATGCCTTTAGCACTTTGTCCAAGTATGCAGAAACAATATAATGAATAAGTTAGCCAAGTGAATCATGTCAATACTACATTCAAGTGTGGACAAACAGAAAAACAAGTTGTATATCTGAGCAATCTCTTCAGTAATATATGTAGGTTTTGTGCAAATACCAAACTGAATCATTTTCACAATGTCCCATGCAGTAAAATCTCAAGTATGCAGACACACACAAATGAAACATTTACCCGTGTCCCCTTCATTAACATGTCCAAGTATGCAGAAACACAAAATTAAAAACATCCACTTCAATTATATATTCAATTATGCACTAGCACAAAAATATAACATTTAACTAGTTGATCCAGTCTTCATTATGCGCAACTAAGCCCAAAGTACAAGCATGCATAAGCACAAATAGGAATCATTTACACAAGTGACCCCCTCTGTAATATGTCCCAGTATGCAGAAACATGTAAATCCAATAGTTACCTCAGGAACTACTTCTGCGATCTGCTTCAGTATGCAGAGGCAGAATTACATAGATGACCCCTTCTGTAATATTTACAAGTAAGCACAATAAGCACATTGACAAGTAAGCACAATAAGCACATTGACAAGTAAGCACAATAAGTACATTGACAAGTAAGCACAATAAGCATGCTGACAAGTAAGCACAATAAGCATGCTGACAAGTAAGCACAATAAGCATGCTGACAAGTAAGCACAATAAGCATGCTGACAAGTAAGCACAATAAGCACATTGACAAGTAAGCACAATAAGCATGCTGACAAGTAAGCACAATAAGCACATTGACAAGTAAGCACAATAAGCACGTTGACAAGTAAGCACAATAAGCACGTTGACAAGCAAGCACTAATATCAACATGAAACATGTAACAAAGGGATCCGGCATTAATGTGTACCAGTACACATAAACAAAGTAATGACAGATTAACCGACTGACCCCTTCCTTACTATGCCCAAGCATACACAACCACAGAGGTGAAACACTTCTAAGTGTATGGCTAGGTATGCACAACAGAAATTGAAACATGTATCCCAGTGACCTCATCATTAATATGTCCAAGTATGCACAACTACTAAAATGAAACATTTTCCAAAGCAAGCTCTTTAGTCATATGCCCAAATATGCACAAGCATTAAAAAGGAAAGATTAACTCAAGCAATCTCTTCAGAAATGTGTAGCCATGAGAAAATGTAATACATCCACTTTTTTCACCAACTGCCACCTTCTGCAATTTGTCCAAGTATGCTCAGGCACTAAAACTAATTGTTTACCTCACTGTCCCACTCATTTGTATGCCCAAGTATGCAGAAGCACAGAAATAAAACAAAAAAAAAAACTAATGAAAGTTACCCAAGCGATCACTTCTGAAATATTTGACAGCATGTGCAAGCATGACTATGTGTCATGCATAAGCACAAATGTGAAACATTTGCCATAAGGATCATTTCATTATCTGTCCATCGAATGCACAAACACTTTCAGCATTTATCCAAATGAGCCTATGAGTAATATGTTATAGTATTCACAAGACTAAGAAAGGAAACAATTAACCAAGCCAAGCAATCATTTCTGAAGGATGTGTTGGCATGTGCAAGCATCAAAATAAGCCTTTTTCCCCAAGTAAGACCATCAATAGTTTGTCCAAGTATGTAGATGCACAAAACAGATACATTTTACCTAGTTAATCCTTCCCTAATATGTCCACAAAACAGATACATTTTACCCTAGTTAATTTTACCTAGTTAATCCCTTCCTTAATATGTCCAAATATGCAGAAACACAAATAAAAAACACAGCCGTAGTAACAGAAACCAGGTTAAAACCACACATTAAAGATAATGAAGTTACCACTTCTGGCTATAACATCATTAGAGACAGGACAGATTAGACAAAAGAAGTGGTGGAGTTGCCATTATGTTTAAGGACACCCTCAAAGTTGAACTACTTAACTGTATCTACCCTGACCTACCCAACTCTGAAACCCTAACAACTCGCCTCAAAATTAATCCTAACAAAAATATAAATTATCATCACTGCCTATCTTCTTCCAGGCAACAATCTTCCTCCAATTGAAAATCTATTGTCCTGGGCATCTACTAATTTCAGCCAAGAAACTATAATTCTTGGTGATTTCAATCTTGAGTGGCACTTCTGCACATCTGGTACCCCCTCAGATCACGTAAACCTCTTCAATTTCACTCAGACCATAACCTGTCCTACTCGCACTGACAAACATTCCAAAAACAGTCATCCCTAAATTGGATCCTGACCAACAGGCCCAACCTACACTACCTAGTAGGATGCCGACCAGACTCCCTTAGTGACCATTCCCCAACCTTTCTTTACAGAAAATGCATGCACACACAAAATAACATTTCCTATAAATACATACGTAGCACAAAACATTTCTCTCCTTCTATCTTTAACCTATTACTTCAACAGTGTGACTGGTCACCACTTAAACACCTCCACCTTGACCTGGCTGTCCAATATTTCAGCACCTTCCTTAACATACTTAATAGCCTTTCTCCCACTAGAAAGGTTCACTTAAGAGCCAGACAACTACCATGGTTATCAAATGACACCAAACTGCTACTTAAACAGAGATAGTGCATGGACAAGCATACTTGACTACCAAAGATTCAGCTAACCTCTTAGTATATAAACAGATTTGTAACTTAGCTAAAAAACAAATCAAAAAGGATAAAGAAACCTACTTCCTAGCCAGTCAACATAAATACCTGTACAACCCTCAAAAATTCTGGAAAAGCATTAACTATCTCCTTAGCCCTGGCCATATCCCTACCCCTGCCCCCGTCTTTACTAACACTGACCTTATAACTACCCAGTTCAACTCACACTATTAAATCCATAACCACCCTATTAGGTACCCAGAGCACCAACCCACTTACCATTCCTACTCCTATCCCAGACTACCCCAACCTCCTCACTTTTAATACCATTCAAACCAACTACCTAAAATAACTCCTCACCATGCTTAAACCCTGTTGTCTTGCAGCTGACCCACTTCCTAATGAATTTCTAAAGATTTCAGCTCCTTCTATCGCTTACCTCATTTCTATCTTGATTAATCATTCAATTACAGAACAGTACATCCCTCCTCTCTGGAAAGTATCACACATCATTCCCCTCCACAAAGGTGGACCCAACAGGGAGCTAACCAACTACCGTCCCATAGCCATCCTCTCCCCCCTTACAAAGAATATTACAAAAATGCATCCATAAACAACTCCTATACCACCTACTTAGTCTCAACTTGCTGTCTAGCTTTCAGCACGGCTTTCATCCTAAAGATAGTACTAGCACAGCTCTAATGTATTTTCAACAACACCATTTACAATCTCATAAAAGAAGGTCACTCTGTCTCTTCTATCTTTCTCGATTTGTCTAAAGCCTTTGACACCATTTCTCACCAATTACTTTTAGACAAACACTCATCTTATGGCCTGACTACTGCATCCCTAACCTGGTTCCACAGTTACTTCTCCAACCATCAGCAAGCAACTAAATGGGCTAACACTCTCTCTCCCCTACTCCCCATCTCAGTCGGCATACCCCAAGGCTCCATTCTTGCTCCCCTACATTTTACCATATTTACTAACAATCTCAGCTCAGCAACTCCTCTAGGTCTCACTGTCCAGTACACCGACGATTCCACACTTACATGCTCACCCCCCTCACCACAAGAATTTCAAATAAAAATGCAAACTTCCTTTCAGAATATAGAAAGATACCTCTCTGCACATCAGCTCATACTTAACTTAAACAAAACTAAGATCATTGCCTTTAGAAACAAATTATCCATACCTGGACAGTTCTCTCTCACAATCCTATCCTCAAATGGTACCATAATACAGCCCACTAGCTAGGCTAAAATGTTAGGTGTCACAATAGATGAGTACCTAAAATTTGACAAGCATCTCTCTTTTACCATCAAAAAAGTTCATGCCAAACTTGGTACCGCCTACAGGGCTAAACCACACCTCGCTCAGAGCGACAGAATAGCCACTGCTCAGTCACACCTGCTTTCCACCCTCCTATATGGCTCTCAAATATTCACAGACCTATGCAAGTCCGAGCTCAATAACCTTGAACCCCGTTACAATAAAATCACCAAGTTTGCTACTAAATCAGCCTTACAAGACTCACCACTGCACTGCCCTCTCCCAGCTCAACTGGTTAGAACACTCCCTAATCTTTTATCACACAACCAAATGACCATGGCCCACAAAATAATATACGAACACAGTAACTGCCCCGCTCTCTCCAAACTTGTCCAACCTAGTACTATTACCTGGTCTCTCATTTCCTCCAATAAGCTAATGCTAACGGTATCCCACTCCCACAACTACCATGGTGACTCCCTTTACTCCCACAAAATAGCCAAATTGTGGAACTCTCTTCCACAGTCCAGCACACAAAATTCTCACCACCAGAAGTTCAAACAACTCTTGAAAAATTACCTAGCCAAATACTGGCTTTGCTCCTGTCATTCTCCAGGCTAATTCTACTTCCTCCCATACCTTAGCCTGCATTACCTCCAAATACACTCCCTCCATCTAGGCTCCAACTCTGCTGACCCATAACACCTTGCACTCTATTTTAATTTGATTGTCAGAATTTTTTTTAATCATTTTTTATTTCAGACATTCTTTACATAGTTAATAACTCCATGCCTTTCATCACTGTTAATATTCTGCATACGGTCTCTGATTTTATTTTGTGAACACTTTGTAATTATTATTTCTGTTTAAGCTTACAGACTCTGTATACATGTGTACTGTTGTTTTGTATTCTATACTGCCTACAGTAATATACTAATTATAATTAATTTAATCTATGTTACTGCTTGTGGAGCTTTTCTCCTTGGGCTTCTGCTGAAAACAGGCTTCTGGTCCAGTTGGACATAACCCGGTTAACAAATGTAATAAATAAATATGCCCTTGCAAGCTCTTCACTTATTGCCCTGACTACCAAAATCAAACAGTGCTTGTGCCTGCTTCGACATACTACTGTTGGGGTTGCTTGGGGCACTAACAATTGAACAGTACCCAGAGCAATCTCATCAGTAATGTATTTGTGCTTGTACAAGCATGAAGAAGAACCAGTTTCCCAAGTGACATCTTTAGATAAATGTCCAAGTATCCAGAAGTACAAAACTGAAACATTTAGCTAAGTGACCCCCTCACTAATATGTCTTAGCATGCTGAAACACAAAAATAAAACATTTACCCCTGCAACCACTTCACTTATATATCCAAGTATGCACAAGCACAAAAAAAAAACACTGATTTAAGTGATCCCTATAGCCCAGCATACAATACCTATATTCAAACACTACCAAAATGTACTTCTGATTGTACTGCCTCAAACTGAACCTTGGAATGGTCCATTCAACACTACCCAAGGTTGAGAACGCTGCCTTCTTGTGCCAATCAGCATAATCTGTCACCTATTGCCTGGTCATGAAACAGTACTTGTCCAACCGCCTGAGGAGGCCATTCCGTATTAAATGCAAACCTAACTATGTGCCAGATTATTACATATATGGCCCTAAACAGCCATAATGGTACAGAGGTCACAGAAGGTCAAACCATCAAATGATCAAAGTAGATGTAGACTCAGAACTCGTATCATCCCTATCTGTAAGGCTACTTAAAGGGTTATTATGTAATTAGTCATGCCTTTAGTAGTTTGTCCAATTAACCACAAAGCAATTCCCTGATCAGAACTCATATCATCCCTATCTGTAAGGCTACTTAAAGGGTTATTATGTAATTAGCCATGCCTTTAGTAGTTTGTCCAATTAACCACAAAGCAATTCCCCGACACAGAAATCAATTATTTTTTATTTGCAAGCCAACCATTAGTTTGGCCTACGTATGTACAATCACTACAATGACACAAACAAAAATTATTTTGCCCAGTAGTCTGACATGTATGGACAGACACAGAAACATATAACTTCCTACATCAACCCCTTCATGGGTATTGTCAGAGTATGTACAAGCACTTCCCAGGTGACCCCCCTCAGTATTATGCAAAATCAGAACACTCGTAGCTGAAACCACGAGAAAAAACGTCAAAATACTTTTATTAAAACACAGAAATTAGAGCGTTCATCCGGTGACCATCACCAGACTTCATCAGACAACTTAACTCTCCAGACCCTTCTTTATATACAAACCTTATAAAACCAATTAGTATAACAGCCAATGACCACATTAATTACTTAATTGTTCCAATTAACCATTAGTCATATAATTTTTGTACAATTTTTATAATCATTATATACATATTTATTTATCTTTCACTTCAGTGTGATGCACTGTTACGGATGGTTTGAGCATATTAATGACAAAATAATAGTAACAAAAAAAAAAAACAAGTATAACAGGGTAACCTAGGTTTTTAGTATTTGCTTTCAGGGGCAATGACTATTTAATGGTTAATTGGAACAATCAAGTAATTAATGTGGTTATTGGCTGTTATACTAATTGGTTTTATAACACAAAAAGCAATAGCCTTAGTGTATATGCTGTTATTACTAAATGCACCAATTAACAGAATGCAGGATGAGCATTGCAGAGTTAGGATGGTGAGTTATATATTCAGTCCCCAGCAGAAAAAGCAACTCACTGATTAGCAGATTGCAGGACAAGCCAAAAACACTCCAATATGTAAGGATTCCTTTTACGTTTAGCTCTCAAAAACGGTAGTCCTTTCAATGCAAAAACTCCAAGTCTGTTGCAACAGAACTCTCCGCTACAAAAACAACAATGTGCAGCAACTGATAATGCAAAAAGAAGTTCCTGCTGGTGGCGAAGGCTAGGGTTGCCACCTTTTCAAATGCCCAAAGTGGGACATTTTTTGTAGAAATGTGAGATTTTTGCAGGACAAAACATACCCACGGCTAGTGCAAGTGACAGAGCTTCACTTTTTTGTCAAAAGAAAAGCTTATTTTTGTAGCATTTGCATTGCTTGTGCTTTTTCATATAATATTTATGTATTTCCAATATAAAATAACTGTTTAGTGCAACTATTAAAGAAAACTGAAGAAATATATTTTGTCTTAAAATCTCAGGACATTTGCCATTTTTAGTTTTTTATGCAGGACACAACTTCCCAAAGTGGGACTGTCCCTCGTAAAGAGGGACAGGTGGTAACCCTAGCGAAGGCTCGTTTTAAGGAAAAAGAAGGTGTGTGATGGTATGTTAATGTTAATGTGGGTGTGAATAATTTGCCAGTGGGTGGTTACTGGGTGAAAAGGAAGGTCTGTGAGTAAGAATTGAAAACTTAGTAGAATTGATGGGCGAATGGTCACTTATGACAGCAAGCATGAGAGTATTACTATTAGATGTCTTGCTGTACGGACACCCAGTCAGAGATAGCTGCAGAGACGGAGGGGAAATATTTTCATCATTAAAAAATGTATTTTTAAAGCGATAGGTTTTGTGGTTTCCCATAGTTGTCCTTCATGCTATGCAGTGCGTACTATCACTGTTCTGAACAATGTGCATAATGCTCAATCTCAATATTGTTTTCCATTGCAGGCTGCCACAACAAGCTTTTCTATTCACTGATATCCAAAATTTCACATATTTCCTCAAGAAGCTAAATAAACAAGACTACCCTCCAACGATATGTTTTATACCAGTCATTTTTGAAACAATATGCAGCTGATAAAACAGCAATTTCAGTGCAATCTGCTGCAATTCTTATTAACTGTTTTCCTCAGGAGTATCACTTATGTTCTACTGTGCTCACTACCCCCCACTCAGAGGTGTTATCACTTTGTTTGCTTCTAGTAACTCCAACATCACAGTCCCTTTTGAGATATCCATTGCAAGCAGAAAATCAGACAGACATAACAAATGCTCACTGATTAACACTATTCCAAAGAGTGAACCACTGAGCTCTCACAGCCCATCTTCAAAAAAAAAAAAATAAAAATTCAGCAATGCCTACTATAAACCTATGCAGATGAGATGAGGAAGTGACACTGCACAGTAATTGCAATTTTGTATGGAAATCAATGAAAACTGAGTATCTCACTGTAGTGCATGTAGCAAGGCAGGTGTAATCTGTACTTATGGACAGAAATAGCAGTAAATGATTATCCTACTCCGAGTTGCTTGACAAAACTAGAGCAGAAAGTTGTGCACTGTGTAACTGTGACTGTTGCATTTCTATTATCATATCTTAATTAACATATCTGCCTGGTATCTACCCAAACTGTTTACATATATTAATCTCTCTGCAGTTAGTACCTATGCTATTAAATGCATCAATGTTGCAATATGTCATGGTGCTACCCTGATTTTTTATTTTAGGCTTTGCAAAATTCCTAATCTTTGTAAATAACAATGCTAACCAAATTTCTCATTCATATTGCTACTGCATTCTCAAAATACTGTACTTTTGTCTTGTATACATTCATATTGTATATTTCTGTACTGTTAAGTATCTTATAACTTGAATTGTTAGTTTTTTCTTATTTATTTTTTTTTGTAATTACTGTCTTGGAGCTTTTCTCCTTTGGTCTCCACTGAAAAAGGGCTCTCTGGGCCCAGTCAGACTAACCCAGTTAACAAATACATACATAAGTAAATACTTAAATACATACATAAATATATATGACTTTAGCTAACGATGTGGACATCCTGCAAAAGGGCCTCACTGAGACATATGCCTGGTGTCAAAGCCATGGCCTCAAGCTCAGTGCCAAAAAGCACATTGTCATCCCCTTTGGTAACAACTCTGTACCCATGAACTACCACATAGGTGGTAATCTACTTAACGCCGAAAGTATGATGAGAGACCTTGGGAAACAGGTGGACAGTAGTCTCTCATTTGATAATCACATCACCACAGTAGTCAGAAAATCCTTCTACATGGCACACCTCATCACAAAAGATTTCTCATCCAGGAAAACAAAAAAAAAAAAAAAAAAGGAGGTCATTGCTCCCCTCTACTCGTCACTCATTAGACCCATTAGAGAGTACAACGCCCCTTTCAGTATGTACCTCACAAGACATCTAAAAACAACTGGAAAGGCTGCATAAATACCTCACAAAGAGGATTACCGGCCTAAAACAGATGCCCTATGCAGACAGTCTCAAAAAAACCCAGCTTTACTCCGTTGCATATCGCCTACTCAGAGGCAATCTCTGCCTAACATACAAAGATGTGTCAAACCCAGAGCTGTTGGACATGCTCCACTTAAAGAAATCCAAATCCCTCTGAGCTACATGCACTAGGGAACCTAAACCTTGGTCACCACAATAAACAGAACATGCTGCCAGGATAGATTCCTGTCCCAGAAACTTCCCATACTCTGGAACAAACTACCTATCGATATCAAACAAAGCTCCTCATTAGTACTCCAAGAAAAATCTTGATTATTGGATGGGATATAGGAAATTCACACAGGGATCACTTCTGTGACTCTGCTCGACAGGGGTACAGGAAAATAATTTTCTTGGGTGGCGAAAGCCAGGGTACCTTTTAGGCTAGGCTTATATGGGCCCAAGGGCCAATAACCTAGCACCTATTTATGGGGGGTTGGGAGGGTGGCCTAATGGTTAAGGTGTTTGCCTTACAAACACAAAGTGCAGGGTTTGAGTCTCACAAGGAATAATTGGCAGTTAGCTTAGTACTAGCCTATGAACCTGTGATCAAGCATGAAAGTCCACTTTGCACAGCAGTAACCAAGCAAATATGATGCCAATGCTTAGGATTACACACAAAAGTCAACTGGTATGGAGTAGCACAGTGATAGCATATGGCTTCTTAAATAGTAAAGGGTGCAAAGGGCAGTTTTGGTTTTAAATAGCGGAGTTGTAACATCAAAGTACAGGCAAGACAACAAATGTACAAACAGCCCATGGCAGCAACACTGCCTAAAGAAGTTAAAGACAGATCAGTTATGCAGATAAGACACCTTTCAGGTACCATAGCATCTACAAGTGCATAACTTGTGAAGTCTGAGGAATAACAATGACTGGCTTTCAGTACAGCAAGGGCAAGCAGAGCTAACAGGCCAACACGGAAGGACTGTGGCTGACCAAGTTTGCAGATGACTACAAACTGGGCGCCATAATCGACTCTCCAGCCAACACAAGCATCCTCCAAAAGGGCCTCATAGAAACAGACAACTGGTGCCAGAACCATGGCCTCAAGCTAAATGCCAAAAAGTGTATAGTCATCCCCTTTGGCAAAAACAAAGTGCCCACAAATTACCACATAGGTGGTAATCCATTAAGTACAGAATAAGTAATTAGGGACCTGGGGACCCAAGTTGATAGCAATCTCTCATTTGACAACCACGTGGCCAAAGTGGTTAGAAAAACATTTTATATAGCCCACCTAATCATGAAGGGATTCACATCTAGATCAGGGGACATTATCGTGCCTCTTTACTCATCCCTCATCAGGCCCATAATGGAGTACAATGCCCCTTTTGGGATGTACCTTACCAGACACCTGCAGCAACTGGAAAGACCCCAAAAGTACCTCACCAAGAGGATCAAAGGGCTCAAACAGATGCCATATGCTGCCCGGTTAAAGAAACTCCAGCTCTACTCAGTGGCATACCGCCTGTTCAGAGGCGATCTGTGCCTGATGTAAAAAGCCATGTCCAACCTGGAATTAATGGACATGCTGCACCTCAGAAAATACAAATCCCATCGAGCTACGCGCTCTAGAGACTTGAACCTCAGCAGTGAAATAAATAGGACATGCTGGAGGGACAGATTCATAACCCAGAGGCTCCCTTCACTCTGGAATAAAATCCCAGTCCAGGTTAGGCAGAGTCCCTCATTGACTCTATTCAAGAGGAATCTTGATGAGTGGATGGGAGATTGTAGGTTTACCCCGGGTATCACTTCTGTGTCACTGTTAGACAGAGGCACAGTATACTAACCTCGAAAAAGGGCATAGCAAAATAAATTTAAAATGGGTGGCGAAAGCCAAACACATTCTGGCTATGCTTATAAATGCCCTAGGGCAGATAGCCTAGTATGAACCTATGAACCTATGCTGAGGAGATGAAATCATTATTCCGACATCACAACTCTCACTGAATAACTTCTACTGACTGTTCAGCAACAGAAGATGAAGGAGGTGTGATGCATATGCATGGGAACCTTAAGTCAGAGATGATGGCTTGCTAACAGCAGCATCAGATGAGGTAGGAGAAGTCCCATAGAGAAAAGCAGTTTTTAAACTGAAGATACACAGTAATATTCATGTGGTGCTTGTGTCACAAAACAGTTACATCTAAGAATGGACAGAACACCAGAAAGCAACTCAAAACAAATGTACATGCACATTTGTGAAATCTCTATTCCTCTGGCCAAGAAAACTTAGGCACATTCAGCACAGGCAGATGTGAGGCCATAGCAACATCTTGTGAAATGTTTTATTTATTCATTTAAATTTACTTATTTTACATTTGTTGACCGGGATAGTCCGACTGCATACATGTCCATTTTCAGCAGAGGCCTGGGGAAAAAAGCTCCAAAGGTGGTTACATATGCATTCATCACAATGTACAGATAGAACAAGAGTAATAACCTAGTACAAATAAAAAACACTTTACAAAGTCAGAGAAATTTATAAAGTCTCACAAACTTCTACTTCTAATCTGGGACCCTCCTCCCAGTCTAGTGTCATTACCTCATTCTACCCAGTACAGGGAGAGCATTTGAGAAGGTCAATCAGCTTAGTTTCTGCTACTCCTTTCTCTCTTTACTGTCTCTCTTTCCAAGAAAAAAAAAAAAAAAAATTATCTGCTTTTACTGTATTTGTGTTTTTTCCTACTTTATTTTGCTTTTGTGTCATCTTAAAAGTACTCAATTGTATTTATTACTGCTTGGTGTAACTCATTCTAAGCCTTTTAGTTTAAGCACCTGGGCTTCAGACCAGTTTTACATTAAGAAGGTTTGTGGTCTGCACTGTATTGGCAGAACAGGTAGCTTACATCCTTCTAAGTTGGGAACTGCTGATTGAGGGCTCAGTGTCTGTTATTCTAAAAGTGTATTAATTCTGGTTTAAGCACTTGGGCTTGAGGCCAGTTATTTTACATTAAGAGGGTTCGTGTTCTGCACTCTTGTGGGAGGAGAGGCTGGACTCTGTCCTTCTGAGCTGGGAATTTCTGGTTAAAGCTTATAGTGCCTGCATATTTGAACTGCTTCTTACTGAAATTGGTACACCTTGTTTGCTGTAGCATAGACTAGATCCAGACCTGCTGAATCTAGCTTTGTTTGTATAACTTGAGCACTAATCCAGGCATTGTTTAAAGTATTCAGTTGTATTTATTACTGCTGGTAGTAACTTGATTAAAGTGTAGCTATCATTTCTAAGTCTTTTGGATTAAGCACTTGGGCTTCAGACCAGTTGTTTTACATTAGGAAGGTTTGTGGCCTGCACTGTGGTGGCAGGACAGGTAGCTTACATCCTTCTAATTTGGGAACTGCTGATTGAGAGCTCAGTGTCTGTTATTCTAAAAGTGTATTAGTTCTGGTTTAAGCACTTGGGCTTCAGGCCAGGTATTTTACGTTAAGAAGGATTGCAGTCTGCACTCTTGTGGGAGGAGAGGCTGGACTCTGCCCTTCTGAGCAGGGAATTTCTGGTTAAAGGCTTATAGTGCCTGCATATTCTAACCGTTTCTTACTGAAATTGGTACACCTTGTTTGCTGTAGCATAGACTAGATCCAGGCCTGCTGAATCTAGCTTTATTTGTATGATTGTTGTTTGTTTATTTCCCTGAAACGCTAATTCCACCTAAAATGCGGCCTTTTAGCACTTCTGTGGATCCCTAGTGATATCTGCATTGCTTAATGTACTTATTTCCTTGTTTCACTTGAAAGAAAGTTACTGTTTGTCGTTTTTGCATTTAAGTTACCTGTAACACATTGCATTTAAGTTACCTAGCACTTGCTCACTAAAGCAATTATATAAGTCAGCTCTAAAAAATTAAAAGCACTACACTCTCACAAACTCCCCTTAAGTACCTTGTTCCCCCATTGGCCCTTTTTTTCAATTATAAAGGAATTCACAATACTATTCTAGCATGTCCAAAGGTCAGTTGTCAATCTCCTCTCCGGTCCAGCTGGTGAATCTGGGAATCTTGAGGCAATGTTACAACTGCCTCATGTACACAGACAACTCTCTCCTCCTCCCAACAAATTCCAACACATGTGAGAGATGCAACCATATAGCCAAACTGGAGGCTAAGCTCTCTCAACTCAGTACTGGCATAACCAGTCAGGAGGAGAAGGAAACCACACTCACTACAATTCCAGTCTCACATAGACCTACCACGACAACAAACCAAACACATAAACACACAAACAATTACTCGGAGGCTCTAAATAAAAATCTGCCTAAGCAGCAGAGACCTCCAAAACAGACACCCAAGCAACCGCTACCCCAAAACAAAACACGTGCAACACATAGCTCACAAAGCCAGTGTGCCGAACAGTCACAGCCCTTAAGGCTAAACAACACACCTGATACACTTGTAATAGGTGACTCTATCGTCAGGCACACTGACGTCCCGCTCACCAGGCTGAACAAGGAAAAGGTCACGGTGAGCTGCCTGTCGGGCGCTAGGATCCGCCACATAACACAAGCACTCAGGTCACTCCAAGGCAAGTACAAACATGACTCAGTCATTGTCCATGCTGGTGTGAATGACCTGAGACGTACCTCCCTGGACTACATGAAAAGAGACATAGAGGAGCTCTCTGAGCATGTAGCCCAGGCCGGTATGACCCTGACCTTGAGTAGCATCTTACCCTCACCAGGATCGATGCCACAATATGAAGACAAGATGATCAATTTCAACAACTGGCTTAAGTGTTGGTGTCATTCAAATGGGATCCAATGCCTGTCAGCCTAGGCTGACATGCTCGACAAGCCACGATGCTTCTCTAGGGATGGCTTGCACCTGTCACCCCTGGGCTTTCGGATATTGGCAAAGGCTCTTGCTACCCCCATAGTGCCTTTTTTTAGGCAAGGCTCAAAAGACAAACCCACCTCCATAGGTATCACAAGGGATAAGAAACTAAGAGTAATGCTACTCAACGCCAGAAGTCTAAACCTCAACATGCACGCACTCAAAACTCTCTTTAGCATGGAGAGCATCGATATCTGTGCAGTAACAGAAACCTGGTTCAAGGCCCCGAGAGCACCCCAGCACTACCAGGTTATACCTCATACCATGCTTTTCGGCCCCAAAACTTGGACCGAACCACAAAAGGAGGGGGAGTATCAATATTCGTCAAAGTTACCCACATCTCCAGGTTGGTGGCACAGCACGAAGCATCAGAGACTATCCATGTGCAACTAACTGTGGGTAAAACTGCCTTCCAGTGTATAGCCTGCTGCAGACCACCCTCCCAAACACAGGAACCCCACTCGGCCTTCCTGAGAATACTGGAAAATATGAAGGTCTCTCCAAACACCATTATATCGGGCGACTTCAACTACCCAAACATAGACTGGGAGCATTACTCTAGCTCCAACACCCTAGCCCAAAGGTTCCTAGAATTTATAAACTCAAATGCTATGGAACAACTTGTTACCACTCCCACAAGAGGGGAAAACATACTGGACCTGATCATCACCAACATGGGGACACTATGCTCCAGACCAGAAGTGTATCCCTCACTGGTAAGATCAGACCATAAACTAATCTCACTGGATATTCACATCCTGACCCCACCCCCTGCCCAGGAAACCACAGTGAAAAACTTCTCTAAAGCAAATTTCACACGCCTCAAAACCGAGGCGAAATCCTTCAAAGCCCCCGGGCCTGTGGAAAATATGGCCCAGACCGCAGAATCCTTTATAAACGCATTCTATGAACACCTTCAGGAATGCATGGATCATGCAATCCCAAATAAAACGAAGACCCAATCCTCCAAAGGCAGACGTCTTGTCTGGTGGACCCCAGTCATAAACAATAGAAGGAGGAAGCTACTACATGATAGAGCAAAATCCCAAAAAGGGAAGGCATCTCTGATCAGTATTAGCAAAAAACTACGGGCACTCATAAAATCGTCTAAGGCCAGCTTCGAGAGAAAAATTGCACAGGACACTAAGGATAATCACAAGGCTTTCTTTAGTTATGTTAGGAACCTGGGTGGGAATTCCCAGATATGCTCAGAATTAGTCCAAAATGACAAAAAATACACCGAGCCCACAGACATTGCCAACATCCTAGCTGACGGGTTCAGTGCAAACTTCTCCCCACCAAAAGGGCAAATATCTATCCCAACAGAGTGCTGCCCCCTGACATCTCAGATGCTCAGGTAAGAGCCACCCTCTCCAAAGCAAAAAACACAGCATCAATGGGATCAGATGGTGTCCCGGGCTGCGTCCTACATGAACTCCAAGAAGAGCTAAACCCAAACATAAAACTACTGTTCAATCTTAGCCTTACTACAGGATATGTACCCAAAGAGTGGCGTACAGCAACAGTGGTCCCTCTCCACAAAGGTGGTGCCTCAATGGATCCTGGAAACTATCGCCCCATAAGCCTGACTAGCTTGGTCTGCAAAGCTATGGAAAGGATCATCATGGACCTCATAAATAAAGATATTGGGGACCTACAGACACTGGATACTACCCAGTTTGGCTTTGTTAAGGGCAGATCCTGCCTCTTAAACCTGGTCGATTTCTTTGAAACAGTCACCAAGGCCATTGACGAGGGAAGGTGGTCCACACAGCCTACCTGGACCTCGCAAAAGCCTTCGATACAATACCCCACTCGGGCATTATAGATAAGCTCACCAGCTTAAATATAAACCCCTATGTCACTAGATGGGTTGCAAACTGGCTCAAGGACAGAACCCACATGTTTAGAATTGCTGGAGGCATGTCAGACTCCAAACCAGTTACAAGTGGCGTCCCACAAGGCTCAGTCCTGGGACCTCTCTTGTTCGGTATATATTTCTCGGTGGTACAGGCCAACACGGAAGGACTGTGGCTGACCAAGTTTGCAGATGACTGCAAACTGGGCACCATAATCAACTCTCCAGCTGACACAAGCATCCTCCAAAAGGGCCTCATAGAAACAGACAACTGGTGCCAGAGCCATGGCCTCAAGCTAAACGCCAAAAAGTGTATAGTCATCCCTTTGGCAAAAACAAAGTGCCCACAAATTACCACATAGGTGGTAATCCATTAAGTACAGAAGAAGTCATTAGGGACCTGGGGACCCAAGTTGATAGCAATCTCTCATTTGACAACCATGTGGCCAAAGTGGTTAGAAAAACATTTTATATAGCCCACCTAATCATGAAGGGATTCACATCTAGATCAGGGGAGGTCATCGTGCCTCTTTACTCATCCCTCATCAGGCCCATAATTGAGTACAATGCCCCTTTGGGATGTACCTTACCAGACACCTGCAGCAACTGGAAAGACCCCAAAAGTACCTCACCAAGAGGATCAAAGGGCTCAAACAGATGCCATATGCTGCCCGGTTAAAGAAACTCCAGCTCTACTCAGTGGCATACCACCTGCTCAGAGGCGATCTGTGCCTGACGTATAAAGCCATGTCCAACCCGGAATTAAAGGACATGCTGCACCTCAGAAAATCCAAATCCCATCGAGCTATGCGCTCGAGAGACTTGAACCTCAGCACTGAAATAAATAGGACATGCTGGAGGGACAGATTCATAACCCAGAGGCTCCCTTCACTCTGGAATAAAATCCCAGTCCAGGTTAGGCAGAGTCCCACATTGACTCTCTTCAAGAAGAATCTTGATGAGTGGATGGGAGATCGTAGGTTTACCCCGGCTATGACTCTCTTCAAGAAGAATCTTGATGAGTGGATGGGAGATCGTAGGTTTACCCCGGCTATCACTTCTTTGTCACTGTTAGGCAGAGGCACAGTATACTAACCTCAAAAAAAGGCATAGCAAAATTAATTTAAAATGGGTGGCGAAAGCCAAACACACTCTGGCTAGGCTTATAAATGCCCTAGGGCAGATAGCCTAGTATGAACCTATGAACCTATTAACAAGTAAAAGACAGTAGTGTTCCATTTACAAACATAGTATTGTTTCACTAGTATGAATGATTTAGTCTGGCTTGGAGAAGGGACATATCCACTGAAACCTGAAATACACAAGAGCTTTTTTGAATTGAGATAGGGTAGAATCTAGGGTGATGTTAGCAGGAAGTGAGTTCCAAGTTTTGCCAGTAGAGTTGGCGAACAGGGAGTCTCCGGCTAAGTTGTTGGATTTGATAGTTTGCACTACCAGTTTATTAGATGAGTGGAGTGATCTGGAGTTGGAGTGGGGATAGATGATGCTTTTCAGTGCAGGTGTATTTTCTGGTTGATCAAATGCTTTGTGAACCACAATAAGTTGATTATACTGAATCTGTGAGGTAGCTCAAACCATCCCAGATAATTTATATTTATACAATAATGCGTTCTGTAGGGGAGACCAGTGAAAAATCTAGCTATGTTATTATAGCAGCTTGAGAGAGTTTGTTAAGATCAGTTTTATTTAGGTTGGCAAGTAAAGGGGAAGCATAAAAGAGGGTACAGAGTAGATAGGAGTGGGCAATGGCAGTCCGAGCAGGTGGGGTTAGGAAAGGCTTTATCCTATATAGTGAGCCCAGTTTTCTATTGATGGTTTTGATAGTTTTGTTAATGTGCACATCAAACTTAAGATTATCTGCAATAACTTCTAGGAGTTTTGTATAGGCATCTAGGGGAGATTATGGCACCACTAGTAGATTTAATAGAGACAGATATCACCGGGGATCTTTGGGTGGGGGAGAAAATTAGGAGCTTTGTTTTGTTAGGATTTAGAATCAGACAGCGAGAGGCAAGTCAATTCTCAACTAGGTTAAAATTACTCTGTGTAATTGTTTGCAGCTCTGTTTATGAGGTGCCAGTGCAGATCAACGTTGTTTCATCTGCGTATTGAATGCAGTTAACTTTAGGGATGACAGTGTGGAGGTCATTAATGAAAACAGAAGTGGTCCCAAAATAGACCCCTGGGGACACCTAGGGTGTTGGGTAGGAGGTTTGATAGTTTGTTCTGCCATAAGACAGACTGTTGTCCAGATAGGATTCAAACCATTGGAGAGAGTGATTGCCTAGAGACATTGCTGCCAGGGTGTTGATGAGAAGATGGTGGTTAACCATATTAAAAGCCTTGGACAGGTCCAACAAAAGGGCCGAGGATTCCTGTTATAGTTTATTGCATTACAGAAGATGAGGAGGGCTGTGGTAGTACTATGATATGGCCTGAAGCCATGCTGAGAGTTAGTCAGTAGGTTGTTTTGGGATAGAAAGCACAGAAGTTGTTTATGGACGCATTTTTCCATAATTTTTGCCAGAGGTGACAAGATGGCTATGGGTCTATAATTAGATAATTCAGTAGAATTACCACCTTTATGGGGGATATGACCTGAGATATTTTCCAGATAGAAGGGACTGAGGCTTCTGATATGGCTCGGTTAATTAGAATGGAAATGGGGTATGCTATGGTGTCAGCAGCTTTTTGCAAATATTCAGCGGGGAGAAGGTCAGCAGCTAGGGTAGTGGGTTTTAATTTTTTGAGTAGTGATCGAATGAAAGATGTGGAGACTGATTGGAAGCTAAAGGAGGGCTGAGTGCTAGGACTGTTGCCCAGTGGGTTAGAGAAGTTAAGGGGTAATCAGCTAGCAAGGGCTTGGATAGTTTCAGTAAAGAAACTATTAAAGATGTTAGCAACATCCTCTTGTAGTTTACCAGTAGAGGCTGAGGGAGGTCGAGTGCTGGTATGACCTAGGTGCAGTCATTTATTTATCCCTGCCCAGAATTTGAGGGTTATTTTGGTTTCTTGTTGGAGATGGAAGTAGTAGTTTTTTTTTATCTAAGAGAACGGATTGTTTAGTCTAATTTCTTACTTGTCTAAATTTGATTTGATCTAGAGGGTCTTTTGTAGCACGCCATGTTGCCCATGCTTTGTTTCTGACTACGACTTTTGATTTGGTTTCTTTAGAGAGTCACGGGGCAGCATTTGTTTTTACCCTACTGGAACGAGCGGGAGCATGAGAATAGAGGATGGTGAGGAATTTATTGTTAAAGTAGGTGACAGCTTCGTCTAGGGGCAAGTGTTTTAGGGCAGACCAGTTGCATGTCAAATTCATACTGAAACTTTCTAGGATTGAAGCTTTTACTATTTCTTATTGCTCTATACATGGGTTGAAGGGAGTTATAAGATTTCTGCTTGCAGACAAAGGTGAGAAAGTGGTCACTGAGGTCATCGGGGATGGCCCCCGATGTATACATTTGGGGGTGGGAATTGACTAGTATCCAGTCCAGTATGCTATCTTTTTGGTTAAGTTTTCCTATCCTGGTGGGGGTGGATATAACCTGTGTGAATCCATGCAGGTTTACATGGGGAGGGTAGGATATTGAGAAGAACAGGTGTTCCAGTCGACATTAAGGTCTCCTAGTACAATGGTTTCTTGTGGATAGATACTAGCTAACCATTGGAGGATGTCTTCTAGGGAGATGGTATTATTCCCTGGGGGAATGTACAAGCAGACAATATTTATGCATTTGTTTTTGTTAATTTGGAACTTGGTAGCAATTATTTCTGCTTTATTGACCTGGGATAGTTGAATAGGGTTTGAGGTAACATTTATTGTAGATTTGAAGAGTACAGCTACCCCCTCCCTTCCTAGTAGAGCAATAGAGTCTAAGTATATTATACCCAGGTGGTAAAATTTCATTATCTGAGGTTCATGGTTTTAGCCAGGTTTCAGTTAGACATAGAATATCAGGGGAATGGACTTGCAGCAGGGCATGTAAATGATGTATTATTTATGTTCCAAATATTTAGTTGGCAGACCAGGAGGGAGTTGGAGGACTTATTAATATATAGTGATTTACCAGAGTTTGTTGCATATGTGGTTGCCCCATCTAAGGTGGAAGGGCTGGGGTTTGGGTGAATATCTCCGTCCTTTGTGAGGTTATAGCCTATGTTTTCTAGAAGCTTCAGGATTTTGTTTACAAGTCTCTGATAGGGTTTAGATTTTGAGCTAGTGTATCTGGGTCTAATAGGCTGATAGTGTCTTGTGGTTAAGGAGTTAGTTAGTTATAGCAGTACCCATTAGGTAACCTGTCATATTCGATACAACTGGGCTAGTTTGACATTTTGGGTAGTGAAATCCTAGGTAAGACTGATTTTCATAAGTGGAGAGGAGATATGGAATTAACATGAGGGATAGCAGAGAGAGTAGTAACATTACTTTAGATGGTAACATGGTTAAAGGCTAGATTTGTTTTGTAGGTTTAGGGCCCACAGGATCTTGTGGTTGGATATTAACTACTGGGGGGAGGGGTGGGGCTGGACTATTGTAAGCAGTACAGTACTGCATGGTTGAGATAGGAGAAAATCGAGGGGTGAATGAGGGATGGGTTAAGCTGAGTACAGGATTATTGATTGGTTCAGCCACAGGGGGTGTGGTATTGTGCCTATAAAGCTAGACACAGTGGGGGCAAGTGGGAATTGGGGGCAGGGAGGGGTGCAGAGCAAGCCTGAGTGCAGCAGGGCTTAACACACACAAGGATATTGGAACCCGCTATAAATAAAGGTAAGGATGCTTACTTAGGTTTCACAAGGTAAGCTTTGAATGCATAAATTTACTGTTTAAATTGTAAATCAGGGTATGTCTTAGTTTCCGTTCTTTACTTACAATTATTTTATCAAATTTTTGGTAAAACTCTGTATTTTTCTTCCAAATTAAAGATTATATATGGGGAAATATATGGTAGGCATATAATATTTCTACTGTGTAGTTTTAAGGGTTCGTACTGTAGATGAGGCTAGGTACTAGTGCTATAGACCCAGGTCAGCAACTATGGTATTCGCAGAAAGATTTAAACAATATTAACCTTAGCAGGGCGTTTTGTCATGGGGCAGCTTACTACAGGTACGTAGAGTAAGATTCAGTTGGGTAGCGTCCTTCTTGCTGTAAGCCTTGCAGGTCTGCTTGTTAAGGGGGATAGTTCCTGGTGAGAAAGACAGGTTACAAGAATGAGAACAGGTTTAAGGTTCAAGCATTTAGACAATCTGCAGGGAATCACTGTGCCCAAACAAATCAACTGCAGCAACATCTCACGAGGTTCCACGTACAAGTCTGTATCGTTACAAAGTATCAGTTTTCCTTGTGAGCACTCTAAGACACGTTACAAACGTTGCATGTGTCTGTCAGTTACTATTGATCATCAAGCACCAAGTCACCTTGATAATGGTGAAGCAGATAAGCTGCTAGCCTTTTAGAAATAATTGTAGAGGCTTTTCTGTTAGGTTAAATTATAGCAATGTAACTTGCAGAATACACTCTGTTGCCAGACAATCTTACTAGACTTTTATAAAGCAATTCGCCGTAGCTATGGATCTAGACGGCAACCAAAATTATGCAGTCTGTTCCACTTTAGACAATTTTGCTAGCCAGTTATGAAAGTAGTATCAATTCTACTGGCAGTAAACATAAATAAATGCAAAAATCTTACTAGAATTTATAAAACAGTTTGCCGTAGCTATAGAGCAAAACGGCAAGTACAATTATGCAGTCTGTTCCACTTTAGACTTTAAAATGAGGAAATCTTGCAGTTCAACATAATTATATTAATAGAGATCACAGTTGACCACTTCCTTACATGCGTACCATACACACTGTATATACAAGTCACACCAAACAAAAGCATGCCACCAAATGGAAGGAAGGCATTACTGACGATATTATGGCATTTATATACAACTGTGAAATATACTAAAGTACAGTCAAAATACTCTGCTCCCTGCATCAGACCAAATAGCAGCACCATTCTGGCTTCCAGATACAGCTTAAAACACAATGTAATCCACCAGGTATCCACACTTAAGTGAGAAATTCATCATACACAGACAGACATACATGACTTATCAGGAACATGTTTGAAGAAGTCAAGCCGCTGCTGTATATTTGGGCATTCTGATCAGCTGTAATGCATAACTAACGATGTTAGAAGGACCACTGGGAACTCCTTTCTTCTGCAATACCACAGTAGGACCATCAATTCATATGGGACAACCTTGCAAAAGGATCTCTAATCATAACTGACCAAGAACTGTTGTGGATAAACAATATGACCCTAGGTCATGTGTCTAGTATTCACAGTACATTTTCAACATCTTCTCCATGTACTATATATTTTTAAGAAATTACTTCCTTTTACGATATTACCATGCTGCCTTGTCTTTGTGGAAGCCAAGATAAGAATGTGTAAATAGGAATTCTACTGCTTACGCCAATTATTTTTCATCTACTTGCAAGCACAAATTATGGCAAGTACTCTAGTACTGAAATTGACCTCCTGGATGTCAAAGTGAGGCGAGATGACCTGAACCACATTAGAACTAGTTTATTTAGGAAGCAGGTCAGGAGGAATACGTTCCTACACAATACTAGTATGCATCCTAACCACACAAAGGTTAACATTATTAAAGGCCAAGTATATAGGATCATGCGACTGTTTAATGATGATGATGAATTACAGACAGCACTACATCAGCTTAAACTAGAGTTTCTATACAGGGGTTATGATGCAAAAACTATTGATAGATGTATTGTAGATGGTTGGAGTAATAGGGTGGGTAGATGTAGACCCTACATTGACACACGTACTACAGTGAGGTAGATGGACAAGTTATTGACTGAGAGGTGGTCACACATAAATACAGAGGTACAGACAGCACACTTAGGATGCCACTAACGTTTGCAAGCAACATAAATGTTGTATGTAATGTTGTTACTAAAAATTGGGGTATTTTTTCCACGACTGACAGCCTACAAGGTATAATTGGGATCAAGCAGAGCTTCACGTTTAAGAACAATAGAACATTGAGAAATTAATTATGCTATAGAAGTGCCACAGTCAATACCACTAATAGGTCTGACAGACTGGGTTCATATATGTGCAGAGACTGTGCAGCCTGTAAGCACATACATAATGGCAGCACATTTACACACCCCTTTAGGAAGTTTAGCTACAGTAGTAATTTTTATGCTGACTGCACTACATCAAACGTGGTCTATTTTGCATATTGTATGGCATGCTACAGTTTCTATATAGGCAAAACTAATAGACGCCTAAAGGATAGGATCCTTGAACACTATAGAGACATCAGAAACGTTAAAGACAGTAGTGCTATTGCCATGTATACTAAGAATACAGGACCAGAACATATCTACAAATTTTTAGTTTTACAGATATTGTCTGAGAAACAGAGATGGGGTAATTTATCTAATGATACAGAAGCTGCTGAACAGAGATGGATCATACGATTTAATGCAGATAAACCCCCGGGTTTGAATCAAATGGTATCGCTTAAACCGTTTTTAAAAGCTCGACCATTGAGGCATTGAGTTTTTTGAATGGCACGTCCAGTACATATTTTTTATATATATTTTTATAGTGGTGCATGTTTATATACTGTTTTTATATGTATGTAAATATATATGTATATTTTAACATCAGTGCTGTTTTTATGCGTATGTAAATATATATGTATATTTTAACATCAATTTATATATTTTTCATAATTTATATTATGCCTATATACTCTCAGCAAGGCATATGCATTAGTACATATATTCATTGGTATCAAGTCAGATGCATTTTTTACACATTTTTTTATAGATATACTTTACATGCTTTTTGCATGTTTTTTCTATGCATGTCTGAACATAATTATTAGTTTGGACAAGGAATGTGTGATATATGATATTCTTATTGTATTATTTGTGTTTATATTTTTATTCTGCATTGGCAACTGTGTTTCTTTTTAATTAACGGTGATTAGGGTAATTGCTTGTATCATCATGCGACTGTTTCAAGTATTTAAGGAAGTGTGGAATTTTAAACAGTTGTCTGATGAATGGGTAGATCCCTGAAAGCGCTAACCTGTGTACTGTTTGTACCGTTTAACTTAAATAAATCTCCTAGCTGTGGTATTGTCGGTGCTTTTTTACATTTGTAGTTCCTTATTTTCAACTGACAGTTTTGTGCTTAGAGAGGACTTTGTGCACCTATTTTTACAAATTATGGTAAGGTTTGAATGCACTCTGCAAAGCATGTATGTGCCCCCTATTGGCTGTGTGTCTGCCATAAAGCTCACCAGCCCTGGGTCAATAAGCTACTGGCCGTGTCTAGTTGACCATCCTGGGTTACCTTGGACAGCTCTTTTGAGCAAAAGCCGAATCTAAAATCAATGAATCTGCCAAACATGAACTGAACATTTCTATTTGTTGTAGGCTCACTAACAGGACACAGCTTGGAAGTGGATGACATGATGGCAAGGAGAAGGCTTGACATCCTATGTATCCAGGAGAAAAGATGGAAGAGCAGTGCAGCACAGCCACTTGGCTTGGGATCCAGAGTCCACTACTACAGAGGAGGACAGGATAGAAATGGTGCAGGAACTGTGGTGGGACACAGAATTCAGAAGGTGGTGACTGATATCATCAGAATTGGTGACAAACTCATGACTCATAGCAATCAGACTCTAGTGTAATGATATGGCAGTATTTCATAATCTCGGCCTATGCCCCACAGGAGGGCTGTGATAGTGAGGAAAAGAGTGCAGTCAGACAGCAGTTGCAGGACCTACTAGTCAAAGCAGGACAACATGAATTGGTGCTGATAATGGGTGACTTGAATGAACATATATGTAGACAAACAGAACAGGGCAAGAGGACTGCCTGGGCCCACATGGGTGGGGTAACAGGAAATAAGGAGGCCATTCTAGACTTCTGTCTGGCAAATGGCATATAGTAGTCCACACAGGGTTCAGAAAAAGAGGCAGCCACAAGATCACATGCAAGAGTGGCCAATATGCAATCCGGGTAGACTTCCTCTAGTAAGGAAAGGGTAGTAGGGTATAATCAATGATTGCAAAGTCATCCCAAGTGAAAAGTCAGCTCACAGCATAAACTACTGGTTGCCACAATCAGCTGCAAGCAGTGGTCAGAGAGGGCTCTAAGGTCAACAGAGACTAGGCTGAAGACTTGGATGTTGACTAGAGAGAAGGTACAGTGAGTCAAGGAATTGGTCAAGGCTCCAGCACCCCAAGAAAAGGAGGAAATAGGTGTAGCTGAAGAAGAATGGCAGTGCCGCAAAACAGCATGTGTGAGAACTACAGAGCTGATATGTGCCAAGCCAGGTATGGGACTTTACACTTGTCAGAACACTTATTCAACTGGAAATCTATGGTGTTAATCTTGTTACCAAAAAGTTGCACACAGAGCTACGCTACTCCCAGCAATGAACAAACAGCTACACTGACAAGCACTAAGTGCATTTGTTCTACCAAACATTCTGCTTTATAATGACATGTTGGTCCTTATACTCAAATGTAACTGGAATGAGAACCAAAACTTAGGGCCTTTCACAGATTCAGGTATACGGTGTCCATTGCCTAAGTGGGCACCAAAAAGAAGTATAACAGGTTAATTTGGCAAGATCTGCCTTTAAAAATCTGTAGTGTTTAAGTGCAATGTGGTTACTTTGGCTGGATCTATGTTTGACAAACACAAATTGCTACAAAACAAGGGCCATCAGTGTTAGTGACCCATCTAATGATATACAGGTTGATACCTAGCTGGGTGAGTTTGTCAATTATGCTTGAGTGGGGGAATAGCGTCAAAAGCCTAGGCTAAGTCTAGGTAGGCTGTGTGCACAGATTTCCCCTCATCAAGGGCCTTGGGGACTGTCTTGAAGAAGTCCACCAGGTTTAATAGGCATGATCTCCCCTTGACAAATCCATACTGAGTAGGGTCAAGTGTTAGGAGGTTACCAATGTCTTGTTGATAAAGTCCATAATGATTCTCTCCATGGCCTTGCTGATAAAGCTAGTCAGGCTAATAGGTCTATTGCTCCCAGGGTCAGTGAAAGCACCACCTTTCTGCAAGGGTATAACAGTGGCCTTTTTTCATTCTGCTGGGACAGCCAGTGCTTAGACTATGACTGAAAAGAGTACCCAATTGCATTGCGAGTTCTTGTTTGAGACTGTGTAGGATGCAGCATTGGATGTTATCAGGTCCCAAGGATGCTGCATTTTTGACCTTTGAGGGGGCATTCATGACCTGCTGTTTACAGATACAGGGTAGAGGACAGGTGGTAGGGATGTCTTGAGGTATGTGTGGCAGGAAGGGGAAGTGAAGTTTTTGCAGAACCTGTCAGCTAACAGGTTCACATTGTCCACAGGCTTGGTATATGTGGTATCATTACCAGTTCAGCAAAAATCCGAGCCTTTTCTTTTAGGTTACAGATGGGTAGACACAGATTTACAACCAGGTTATCATGTATGACCTTGCTTGAGGTGAGCATTATTAGGTACTTGTAAAGGGTGGTAAGAATGTGTGTCTGTTTAAAGGTGTACATGGCTAGGCATCTTTTGGTTCCTGTGATCACTTGCTTAGTACTGTTAATATCTGTCCCAGTTCATCTCGGCTATGTGTACTGTCAAAGTGTACAATAACTCCTTCATTTAAACATAAGAGCTGGCACCCTCACAAACATTTCTCTTCCTCTACATGTACACACATGCCACCTTGCGATGTACACTTACAATCACTTTGTTGAACAGTTCTCTGGCATCAGGACTTGTTCTGCCAAGCACGTTTTCTGCACTGTAATATGGCCAGGTACCTAGAAGTAAATGATCATGATCTGCTAATTTGGGCTTTCAAAGGTGGGATGCATGCTGACCACCAGATGACATGAAATGTAGGGGGAAAACCCTTAACTGGACTCAGTGATACAGCACTATAATAAGAGTGTAGTCCCTAATCTGCGGACTATTAGGTCTCTACTCCCAGTGGGACCCTTGCCATAGATATAGCTCCTGATATGGAGGATAGGGTCCATGTTACATCAGTGAATGCTTAAAATAGCAAATGTTGATTTATTGACCCTTTAAAAGCAAAAGCTTGAAATCCCGAAGACACGGAACAGCAATTTTTTCCCCAGGGAATCACTGGTCCACAAAAAAAAAACAAAAAAAAACAAAAAAAACACTAAACAAAGTGGGGGGGGAGCTTCTCCTCCCACTCCCCCCTACTTAAATATACCAACTCTGAGATCGCACCACAGTGGAGGAAATGGGAAAGTCCCAAAAACGGCCCAGCGATTTTTTGCCATAGGGGAAAAAAAAAATCGCTATTCCGTGTCTTCGGGATTTCAAGGTTTTGCTTTTAAAGGGTTGATAAAATCAGACAAATCGCATACAAATTGGTTCACCAATATTCATACTTATGGGGAAATGTAAAAGGCCATGGTGGTGCATCAGTTAGCATCGTCACCTCACAACAAGAGGTTATCTGGTTCACTTCTCAGCTAGAGCTCATTCTTCATGTAGTCTGCATGTCATCCCTGCAGTCAAGGGAGTTTTAAAGATATGCAGGTAGGTGTATGTGTGTGCCTTCTGTGAAGGCTGGGTGCCAGGCTGGCAACTCTACACTATAAAACACCACTGCCAATCAGTCTGCAGACCTGTGATCCATTGTGGTGACCCCTAACCAGGAAAGGCTGAAAGACATTGCTATGGGGATATGATAAAATTAAGTATTTAAGAGTATGGATTAAAAATGATACATGTGTGGCAGCGAAGGATGTGTGAGAAGAGACTAAACAAAAGATGATAAAAAAGAGAAAATGGAAGCTCTGTTTTATGGATATCGATAAGATGCAAGCAGTTAAAATCTTTTTAGTCCCTTTAGTCTTATACACAGGTCAAGCATAGGTTCATAGGTTGGTACTAGGCTATCCGCCCTAGACAAGCCTAGCCATAACAATTCCCAGGTCATTTGTTCCCACACTATTTACTTCCCTGGACCCGTCTAGCAGGGCAACTGACATGATACCCTGGGTGAATTTCCTTTCTCCCATCCACTCATCAAGGTTCCTTTTGAAGAGGGCCAAAGTGGCGCTTTGCTTGACATGTATGTGCAGTCTATTCCAGAGTCTGGGGAGTCTCTGGGTCAGAAACCTATCCCTCCAGCATGTTTTGTTTATTGTGACAAGATTTAGATCACTGGAGCTTGTGGCTCTGAGGGATTGGGATTTTTTTAGGTGTACCATGTCCAACAGCTCTGGGTTTGACATGACCCTGTATGTTAAGCAGAGATCACCTCGGAGTAGATGATATGCGACAGAGTATAGTTGGAGATTTTTAAGGTGGTCAGCATAGGGCATCTGCTTTAGGCCTGTGATTCTTTTAGTGAGGTATTTCTGTGGCCTTTCCAGTTTCTGCAGATGTCTTGAGAGGTACATACCAAATGGGGCGTTGTATTCTATAATGGGTCTAATGAGGGATGAGTACAGTGGGACAATGACCTCCTTTTTTCTGGATGAAAGGCCCTTAGTGATGAGGTGTGCCACATAGAAGGATTTCCTGACTGTTGTGGTGATGTGGTTATTGAATGTGAGATCACTGTCCACCTGTGTCCCTAAGTCTCTTATCACACTTTCGGTGTTTAGTGTACTGCCACCTATGTGATAATTCACGGGTACATGTTTTTTCCCAAAGGGGATAACTATACATTTCTTGGCATTGAGCTTGAGCCCATGGCTCTTGCACCAAGCATCTGTTTCTGTAAGGCCCTTTTGTAGAGTATCCACATCATTTGGGGATTCAATAATGGCTCCCAGTTTGCAGTCATCTGCGAACTTTGTTAGCCAGAGTCCCCTAGTGTTGGCCTGTACTTCAGAGAAGTAGATGCCAAACAAGAAAGGTCCCAGGACCGAACCCTGAGGTGCTCCACTTGTCTGGAGCTGGATTTGGAGTCAGCTACTTTTACAGTGTGGATTCCGTCAGTAAGCCACTTGGCAACCCATCGAGTGACATAGGGATTAATGCCCAGCTTAGTAAGTTTATCTACGATTCCAGAGAGGGGGATGGTGTCAAAGGTCTTGGCGAGGTCCAGATAGGCTGTGTGGACTGCCTTACCCTCATCCACGGCTCTGGAGACTGATTCAAAGAAGTCAAGAAGGTTCAGGAGACAATAACGGCCCTTCAAGAACCCAAACTGGGTGGGGTCCAGTGTTTTAAGGTTGCCAATGTCTAGTTCCATGATAATACGTTCCATGGCCTTGCAGATCAGACTTGTCAGACTGATGGGGTGGTAGTTCCTGGGATCCAAGGTGGATCCCCCCTTGTGGAGTGGGATAACTGTAGCTGTGCACCACGCAGTGGTCATCAACCAGAGGAGATGCTGTGGACAGCAATTAATAAAGAGCTGAAAGACTCAAGTGGGATAAGCTTACTCTTCCAATTGAACAGGGTGAATTGGGATTCCCCAAGTTAAAGGGATACTTCAGAGCAACACACTTAAGGCTTGTAATACGTAGCACAAGCAGGAAATTTTAATGTAAAGAGGTGATGATGAAATGGGGGAAAGCTAAAGAAACAAAGAGTGACTGGGATTTTGGATAAAGACCTTAAAAGGATAACAACTATAATCATACAGAATATTATATTATATTCATAAAGTAGCAGAAAGTATTCTAAGAACTAAGCCAAAACGGGAATGGAGAAAGGAAATTCTGCTGATAGGGATACAGATAATAGCCAATGGAGTTTGGAATATATTGGAGAAAACTGACAAAGGAACCAAGGTATTGGGAGCAAATAAATAAAGAAGGAAAGGTAAGATAAGATGCCAAGAACTTATTTGGACTGCAGTTTAGGGATTGCCTTCCCTATCAAGGACTGATATCAGAGTACAGGCAAAGAGAAAGAAATAGGGGGGTCCTAAATGGAAGACCAGCACTGATAGAGTTTTTAATAGAATCTAGGACAGAAGTTGCCATTAAGAAAGGAATAATTAGTAGAGCGTATAAAATACTGCATGATAACTACAAGAGTCATTCAGAGAAGGTTAGGAAAGATTGGGAAGGGAGATTGGATAAGCAAGTCACAAAGAAACAATGACAGGGATATATGTATGTCTCCCAAATATGCAACAAAATCTAGATGATTTAGGATATGTGCTTGAAGTGTTTACATAGGTATGTTTTATACCCCAAGCAGACTTCAAGGAATATTTTCCTCACTTAGACCGCAAATGTTGGAGGTGTGATGGGGCAGAAAGAGGTTACTGGGAATATATTTTCTGGGAGTGTAATGAGTTGGCAGACTGTAAAAATTCCCTGCAGACTGCACCGTCAGAGATGTTGTGTGAGCAAATTGGAGTAACTACAGAAATGATTTTTTGAGATGACACAGAATCGGAATTTGCCTAGACATAGTAAGGCCTTGCTGAGTCTAATTATGATGTCTGCCAAAAAACAACAACTACTAGAAAATTGAAATCAAAGTCTAAACCAACTTTACTAGAAGTAGTGAGGACAGTACAGACAGACAGAACAGCTGAATATTTGCAAAAAGCAGCCAAATCAGTAGCATATGCTATAGCCATCCTCATTAATAGAACCATAAATGAGGGTACCATCCCGGACATCTGGAAAATCTCTCAAATTATACCATTACGTAAAGGGGGCAACTCAAATGAATATTCTATTGGCCTATTGCCCTACTATCACCCTTAGCAAAAATAATGGAAAAATGCACTCATCACCAGCTACTTGACCATTTAATTCAACATAATTTACTAGCTAACAGCAAACATGGCTTTAGACCATTTCACAGTACTACTACTGCCCTCCTATCCTTCACTGACTCCATTAACAGAAACCATAATGACAATGTTCTCTCTTCAGCACACCTTATTGATCTTTCAAAAGCCTTTGATATGGTAAACCATACTCTTTCACTTAGCAATCAGACTGTACAATGGTTTAGTTCCTACCTTACTAACAGGCAGCAGGCAGTGCTCTGGGAGAATATTCTTTCTTCCCACCTACCGGTAATCCTCGGGGTCCCTCAAGATTCCATTCTAGGACCTCTCCTATTCTCAATACTTATCAATGATCTATACCTAGCTATTCCTGAAGCTACCTGCATACAATATGCAGATGATTCAACGCTCATATGTTCAGTCAACTCTGCATCAGAACTGAAATCTCCAACTCAGAAAGTATTTAACACATTGGACACCTGGTTCTCAAAACACTGCATCATCCTCAATCCCCCCCCCCCCCAAAAAAGCTCTTTCTCTTTATACCTACTCGCAAGTCCTCCCCCACTGATTTCTCAGTCGTATCTAATAATGACACCCTCATATCCCCTGACTCTACCACCAAACTCCTAGGTATTGCAATAGACAACAATCTCAACAAAAAAATGGGGTCCCTATACAGGATTAATCCATTCCTTACACCAGCAGCAAGATCTACCATTGCCCACTCCCATCTTATCTCTGCACTTCTCTATGCCTCCCCCATATATACTAACCTGTCTAAAAATAAATCTTCTAAAATTGGCCAGCTCTTATAATCGCATCGCCAGATTTGCCACTGGTAATCCCTTCCAAACCCATCACTGTCTGAATCTAAAGCAGCTGGGCTGGCTTGAACTACAAAACCTGCTACAACTGTCTCAACTTAACACAGCCCACAAGATCCTAAATCACCCAAACGACACCCCTATACTTTTAAACCTTTTAATCCCATATAAAAATCTTAATTCATTACGATCTTCTAATAAATGACTAGTCAGCATAAGTAAGTCCAATAACTTGGCAGGAGACTCAGTGGTCTCCTACTACTCGACGTTCTTATATCACTTCCTTCATTGACACTCTCTAAACAAAAACTCAAAATTCACCTGAAATCACACTGGTTATGCCCTTGTAGCAACCCTGACTAATCCTTTCTCCTTTATTTAATATCATCTCTTAAATTCTACTTTTTATATTGGTTAAATACTGCTTACTACCAATGAAAGCAGGAACTGTAACCAACAGACACTTTGAATTTAATTCCACTTGGTGCATCAAGTATAACTTCTGTACCTTACCTTACCTTTGTACCATACTACATATTGACTGTATATACCTTTGTCTCAACCTTTTTGTCATGTATAGCCTTTTTAGCATAATCTTGATTGTATATGTCAGTGCCTCTGTATGTAAACATTTTTTTTTTTTTTTTAATCACCTGGAACTTTTCTCCCCGGGCCTTTACTGAAAATGGACACATATCCAAGCTAGACTAACCCGGTCAACAAATGTAAAATAAATAAATAAAAATAAATCAATAGTGAGGACAGTAACCGAGATAAAACAACTGGAATTGGGATCTTTAGAAAGGGGTTGGAGCAAATTACATTGGAAAAATGGGAAATGTGGGATCAATCCATGCAGAAGGGGAACAAGGTTTAAAAGAAGGCAGGATTTGAATGAGCTATGTAACTGCTGAAAGATAATGACCAGACATATTAAACATATAATGTTTGCAGCTACAGTTGTGTTGGCACAGTTTGTAATGTATAACTTTTGCAAAGGAGATTTTGTCGCTATGGTTTACTTTCATTTATACAACCATAAAATTGCCTAGGTCAGATGTAATAATTCAAAAAAGACACACACACACATTATATATATATATATATATATATATATATATATATATATATATATATATATGGGTGTGTGTATATGTATATCTATACATATATATATATATATATATATATATATATATATATATATATATATGTGGGTGTGCGTGTGTGTGGGTGTATATATATATATGTGTGTGTATGTGTATACACACACATATATATATATATATATATATATATATATATCTATATCTATATATATATAATGTATCTGTAGATATATATATATATATATATATATATACATACATATATATATATATATATAAATGTGTGTGTGTATATATATATATTTATAAAACAAATGTGTGTGTATGTATGTATATATATATATATATATATATATATATATATATATATATATATGTGTGTGTATATGTATATATATATATATATATATATATATATATATATGTGTGTGTGTGTGTGTATATGTATATATATATATATATATATATATATATATATATATATGTGTGTGTGTATATATATGTATATTATATATATAAGATCTAGGCGTATTCAACTGGACGTATAAGAGAATTTAAGTACCTTTATCTGCATTTTTTTTCAAAAAATACAGTATTTAAATTGATTTAACTGTGTTGCAGGAATATTATCTGAACTGGAAGTTTTGACTCTGCTCTTCAGTTAGTCCCACCCACCCTTCCTGTTTTTGTTTTGGTGTTAATCTTAGTGGCCTTGAAACTGCCCGCCCCTCTTATAAATTTGTGTTTGGATACTCCTTCTGGGCCCATCTCATTTACTCACTCAACTGAGTGCAGTGAGATCATATTCTGATTTCAGGTACTCCTACTGTGTACAAAGAGAGCATCTGGGAAACAGGAAAAAAAATTAAGCTTGTTTCCTGCCTTTCCTGTTAAGTGGTATAGACTATTTGTAGGCTTCTGAACCCCCAAGCCCTTCTGTGTTGGAGGGAAGCCTTCTAGCTTAGTTTTTTTTTCTTATAACTAGCCAGTTTTCTAGTTTCAGCACTCAAATCTGTTTCTTTGAACTCAGCACTTGTTCAGAACTCATTGTAAGCACTAAATAAGCTGCAAATTACTACAGCACTCAACTTTCCTCACTTGTCTAGTGGAAAGCAGTTTTAAATACTTAATAAATAAGCACCTATCCAGGCATGTCTAAGGGTCAGCTCCCAGTGATTTCTCCTGTCTACCTGATGAATCTGGGCATCTTGGGGCAATGCAGCAATTGCCTCATGTACACAGACAACCCTCTCCTCCTACCACCCAACACTACAACCTGTGAGAGATGCACTTATATAGCCAAACTGGAAGCAAAGCTCTCTTCATCCAAGGCTGGACTAGACAGTCAAGAGGAGAAGGTAAACACTTGCACCGCACCACACTCATCACATAGTCCCTCAAAACCTACACCACCAAAACACACACATAGAAACACAAAACACACACCTATATTCACGGAGGTTCTCAATAAAAACCTGCCCAAGCATCAGGGACATCCAAAGCATAAATGCAAGCAAACTCCACCCCCCAACACAACCCAAATGACACAAAGCCCACAGACTCAGTGTGCCACTCAACCACAGCCCATAAGGCATAACAACGTACCCAACACTCTAGTCATAGGTGACTCTATAGTCAGGCACACTGATGTTCCACTCACTAGACTAAACAAGGAGAAAGTTACTGTCAGCTGCCTGTCAGGTGCCAGGATCCGCCACATAACGCATGCACTCAGGTCACTCCACAATAAGTACAAATATGACACTGTCATTGTCCATGTTGGTGTGAATGACCTGAGACATACCTCCCTGGACTACATGAAAAGAGACATGGAGGAGGTCTCCGATCTTGTATCCCAGGCAGGTATGAACCTAACCTTGAGTAGCATCCTGCCATCACCCAGAATTATATCACAGTACAAGGACAAAATGACTGACTTCAACAACTGGCTAAGCTTCTGGTGTCATTCTAAGGGGATCCAGTATTTGTCTGCCTGGGACGACATGACTGACAGTCCACAATGCTTTGCCAGAGATGGCCTACACCTGTCACCCTTATGATTCCGGATACTGGCTAAGACTCTTGCAACCCCTATAGTGCCTTTTTTAGGCAAGGTTCAAATGACAAATTCACCACCGTAACAGGTACAAGCAAGCAAAATCTGAGGGTAATGCTACTCAATGCTAGAAGTCTAAACCTCAAAATGCACTCACTCGAGGCACTCCTTAAAATGGAGAACATTGACATCTGTGCAGTGACAGAGACCTGGTTCAAAGCTCCAGAGAGCATCCCTGCATTACCAGGCTTCAATTCATACCACACCTTTCGGCCACCTAACCCAGAAAGAAGCACTAAAGGTGGAGGCGTGTCCATATTCATTAAGGATATCCACACCTCCAGGCTAGTTGCACAGCATAATGCATCCCAGATTATCCAAGTGCAACTAACTCTGGGCAAGACCGCAATCCAAATTGTAGCTTGCTATAGACCCCCCACCATGCCCCAGGATTCACACTCCTCATTTCTTGATACACTGGAAAGTATTATATTACAACCCAACACCCTAATAATGGGCGATTTCAACTACCCCACCATTAACTGGGAAAACTATTCATGTACCAACTCTTTTGCTCAACGTTTTCTATAATTCATAAATTCCAACGCCTTGGATCAACTTATTCACACCCCCACCAGGGGCAGCAATATCCTAGTCCTGGTCATTACCAACATGGGAAACCGGTGTTCCACACCAGAGGTCAATTCCTCGTTGGTCAGATCCGACCACAAGCTAATCAGCCTAGACATCCACATCCCACCCCCAGCCCCAATTAGGGAAACCATCGTAAAAAACTTCTCAAAAGCCAATTTCACACTTCTTAAGACAGAAGTGGCAAACTTCATGACACCCATGCAGACGGACAATAGAGGTATGACTGCTGAATCCTACACAAATGCACTTTATAAGCACTTACACGTGTGCATGGATCATGCTATCCCTAATAGAACCAAGATGTTATCCTCCAAAAAAAGGAAGCCAAACTGGTGGTCCTCTGAGATAAACAAACTCTACAACAGAAGAAAGAAACTGTTGCAAAAAAGAGTAAAATCCCATGACTGGAGGAACTCCCTGGTCAACCTCAGTAAGAAGCGGAGATCCCTCAAAAAATCCTCCAACGCTAGTTACGAAAACAAAATTGCCACTGACTCTAAAGACAACCACAAAGCATTCTATAGCTATGTCAAGAATCTAAATGGGAACACTCAGATCTGCTCTGAGTTACAGCATAATGGCACTAAATATACAGAACCAACTGATATTGCCAACATCCTAGCAGATAGGTTCAGTGCTAACTTTACCCCCCTCTCACCCCCTATAGGGCTCATCTCTATACCGGAGGAATGCAAAGTTCCTATAATCACGGCTGCACAGGTAAAAAGCACACTCTCCAAAGCCAAGAACACAGCATCCATGGGACCTGACAATATCCCAGGCTGCATTCTACACGAACTACAGAATGAACTGGCACCCTACCTAAGTACCATGTTCAATCATAGCCTCACCTCAGGCTTTGTACCCACTGAATGGCGCACCATGACAGTTATCCCACTCCACAAAGGGGGAGCCACGATGGACCCTGGGAACTACCGCCCCATTAGCCTGACGAGACTGGTCTGCAAGGCCATGGAACGCATCATCATGGAACTCATAAACAAAGACATGGGTAATCTCCAAACTCTGGACCCTACTCAGTTTGGATTTGTAAAAGGCAGATCATGTCTCCTAAACCTGATTGACTTCTTTGAAGCAGTCACCAAAGCCATAGATGAGGGTAAAATGGTTCACATCTAGATCTTGCCAAGGCTTTCAACACCATCCCCCACTCTGAAATTATAGATAAGCTCACTAAACTAGGTATAAATCCCTATATCACAAGATGGGTTGCCAACTGGCTCACGGACAGAACCTACACTGTGAAAGTAGCAGATTCCAAATCCGACATCAGACCAGTGACAAGTGGAATACCACAGGGTTCAGTCCTGGTTCCTCTCCTGTTTGGTATCTACTTCTCTGAAGTGCAGGCCAACACAGAAGGTCTTTGTCTAACAAAGTTTGCAGATGACTGCAAACTAGGAGCCATAATCGAAACTCCTAACGATGTGGACAAACTACAAAAGGGCCTCACTGAGACAGATACCTGGTGTCAAAGCCATGGCTGAAGCTCAATGCTGAAAAGTGTATTGTCATCCATTTGGTAAAAACTCTGTACCCATGAACTAACACATAGCTGGTAGTCTACTTAATGCCGAAAATGTGATAAGAGACCTTGGGACACAGGTGGACAGTAGTCTCTCCTTTGATAATCACATTGCCACAGTGCCCAGG
>NC_056744.1:1694337390-1694354890 GCF_019279795.1 Protopterus annectens | reverse complement strand
GTGTGTGTGTGTGTGTGTGTGTGTGTGTGTGTGTGTGTGTGTGTGTGTGTGTGTGTGTGTGTGTGCATGCGTATGATATGATCATGGTTCATTTTTACTGAATCTAACTTCTATGAATAATCACAAATCACTGAAATGGGCGTACAGAAAACACAAGTCATTGAAAACTCATTTTGCAGTGTCACATTTATAGAACACTTCATTAGAGCAAATGGATCTTCTTAAAAAGCCCTTTGCCTATGTGTGTGGGGGGGGGGGGGTTTGTTGCCATTCTCTCTTTACTTAAATATACCAACTCTATGGTTGTGTAACCATTGATAAGAGAAAAAAATACCCACAGTGAATCATGAAATGCAAACTGCACTGAAAGTGAATGTTTATAAACTTCTGCAATTTCCTAAGAATTGTGACTCAATGAAATGCAATTTCAGACAAATTAGTTTTTATTGAATTTTTATCAGTGATTTGTGATTCAAAAAAATGAGATTCAGTGAAATGTATTCGTGACTCAAATACACACACACACACCACACACACACTGGCATATACATGCTGCCATTTTCTGACATGTACATTGTTAAACTTTCTTTGTTCTGCAACACATTGATGTTTATTACAGTGAGGCATGTAGCTGATCAACCATGTGCAGCTCATTTTGGTGTCAGCAGTACAAGTCAATGTTTGTGTTGCAGTCAGTTATACTGCTAGTGGTTTACAGCATGTTATATGTTCTGTGCAGTACTGTACACACAGGCTTTAGGGAATTTGCCTTTTTTTCCAAACGATGTGCAATAACAGAATATTTAAACTAGTTGGGTGTGGTCAGAAGGTTGCATGAGGCTTGCCTACCTTTTGTTTTTTTTTTTTTGTCTGTGTTTCATTTAGATGTATGTAGTAGCAGAATATATGGCATTTCCAACAGAAAGCTTTCTTAAGAAATTATTAAAACAGACTACACTTATTGCTTTCGGGACTTACTTTTGATTTTGGCTGGATAAAACAGAATATTGTCCAGGTCGTTTATATCTATGGCGAGGAAATTGAGATTCTCTCTTTTCTGTGAATCTGAATTTTAAGCATAGATTATTAAAAATGAATTAATTGGTAAAAAAATAAAAATGCCAATTATTACTATATTTTCATGTGTGACATTCAGTGAAAGAACTTATAATTTGTAAGTTCAGAATTTAGCATAAAGTACTTTTTCTTGTTAATAGCTTAACTTTCCCTCATACTTGTTCAGTTCCTCAGAAAATCTGTGGTTTCTGTATTTTTTGTGTCCTTGCAAAGCCAGTAGTGCATTGATGCAGCGGTAGCATTGTTGCCCGACAGCTACATGCTCTCTGGTTTGATTCTTGGCTGGGGTGCCTTACCTTCTGTGTGGAGTCTGTATGCCCTCCCTGTTTTTGTTTCCTCCCATCTTACAAAAACGTGTCTGTCTGGAGAGTTTCTCCCTGGGCCTCTGCTAAAAATTAACTTTTGTTCCAAGTCAGACTTTCCTGGTTAACAAATGTTAAAAATGACACGTATTTAAATATCGGACTTCATATTCTTCAGAAAGTGCATGGTAACACAAAAGCTTTTATTCTAGCAATTTTCTAAGTGTATAAGATGAATATTTGAAATTTGTCCCTATTTCTGGGACTGTATTCCCCCATTATTGGCTTCATCCAGGTTTTGTGCTAAGGTTGAGAGCTATGGTAAGAACTGAATATGTTTGGGAGCTATATCCCTCCATTACTGGCTTTGTCCGGGTGTTTTTTGCTAAGAGGTTGAGAGCTATGGTGAGGACTGAATTCATTGAATGTTTGGGGGCTGTATTCACCCATTATTGGCTTTGTTCAGGTGTTTTGTGCTAAGAGGTTGACAGCTGTTCTATGGTGAGAACTGAATTCACTAAATGGTAGCCATTTAAGTTTCCGTCTTCCTCTTTCACAAAACAGCTGATTTGGCATAGTGGTAAGTTGCTCTGATTGTTTAGCATAGGGTTCCCTGGGTTCAAGACGTGGCACTGAAATGTATGGTGGTAGCGCAGCATTTTATTCTAGCAACTTTTGAACATTATACAAGCAATGTTTAAAATGTGTCCCTGGTTTTTGGCCTTTTCTCTCCCCCACCCCCAATAAATTTTGGCTTTTTCCAGATTTCTTGTGCTGCAAAGTTCAGAGATACAGCTGAGTGTCGAATAGATTTTACAAGGAGCCGAGAGCTGCAGGGGAACAAAAGTTTAGTGCTGCTTATGCCTGGTCTGCTTGCATTGTTAATAGCACAACAGGTAGTGTACTTGCTTTTGATGCTAAAGGCTGTGGGGTTCTACTCCCACAGTAGGTAGATGCATTGCTGATACTGTACTGTGTTGTAAAGGGAGTGGATGCTGCAGTCCTTTTTGGCAAAGATACCTAGTAACTATGAACCTGTTATCAGTTTGCTATCCATTCCCTATTGCGGTATTACTAGCTTATCATTTTTTTAATGCATGCAACATAGGGAATTTATTCTTCAAGGGCAACAGGCACTTTATTGTAGATGAAACAATGACATATAAAGTTGTTTGCTAGCAGCAACCTCTTTATTAGTTACAGATTTCTTTAATGTGGATTTTACTACTTCAGAGATTGTGCATATTTACTGCTACTGGTGGACTATAGAAGGTTGAGTAGACTTTTTATGATGGAAATGTTCTGAATTGGGCAGTTTTGTCATTGATGTATGCATTTTGTTTCATTGTTTGCTAGAAAAATGTTCAAAACCATAAACTTAAAATGCCCTCTAACAACTGTACTGTATTGTACAAGGAATATAATGTAATACAGTCAGGAAGGTGTATCAAAGAGCATGGGTACGTTTTATGTTCAAGGGGCCTATGATTTTGAAAACAGCCCAGAGTTAATCTTTATCTGCCACTGGCAAAATGTATTTTCTTTGAATGTGGGTTTCAATGCTGTTTCAATGTATGTGAGTTTCAAGGGCAGAGAAGTTTTAGATGCTAAGTCTATTTTCATTGTGAGACTGCATTGCTTTGTTTAACAGATATCTATTAGGGTTTGTGCTGTAAAATGCAAAATAAAGCTTTCAAATGAAATCTAAAAACATCGCAGAAGTAAAGCAGTATGCACATTACAGTGTTTATGGTAAATGGGGCAAAATAACCAAGGAATGGGACATTGGAATGGCTGCAGGGGGGAGGCTCCATTAGACCATGATTTTGTGGGGGGGGGGGGGTAGCAAACTCAGACAGCCCCGGTTGAACTATACCTCTCAGTTCACCATATTTTTGCAGAATGAATAGATATTTGCTTCTTATTTTTGGTTTGTTCCTCATAAAATTTGTGGTTTTCTAGCAAATCATTTAGGAATGAAGTCACTAAATGACAGACATTGAGTTTCAGACGTCATAACCTTCAGAAAAATGCATGCTGATGCAAGACCTGTTATTCTATCAACTGTCTTAAGTTTATACAAGAGCAATTTTCATTAGTGTTTGTATGTTTCCCCAAATATATTTGGCCTTATTCAGATTTCCTGCATTAAGAGGTTGAGAGGTATGTGCAAATCGCTTTGTAGAATTCAGAATATCCAAACCTCTCTATGTCCCCAATTTTGGCTCAAAATGTTGCTCTCCTCTAATAATCCCTCCTCAAAATGGCAATTTTGGAAGAAAACGTGGAGGGTTTACAATTATATAGAACTGTAATGATCACAGTTATTACTTTTATTTTAGAAATGCATGTAGATGCTCTTATTTTGTTAGCTGCTCAAGTTAACAGTGTTAATATTAAAAAGGTGTCCCTTTTTTGACAGGTTCCCAGCTGTATTGTGTGGCAACTTTATATTTTTGCATCACATTTTTGGTTTGTTTTTCATAAAATTGTGGTTTTCTGGCAAATTAGTGGCAAGTTATTAAAGATTGAAGTTAGAAAATAATGGCAGACATTTGAGTTTCAGATTTCATACCCTTCAGAAAATTCGTACTAATGCAAGACCTACTACTGTTCTATTATCTAAGTTAATAAGAGCAATATTTAAAAATTGTCCTTATTTTTGGGCCTGTGTCCCACTTCTAGTTCTATGTATGGCTTTGTCCATATTTCTTGCTCTGAAGTTGAAAGGTATGAGTGTCAGAGCTATCACTGTCAGCCAGAAACATTTCAAATTGTGACATACTTGTTGCACCCCACTCCCCATTGTAGTGGCTCTGGATGCGTCCAAGCAAGGCAAGGAGCAGTTATGCAGTGTAAGTGTGCAGAGTATTCCCCCATCCAAGGTAGACCACAAGTACGACCATGGCTTTTCATCTGTCCTTGATTTTGTAGAATGTTCTGGTTTTCTGTCATATTTTTATACTGTTGATTTATGCTTCTTATTATTCAGAAAATGCATGCTGTCACAGTGCCCTGTTGCTCTGTTTAAGTAGCAATGATTTAATGACCATCAGGTAAGCTTGCCGGAGATTGTAAGATGCAAGTAAGCTTTAATAAGCATACTGTTAAAGAATTACCAGCATTGAAAGCCTTTCCATTGTTGCCATGCCAAGAATATTTACATAACTAGATAATGTATAAGCCTTGGGTATTGAAATGCATATGACAGTATTTGTAATAAAAGGACAGGATTACAGTATTTTCAGAAGCTCATTACATTTGTTGGAGACTTGCAGTCATCTTTGCAGGCTTACCCGTAAACGAAACAGAATGCCAATCTATCATGTGCGGTCCATAACTTGTGCAGGAATCCTTTAAGCAATTTATCTTGAGCTTGTTTCTTGCTTGCTGTTCATTTTTTTAATTTGATCATGTCTTCCCCATGAACCAAGTAGATAGTTGTGTCAGGCAGTAGGTCTTTTTTGGATAAGAAACAAATATTGTCTGTATAAGAAGGAGGTAGCATACCCCTCAGCTGTCCAGGTTTTTGCAGAATGTCCAGATATTTTGCCCCATATTCTTTCTAAAAAGGATTGAAGTTGCTAAATAATGACAAGACATTTGAGTTTTAGATGTCATATCCTATAGAAAAAGGCATACTAACATCATCATCATCTTCTTTCGGTCACCACAGTGGATCATCTGTTTCCATTTTTTCCTGTCCTCTGCATCTTGCTCTGTCACACCAACCACCTGCATGTCCTCTCTCACCAAATCCATAAACCTTATCTTAGGCCTTCCTCTTTTCCTGTTACCTGGTAGCTTCATCCTTAGCATCTTTTTCCCAATATACTCAGCACCCCTCCTCAGCACATGTTCAAACCAACATAATCTTGCCTCTCTGGCTTTGTCTCCAAACCTTCCAACCTGGGCTGACCATCTAATATACATATTCCTAATCCTGTCCATCCTCGTCACACCCAGTGCAAATCTTAACATCTTTAACTCTGCCACATCCAGCTCAGACTCCTGCCTTTTTGTCAGTGCCACTGTTTCCAACCCATATAACATAGCTGGTCTCACTACCCTCTTGTAGACCTTCCTTTTCACTCTTACTGGTACTCGTCTGTCACAAATCCCTCCTGACACTCTTCTCCACCCACTCCATCCTGCCTGTACTCTCTTCTTCACCTCTCTTCCACACTCACCATTATTCTGAACTATTGATCTGAAGTATTTAAACTCATCCACCTTCATCACCTCTACTCCTTGCATCCTCACCATTCCTCTATCCTCCCTCTCATTCACACACATATATTCTGTCTTAGTCCTGCTGACCTTCATTCCTCTTCTCTCTAGAGCATATCTCCCTCTCTCCAGGGTCTCCTCCACCTGTTCCCTACTCTCACTACAGATCACAATGTCCTCTGCAAACATCATAGTCCACGGGGACTCCTGTCTGATCTCATCTGTCAACCTGTCCATCACCATTGCAAATAAGAAAGGGCTCAGAGCTGATCCATGATGTAACCCCACCTCCACCTTAAATGCATCTGTCACTCCCACCGCAGACCTTACTGCTGTCATACTACCCTCATACATATCCTGTACCACTCTTACATACTTACTGACTTCCTCTTACAATACCACAACTCCTATCTAGGCACCCTGTCATATGCTTTCTCTAAGTCTACAAAAACACAATGCAACTCCTTCTGACCTTCTCTGTACTTCTCCATCAACACTCTCAGAGCAAACATTGCATCTGTAGTGCTTTTTCCCGGCATGAAGCCATACTGCTGATCACTAATCATGTCCCTTCTTAACCTAGCTTCCACTACTCTTTCCCATAACTTCATGCTGTGACTGATCAATTTAATCCCTCTGTAGTTACTACAGATCTGCAGATCACCCTTATTCTTAAAAAAATCGGCACCAAAACACTTTCTCCATTTCTCAGGCATCCTCTCACTTTCCAAGATTTCATAAGCAATCTAGTTAAAAACTCCACTGCCATTTCACATAAACACATCCATGCATCCACAGGTATATCATCTGGACCAACAGCCTTTCCATTCTTCATCCTCTACATAGCTATCCTTACTTCCTCCTTGCTAATCCATTGTACTTCATGATTCACTATCCCCACATCATCCAAACTTCTCTCCCTCTCATTCTCTTCATTCATCAACCCCTCAAGTACTCTTCCCATCTCCTCAACACACTCTCCTCATTTGTGAGTATGTTTCCCTCATTATCCTTTATCACCTTTACCTGCTGCACATATTTCCTAGCTCGGTCCCTCTGTCTAGCCAATCGGTACAGGTCCTTTTCTCCCTCCTTAGTGTCCAACCTTTCATACAACTCTTCATATGCTTTATCCTTAGCCTTCGCCACATCTCTCTTTGCCATGCACCTCATCTCCTTATACTCCTGTCTACTTTCTTCATCTGTCTGACAATCTGACTTCTTCTTTGCAAACCTCTTTCTCTGTATACTCTCCTGTACTTCCTCATTCCACCACCATGTCTCCTTATCGTTCTTCCTCTGTCCAGATGTCATACCAAGCACCTTTCTAGCCATCTCCCTTACTAGCTCTGCTGTAGTTACCCAGCTATTTGGTAACTCTTCACTGCCACCCAGTGCCTGTCTTAACTCATCCCTGAACTCCACCTCACAATTACCCTTTTTCAATTTCCACCATTTGATCCTTGGTGCTGCCCTCACACTCCTCCTCTTCTTCCTCCTCATCCTACAAACCACCATCCTATGCTACCTAACTACACTTTCCCCGGTCACCACTTTACATTCTCCAATCTCCTTCAAACTGGCCCTTCTACATAAGATATAATCCACCTATGTGCATCTTCCTCCACTCTTGTATGTCACCCTATGCTCCTCCCTCTTGTTAAAATACGTATTCACCACAGCTATGTCCATCCTTTTCGCAAAATCCACTACCATCTGACCTTCTGCATTCCTTTGTTTAACACCATACCTACCCATCACTTCGTCATCCACTCTTCTGTTCCCTTCACCAACATGCCCATTGAAATCTGCTCCAATCACCACTCTCTCACCCTTGGCTACAGTCATCACCACTTTATCCAACTCGCTCTAAAATTTTTCTTTCTCATCCATCGCACACCCAACTTGTGGAGCATATGCACTAACAACATTCATCATTACACTATCAATTTCCAGCTTCATAAACATCACTCTATGTGACACTCTTTTCAACTCCAAAACACTCTTAGCATACTGTTCCTTCAGGATAACTCCTACGTCATTTCTCCTCCCATCCACACCATGATAAAACAATTTGAACCCACCTCCGATACACCTAGCCTTACTCCCCTTCCATCTGGTCTCTTGCACACACAATATACCAGCCTTCCTTCTGTCCATCATATAAAATGCATACTAACATAAATCCTGTTATTCTAGCAATGTTATAAGTTCATGAGAGCAATATTTATAATCTGTCCCTATTTATGTTGGGCTTTGTCCAGATTTCTTGCAGAGGTTGAGGTGAGTGAGAGAAAGTGAAATGCCATATTTAGAGTTAGCAGGTGGAATTTATTTTCAAGTGTATTTTCAAGGAATTGTGAGCTTCAAGGGAAGAGAAGTTTACTGCTGCTCATGCTAAGTCTGCTTAAAATGTGCAACTGTTTTGTTTAGCAAATGGTATCATTATTGTGGTATCGAATTTTAAAGCAGTGTTAGTAGTACAGCAGGTAGCTTACTTCCATCTTGATGCAGAGGGCTATAGGTTCTACTCCCACAGCATGTAGATTTGTATTTTAAAGGGGGTGGAGTGCTGCAGTCCTGGCTATGTCCTCCTTTGGATGAGATGCCTAATAATTATGAACTTGTTTTTCAGCTTACCACCCATTCTGTATTGCAAATATACCAGCTTACCATTTTTAATGTAACATAGGCAATGTATTCTTCAAGGGCAGCAGGCACTGAAATTGTTGATGAAATGCTGAAATATAAAGTCGTTTTCTAGCAACAACCTCTTCATTAGTTTCAGATCTCGTTAATGTGGAATTATTCACATGACTTTTACTTCTGCAGAGATTGTGCATACTGACTGACATTGATGGATTGTAATGACAAAAGTTTAAGTGGCCTTTTATGGTTGAAATGTTTTGAATTGGGCAGTTTCATTATTGGCTCATATGTTTTGTTTCATTGCTTGCTGGAAAAACATTCAAAACTATAAATTTAAAACAGTCTAACAAGTGGTGCTGTATTATAGAAGGAATATAATTAAATTATTTTATATTAGAATTAATACAATCTGTACATATTATAATCATGCATAATCATATGTATAAATATGTACACTTCTTATGCATGGCTACTCTTGCTTATCACAGTAACAGGAAGGATACTGTAATGGCTGTGTCAAGAAAAAAGGTCTAAAGCTTTTAGTTGAGCATATGATGAAGTTGTTCACATCGGTGATAATGCAGACCCAGTTTCATATAACTAAGGGTCAACCACACAAAAATCAGAAAACACCCAGAATTTCCCTTGCCCACTCAGAAAAACTAATCTTGAAAAAATAATTAATAATGTGCATATATTAGGGCTACTGGAATTATCTATAAAAAGATGAAGTGATTTGCAACTATGTCAATGTTGGGATTATGAAGAAATGCTTGATTAAGTATTAATTAAAAGATATACATAATTTAGTGAATGCACACAGTTTAAGTTAAATACGGCTATAACGTGTCGACATCGTGCATTCAGAGCACAGAATGCCAGCTTTTATTTAAACAGCAACTTGTGTTACTGAGAGCTAATCTTGGAAGGCAAAGAAGACTAGTGTTATAAACTAATCTGTTTAAATCTGTATAATCTGAACAGGCTCATGGGACTCAGTTTAGTGTCCTACATGAAAAATACTGAGCTAATGAACACTATTCCCCAGTAGTTGTTTCTAAGTCACTTACAAATAAATAAATAAAACAAGGGGAAGTATTTTGAGGTAAAACAAATATCTTGTCTTTATGGTAGGTAAAAAGTAAAACTCTGTTAGTACCCAAGTAAATAAAAATGATTATTAGCAATGAATGAGAAATTATTCCAGTATAGAGAACTGAACAGCCAAGCCTTCTTGATGAGAATTCAAAAGGGCTGCCAGCTGAAAGTTCCCTTGAGTTAGTTGCAATGTACATGGGGTATGTAAAAAAAACTTATCATGGATTCCTAATTAAATCTAGATACCTGTAATCATTGTAGAAGTAAAGCATAAGACAGTATGCACACTGAGAATTTTGAAAAGTGTTTATGGCAATTGGAGAGAAATAGCCAAGTAATGGGACCCTGTAATGGCTGCATGGGGGTGGGGCTCCATGGGTGGAGAGGGTGGGGCTCCGTGGGAGGGACTCTGGGTTTGCACCCCCCTGCAAAAAATCCTGCGGGCCCCCTTGCAAACAGGGAGGGAAGAAAACAAAAGGTCAAGGTCAGCTCGCCCAAACAATGGGGAAGGGAAGGAAATCAATGACTCTTCTGGTGCCGAATTACTGCCTCGAGAAAGGACCAGCGCCCCAGTCCTGCACTACCACACATACCTCTCAACCTCTAAGTGCATGAAAGCTGGACAAAGCCAAATATAATAGTGGGATAAAGCCCTCAACTCAGGAACAGAATTTAAATATTGCTCTTAGAATCTCAAGTAGTTAGCAAAATAACAGGTTTTACATTAACATGCATTGCATGAAGGATATGAAATCGGAAACGCAAATCTGTAAGTATGTTTTTGACAGAAAACCACACATTTTATGAGGAACAGAAAAAAATACATAGGAGGCACAAATCTGAGCAGTTGAGAGGTGGTTTCTCATGCACAAGCACTTGGAGGGGATGCAAACCAGCATGCTGCGCAGCCAAATAAGACGAGCCTGTGGAAGAACACTCGCAGCAGCTACATAGGTGGGCACTGCACCACGCCTACTGCTGACATGCAGTAGAGTACTCAAACAAATTCTGCCAACTTTCCACAGTTCCCATCTCTCATTCACTGTCTTCCTAGGTCAACAATAGGATAAGAAGCCAAAAAAATTCATCAAATGATTCTATCATCATATCAAAAAATATTTTTACCTTAAAACAACCATAAAAAGTTGAGTATCAAAACTTATTTTATTCATACTAAAAAAGTCATTCCAAGACATAATACAGTTTCCCCTCTCCTGTGTATCACTCAGTACAGCAGTCTGCCCCCAACCTAATGTCACATTACTAGCATATTTGTGTGCATCCACAAAGCCAAATTATGATTCACCTTCCCTTCTTTATAGATGCTGATTTTTCAGTAATAAATAGCAGTTTACTTAAACAGCAGCAAGGATAGCTTCAAAGTACTAAGTACCCCTGCCCATGTTTGTATCTTACATATTTTCTGTGTAGGCTTTTCAAAAGACACAGCACGAGACACAATTTGGACAAAAACTGCCATGTTATAAAGGCCTGCCTTACTATCAGGCAAAGAACTTCCTGTTCAAGTCAGTAGAAAACTATAAATGTCCATCCCTTTTACCCCTGCACTATGCAGACTTAACAGAACACAGTTTTCTTATGTACAAATCATTAGCTGCAAGATTCAGGGCTCTGGCAGCCGAGTTAGTGTCAGTTGGATAATAAAGTATTGGTGTTAAATAAACCCATCCTGTAACTTAATACCACATTCTTTGGTGCTTCATGATCTTTGTAACTTCATTGCTATTAAAAATGTGCGCATAATATTTCAAGTATGTTGCACCATCATACAAATTTTAAATTTTGGTAATTAAAGTTTGAGAGTTCCCTGCAAATGCAATACATAATATATTCAAAACAGACCATCCAGTTATTTAGCATCCCCTGACCTCCCTTTTCTTACTCCCTTCCACCAGCTAACCTTATAAACAAGAATTCTGCTTGATAAATCATCCCTTACTTTTCACGCATTTGACTTTGGTATGCAAAACAATCATTAAATGACCAGTACTGTTACATAAAGGAATCTTTGTTCAGTATTTTTTTAAATAAACTTATTTCTTATTAAAAATAACTGTCAATTGTGGGCAACAAATCCTCCAGGTGACATAGCATTGCTCTTTCTATGCTGTTAATTGCTATAGTCAGTCACGCCATTAAATGTCCATAATGACCATATTAATTATAAACAATTATTATTGGCACAGTTACTCCAAAATGAAAACACACACTAATGAACCTAATTTCTGATGGATAGGTGAAACAGTTCATCAATGTGAAATGTTGCATAAAGAAATAAAAAGTGTGCAGGATTTAAACTGAAATCTAGCCATCCAATCTCATAAATAAATAAAAAACAGAATCAAAGGACAAAAATAACCAGCAGAAGACATACAGTGGAAACCAGCAAAACCAGCAAAACTCAAGAATTCTGACCAATGCTATATATATATATATATATATATATATATATATATATATATATATATGTCACAAATTTGCAAGGAGGAGATTAAATACGTTAACTAAAACCACTTGCTTAAGATTGGACAAAAACAATATTTAGATTGCTATTACCAGTGAGAGAACTACATGGTACTTGATCACACTTCATCAAACTCACTCCAAAAATTTTCTCTCCCATCCATCACACATCCAACTTGCAGAGCACATACACTAACAGTATTCATCATCTCACCATCAATTTCCAGCTTCATAAACATCACTCTGATGCTCTATTCACCTTCAAAACACTCTTGATATACTGTTCCTTCAGGACAACCCCTACCTCATTTCTCCTCCCACCCACACCATGGTAAAACAATTTGAACACTCCTCCAATATACGTGGCCTTACTCCCCTTCCATCTGACCTCTTGCATACACAATATATCAACGTTCCTTCTCTCCATCACATCAGCTAGCTCTCTCCCTATACCACGCATACTGCCAACATTCAATGTTTCTACTCTCATTACCACACTCCTAACCTTCCTCCTGTCTTCCTGCCTCTGGGCATGCCTTCCCCCTCTTCTTCTCTTTCAGCCAGCAGTAGCCCAATGTCCACCAACACCCTGTTGGCTAACAGTACTGGTGGCAGTCATTATTAACCCAGGCCTTGACTGATCTGGTATGAAATCTGTATCCAAGTTTGCATATCTGATCTGGCAAAACGTTTACACTGAAAGCCATTCCTGATGTAATCCTACCCATTTATCTGGGCATGAGACTGGCATGTACATCTCCAATGCCTAGGATCATATATAATTATCTGTGTATGTATTATATGTGTGTGTGTGTGTGTACACACAAATATAAACATATGTATTACATACATACACATTTATACATACATATAGGTTCATAGGTTCATACTAGGCTATCTGCCCTAGGGCATTTATAAGCCTAGCCAGAGTGTGTTTGGCTTTCGCCACCCATTTTAAACGAATTTTGCTATGCCCTTTTTCGAGGTTAGTATACTGTGCCTCTGTCTTACAGTGACACAGAAGTGATACCTGGGGTAAACCTACTATCTCCCACCCACTCCTCAAGATTCCTCTTGAAGAGAGTCAATGAGGGACTCTGCCTAACCTGGACTGGGAATTTATTCCAGAGTGAAGGGAGCCTCTGGGTTATGAATCTGTTCCTCCAGCATGTCCTATTTATTTCAGTGCTGAGGTTCAAGTCTCTCGAGCGCGTAGCTCGATGGGATTTGGATTTTCTGAGGTGCAGCATGTCCATTAATTCTGAGTTGGACATGGCTTTATACGTCAGGCACAGATCGCCTCTGAGCAGGCGGTATGCCACTGAGTAGAGCTGCAGTTTCTTTAACCGGGTTGCATATGGCATCTGTTTGAGCCCTTTGATCCTCTTGGTGAGGTACTTTTGGTGTCTTTCCAGTTGCTGCAGGTGTCTGGTAAGGTACATCCCAAAAGGGGCATTGTACTCAATTATGGGCCTGATGAGGGATGAGTAAAGAGGCACGATGACCTTCTCTGATCTAGATGTGAATCCCTTCATGATTAGGTGGGCTATATAAAATGTTTTTCTAACCACTTTGGCCACGTGGTTGTCAAATGAGAGATTGCTATCAACTTGGGTCCCCAGCTCCCTAATTACTTCTTCCGTACTTAATGGATTACCACTTTGTTTTTGCCAAAGGGGATGAATATACACTTTTTGGCGTTTAGCTTGAGGCCACGGCGCTGGCACCAGTTGCCTGTTTCTATGAGGCTCTTTTGAAGGATGCCTGTGTCGGCTGGATAGTCGATTATAGCACCCAGTTTGCAGTCATCCGCGAACTTGGTCAGCCACAGTCCTTCCATGTTGGCCTGTACCGCCGAGAAATTTTACCGAACAGGAGAGGTCCCAGGACAGAGCCTTGTGGGATGCCACTTGTAACTGGTTTGGAGTCTGACATGGCTCCAGCAATTCTAACCATGTGGGTTCTGTCCTTGAGCCAGTTTGCAACCCATCTAGTGACATAGGGATTTATATTTAAGCTGGTGAGCTTATCTATAATGCCCGAGTGGGGTATTGTATTGCACCAAAAGGGCAAATATCTATCCCAGCAGAGTGCTGCCCCCTTTTGTGAGGTGCAGGGAGGCTGTGTGGACCACCTTCCCCTCATCAATGGCCTTGGTGACTGTTTCAAAGAAATTGACCAGGTTTAAGAGGCAGGATCTTCCCTTAAAGCCGAACTGGGTAGGATCCAGTGTCTGTAGGTCCCCAATATCTTTTTTTAGGAGGTCCATGATGATCCTTTCCATAGCTTTGCAGACCAAGCTAGTCAGGCTTATGGGGCGATAGTTTCCATGATCCGTTGAGGCACCACCTTTGTGGAGAGGGACCACTGTTGCTGTACGCCACTCTGAGTGCATATCCTGTAGTAAGGCTGAGATTGAACAGTAGTTTTATGTTTGGGTTTAGTTCTTCTTGGAGTTCATGTAGGACGCAGCCCGGGACACAGTCTGGTCCCACTGATGCTGTGATTTTTGCTTTGGAGAGGGCGGCTCGTACCTGAGCATCTGAGATGTCAGGGGGGCAGCACTCTGCTGGGATAGATATTTGCCCTTTTGGTGGGAAAGGGGGGGAGAAGTTTGCACTGAACCTGTCAGCTAGGATGTTGGCAATGTCTGTGGGTTTGGTGTATTTTTTGTCATTTTGGACCAACTCTGAGCATATCTGGGAATTCCCACCCAGGTTCCTAACATAACTAAAGAAAGCCTTGTGATTATCCTTAGTGTCCTGTGCAACTTTTCTCTCGAAGCTGGCCTTAGACGATTTTATGAGTGCCCATAGTTTTTTGCTAATACTGATCAGAGATGCCTTCCCTTTTTGGGATTTTTGCCTTCCCTTTTTGGGATTTTGCTCTATCATGTAGTAGCTTACTCCTTCTATTATATAGTTTGTTTATGGCTGGGGTCCACCAGACAGGACACCTAACTTTGGAGGATTGGGTCTTGGTTTTATTTGGGATTGCATGATCCATGCATTCCTGAAGGTGTTCATAGAATGAATTTATAAAGGATTCTGTGGTCTGGGCCGTATTTTCCACAGGCCCGGGGGCTTTGAAGGATTCCACCTCGGCTTTGAGGAGTGTGGAATTTGCTTTAGAGTAGTTTTTCACTGTGGTTTTCTGGGTAGGGGCTGGGGTCAGGATGTGAATATCTAGTGAGATTAGTTTAAGGTCTGATCTTACCAGTGAGGGATACACTTCTGGTCTTGAGAGCACAGAGTCCCCATGTTGGTGATGATCAGGTCCAGTATGTTTTCCCCTCTTGTGGGAGTGGCAACAAGTTGTTCCATAGCATTTGAGTTTATAAATTCTAGGAACCTTTGGGCTAGGGTAATGCTCCCAGTCTATGTTAGGGTAGTTGAAGTCACCCAATATAATGGTGTTTGGAGAGACCTTCATATTTTCCAGTGTTCTCAGGAAGGCCGAGTGGGGTTCCTGGGTTTGGGAGGGTGGTCTTGTAGCAGGCTATAAACTGGAAGGCAGTTTTACCCACTGTTAGTTGCACATGGATAGTCTGATGCTTCATGCTGTGCCACCAACCTGGAGGTGTGGGTATCTTTGACGAATATTGATACTCACCCCTCCTTTTGTGGTTCGGTCCAAGTTTTGGGGCCAAAAAACATGGTATGATGTATAACCTGGTAGTGCTGGGGTGCTCTCAGGAGCCTTGAACTTGTTACTGCACAGATATCGATGTTCTCCATGCTAAGGAGAGTTTTGAGTGTGTGCGTTTTGAGGTTTAGACTTCTGGCATTGAGTAGCATTACTCTTAGTTTCTTATCCCTTGTGATACCTATGGAGGTGGGTTTGTCTTTTGTGCCTTGCCTAAAAAAGGCACTATGGGGGTGGCAAGAGCCTTTGCCAATATCGAAAGCCCAGGGGTGACAGGTGCAAGCCGTCCCTAGCATAGCATCGTGGCTTGTCGAGCATGTCATCCCAGGCAGACAGGCATTGGATCCCCTTTGAATGACACCAATACTTAAGCCAAATGTCAAAATTGATCATCTTGTCTTCATATTGTGGCATCATTCTTGGTGAGGGTAAAATGCTACTCAAGGTCAGGGTCATACCGGCCTGGGCTACATGCTCAGAGAGCTCCTCTATGTCTCTTTTCATGTAGTCCAGGGAGGTACGTCTCAAGTCATTCACACCAGCATGGACAATGACCGAGTCATATTTGTACTTGCCTTGGAGTGACCCGAGTGCTTGTGTTATGTGGCGTATCCTAGCGCCCGACAGGCAGCTCACTGTGACCTTCTCCTAGTTCATCCTGGTGAGCGGGATGTCAGTGTGCCTGACAATAGATTCACCTATTACAAGTGTATCAGGTGTGTTGTTCAACCTTAAGGGCTGTGACTGTTCAGCACACTGGCTTTGTGAGCTATGTGTTGCATGTGTTTTGTTTTGGGGTAGCGATTGATTCGGTGTCTGCTTTGGAGGTCTCTGCTGCTTAGGCAGATTTTTATTTAGAGCCTCCGAGTATGTTTTTGTGTGTTTATGTGTTTGGTTTGCTGTCGTAGTAGGTCTATGTGAGACTGGAATTGTAGTGAGTGTGGTTTCCTTCTCCTCCTGACTGGTTACGCCAGTACAGAGTTGAGAGAGCTTAGCCTCCAGTTTGGCTATATGGTTGCATCTCTCACATGTGTTGGAATTTGTTGGGAGGAGGAGAGGGTTGTCTGTGTACATGTGGCAGTTGTAACACTGCCTCAAGATTCCCAGATTCACCAGCTGGACCAGAGAGGAGATTGACAACTGACCTTTGGACATGCTAGAATAGTATTGGGAATTCCTTTATAATTGAACAAAATGGCCAATAGGGAACAATGTACTCAAGGGGAGTTTGTGAGGGTGTAGTGCTTTTAATTTTTTAGTGCTGACTTATATAATTGCTTTAGTGAGCAAGTGCCGGGCTTTAGAGTGGGAATAGGGTGTTTATTATGAGAACTAGATCAGTTCTAAGGGAAAAAGTGAAGAGCAGACTTTGTGAAGCCGAGAATGGTTTAAACCCAATTAAGCAGCGCTGCCCGAAGCTGCGCTATGCGCAAAATCACGCAAAGCCACGCTAAAGCGGGTTTTATACAGGGGGACTTAAAAGAGCTAGAAATTGGCCCAAAATGGCCAATAGACTACCAGATTCTTGTGCTGGGAACACTCCTCCAGGGATAGATAGGCTGCTCCAAGCTCCCCACTGCCACTGGTGAATAAAGAAGTCTCCCTTTATCCAAGAAAGGAAATGGGCAACACAGGAACTTTCCAAAAGTCCAGAATACAGCAAAGCCTGTATTTGACTACTCTAGGTCAGGAAAGACGGAAAACAAGGATAATTTTTTTTTTCTTTTTGCAACAAACAGCAGGAAAATGCAATAAATATGTAATACAGGCTAGCGCACTTGAGTGTGTAGCTTCAACAGGTAAATGCAACAAACAGGACAAACTTTAAAAGTGCAAGTGCAAAAACAACTTTAAACAGTTTAAAACAGTTCAAGAAGCAGAAATACTTGCAGTTTAGCTAGATCGGACAGTCGCCCAGATAGTAGCAGGAAAATAAACACTTTTATCAGGTTAGCAGTCACTCTTTTAGTCTCTCTGCTGCTAGCACCACTCTGCAGGACCACAAGGAGCTTGGC
>NC_056744.1:1694242390-1694327390 GCF_019279795.1 Protopterus annectens | reverse complement strand
TATGTTTAACGGTAAATGGATTACAGCAGCAATATTAACATAAGATGGTTATGGAATAATGAGCGGGGTCCAACAGGCATGAAAATTTAGTATGGGTGTAAAGTTATGAATATGTGGAGATCTGCTTGTATATCTATATAGTTGTACATTTGTAAATATGTTGTACATATATATATATATATTTTATATAAATAACAGGAGCGCTGCTCTTTTCAGTAGGTGCCACGAGTTCTTTTACATCCACTTGAGCTACCACCACCACCTTAAGCAGAAGGGGTCTCTTTTTAACATTTCATCCAAAGGATGACTTCAACACTAGAGCCACCTGCTGTGGAAATAGAACCCACAGCCTTCTGCACCTGTGGAAGTTTGTTTTCTGTTCCACCACTGATGAGAGAACTCTTAGTTATTCAAACAGCTCGCTGTCACTGTCTAATTATCACTAGGGAATTTAAAAATGATTCAGTCCTTTTGGAACTCTAATTTCAACACATCCCCCAAGATGCATATTGTGGCACAGCAAACTGTCTTACATAAAACAATTTTATTCGAGTCTTTCAATTATGCATCATTATCAGCCGGTGGAAAAAAGATCAATAACGTTTGCTAAAAAGCATCTATAGTAATCAAATCACCTGCCCTAAGAACACTGTTCATACTGCACCTTGTCACTGTTCCATCCACTGCAGAACGGCATGCCAAAGATATGTCAAGTGTACCTGATAGGGTCATGTAGTGCAAACATACATCATGTTAGGCTGCCAACAGCAAACATACATCATGTTGGGCTGCCAACAGCAGTGGGCATTAAGGCATGATGGACAGATAGGAATGTGGCACTGAAAATGACCAGCCACAAAGATCCAAAGCAGATAATGCCACCTGGGACAGTGGTAGAACATCCACTGTCAAACCAGCCTGCAACACTGTGACACCGTTAGGAACACCAGGTGGCAGGAAGGACAGTAAATCAGCTCCACTTGTAGTTACAAGGTACATTGCACATAAACTAAAATCAAGCTGTAAACATTGTTGAAACTAACTAAGTAGCAACACTTTAAACAGAGAGCAAAGTAGGTGAACAGTTAAGCAGGCATAACATCAATTCCATATACATACCCTAACACCTGGAAAGGCATGCATGCCTCCATTGACATGTCACTTAACTGGAAAAAAGAGAGAGAGAAATCATGTCCATAAACACCAATAACTGCATATAGCTGTACAAAAATGCCTCTCTGTATGCAATATCTAATACTTCCTGTAGAAGTCTAGTCCCCTCTCCGTAATCTCCGTTTCATTTAGTGTGGAATCTCTTCAGGTCACTGCAATGATGCCACACTATTCACCAAGGAGGAGATGCCCATGGATCACTCACCACCTTGGTAAGGTTGTGCCAGGCATCCTCCTTGCACTGTAGGCTCTTATAGGAGTTCCCACAGAGGATCTCATGGCAATCCTGATGCAAAAGGAGGCTAAATATGTCCTCGCCCTGCACCTTGTACGAGCCCTTATAGAAGCCATGGGCACATGTTGATATCAGTAGAAAACTGTCAACAGCTTCACATCAACACAAGTTGCAAGGACCACATGATGCATACTGATGAGCAGAAGTGTAGCAGGACACAGGCCAGTGCCACAGTAGAGTTACAACATAACAGATACATGTGAAGGGGAAGGAATAGGCATGGTGACCACCAAAGGTATGGAGCCTATACAGATCACTTTAATATATAATAACCTGCTTTTCCACTAACAGTCATGGCTCTACAGCAGAGTGGTGCCTCTAGGGGCCTTTTGCAAGGAACCTCTGGTCCCTTCAAGGCCACAGACCTGTCCAGGCATGTACAGACAGCTTTGCAATCTACAATGCATGTGTATGAGCAGTTAAGGGCTAGTTCACATTCTGCTAACAGTACAGTTAAGAAACATTTAACCTAAACTGACTTATTAACATAACTGCTATTCTAGGAGCCCTAAAACAGCTTCATATAAACAGCTGCCACAGCTGTGATGAACATCTTGCCATTTTCTCCAGTGTAGTGAGAGGATCTTTAAAGGAGTTGATTAGACAGTCTAAAAGAGAACAAAATATAATTTGCCTGATGTGCCAATGGTAGACATAGCAGAGACAAGTTGGGAGAGTGACAGATTTTCCTTTTTGGGGGGGGTACTGACCTACAACAACTTGTTGACAGGGGGATGCGAATTACATGGAGGGTAGAGATAGATCTCTACAGAACAAAACTACAGAGATCTACTGAGTAAAGTAGTGATGTACCTCTGTTGTGGTAAGAATACACAGACCAGTGACAGGGAAGAGGCTGATCATATGTGTAGAACACTTTATTTTTGTATGGTTTCAGTCTAGCAGCTTGTTAACTGGAGAGTGGAGAGTATAGGGATGGTTGAAATTGTTAATGATGGCAGAGAGAGCAGAGATCCAAGCATCAATAGCCCACCAAATGTATGGCTGAGAAGCCGTGTGAGATGCACTGTGTACACTGTGGGCTACTCATTTTGAGAACAATGTTGTTGGAATGCACATACTCTGCATCTGTGGTTTAGGTGTGGTACATAGTGGATGTGTGGGGTGAGGAAGCCACAACTGGACACTGATATAAGCTGTGTGAGTGTGTACGACAGGCATACATTGGTTGTGATTTGAGGGGCAGAGGTTAGTGTAGGCAGATAATAGAATGTAGGTGGCAGCACAGTCTGTCCCCATGTTGCCCTTCTGGACGACTACTGGGATATGGCCTGAGAAGCTGCCACATGGCAAGCATGGCAACTTTGGTGGCCAATGCTGCAGCATGGGGGCAAGTGCAACACAGATGATGTTGGATATATCTGTACCTGCTTACTGACCACAAGTGTACATTCACATGTACAGGTATACAACTGGTGTCAAAATAGTGGAAGCACCTCAAGAAGTTTTTCTGGACAAAGACCAACATGCTACTAAGGGCTATCCATTAGCATGGACAGTGGATTTTGAGCACAAACAAGACTGACCAGGCCTTCTGGGAACATATGTGCTGTGAGCTGGTTGCAGATATTAATGCAGCTTTTAGCTACAAAAGATCATCATAAGTATTTCACAAGGTCACTGAGGTGATTCTGCATGCTCACACACAAGCCCACACCAATGAATGGGAAAGGATGACCACGGGCAGGGATCTGCCATCACAGAATACCCTTTCACTAAAAGGAGGATCTCGTTCATGTTGGAAAAGGACCCTGATGGTGAATGCCTGAATGTGGGTGCTGAACTGGTTGCACCATCAGGTATCGCTGTTAGAGGTGCATCAAGTTTGTATTTCCATATATCAGTAAGAGACTGTTGTGGCATGCCAATGCAAGACGTCATGGATGTTGACCACTGCCATATCTCCTGTACAACCACAATGGCAGAAAATACAAGGTATGCTTTTTTACATTGTGTGCTTACCTTGTTATCTGTACTGCTGTTGCACCACTTGGAAGTGGGATTGTCACATACTATCAATGTTACACATGGGAGTTGGTCTGTTTTCATAGGTGCTACCATCATGGAGACATCTGCTGTGAAAAGGGCATGCCTCAAGTCAGTGTATCATCACATCCTGATGATGGTGGTGGTGGTGGTGTTCTACCCTATCATGGCCTAGGGGCACAGTGTCACTATCAGTAGTGATTATTGTGGAGAGCAACCTACCTGCCACACTAAGACAGACCATGCCCAACACCCCTACAGAGGGAGCACCCTATTTTGCTGCTTACACATCTGCAGTGTGCAGTGGTACCATCACACATCATGCAGACTGAAGTCAGAAGAAGCAGTTCTGGTGGATGTTAATGCCACATCTCCCACTTATTGTTCAAACCAGGCACCAAAGACATTACAAAATGAATGTGGAGGGCAGTCATTGCGGCATAAGCCAATGCCACTGCCATCATGGCAAAGAAGACAGATGTATTATTCAGCCTGTGAAACAACATAGTTGAGTGCATGCAGTACCTGGATCAATCAATTAGCATGCTGGAGAGGCACACAGACATCTACAATGCCACCACGGGGTCAAACTAAAATGACACAGCTCTCATGGTCACCCCTCATCTGCTTCCACTGTGGATATGTCCTACAGAACAGGTAGGTCAGGGTCATGTAATGCTTCTCCACCACATTACATGCCAGTGGTCAACCACGGCCTCTTGTACTGACATAGCCTACATGGCAAGCCCAAGCAATCACAGTCATGCAGTTCATCTTCATCCTTACTGATCGGTGCTGATGCACATGCCACTCCTACAGGGGATGTAGCTATGGCCAAAGGCATTAAAATCTGCATCAATACTGACATCCCACAACACCTGTCACAGCTTATAAGTACACAGTTAAACAACATCTGCAGATACTTTATGACCAGGAACCCATACTGAGCAAGTACCTACTACATCTGGATACCTTGCCTCAATGGGAAGCAGCACCCACTTCCTGCAATCACCTAGCCATGTCACCCACTCCCATCCACATTTTTAGTCTCCATTTCAACAATGTACTTAGCGTTGGTGGCTCTCAATCTGTTTCTCCTCAAAAGTGCAATATGACAACTGTGCTCTATCCTTACTGCTGTGTTTCATAGGTAGGTAATGTCTGCTGCACTGTACAGCATAATCTAGGTGTAGTACTGCAACCATCAAATTTAGTCCTTGAGTACATTCTGGCCCATAGCTGTGGACCAGACACCAAATGTTTGCCAGTGCTACAATGTATTGCACTTGCCTCTACCTCTCATAGTCTTCCCTTATTGTCACTTCCTCCAACAGACAATCAACCTGCATTTCCCCTACCATGGACTATGGTCAAGCTGGACCTCCAGTGGAAATCCCCTGCTTTAACTGTCTGTATAAAACCATGCTTTGCAACACTGTGCAGACAGCAAATATCTTGTTGCAGTTCCCAAAGCATACTGCAGCATGCTACTAAAGAATCTCAGAAGTGGGCCTTCAATAATTTGAACATACACTTAATGATGTTAGTGTATGTGACACTGCAGAGTTCTATGGAGTCTCAGCAATGCTCTGTGGGTTGTTTACTGGTGTCATAAACCATGGCTGTAGGTGCATTCAGCATCATCAATACAATTTTCACAAGGGAAATCACCGCAAACATATAGCTAGTATGTATGTGACATGTGGCAGATGTGGGAACAATCTGGATGGCACTCATACACATTCTATATAATACACACTAAACATTGCATAACACCTGCAATTAATGGAGTGGAAACCTTTCAGGTGGACACACCATTGCCACTTGGACCTGTGATATGGGTGTAATCAGTGGCCCCTGACCTTCAAGGAAATGGGCCATTTCAAAAAATGTCTGCTTAGTGGTGCTTCTCTACTCTTCACTCTGTGGGAGCAACATATGCCATTCCTCATGGTATAAAATCAGTGAACTAATAATTGTCAGGGAGATGCCTGTGATATGTCCACTGCATCGCATGATGGCTACTGGAAGGCCCAGTAACAAGGATAGTCAAAGTTACCCATACCTTATTACCCACAGGAACTGGTATTAACACAACCTGTGGGATTCCATATGACAATGGTATGTCTACAAGCTCTCACATGGTGTTTCTCTCCACAGCACTGCTTTTCATTAAAGTGGTGGTGATGGCATGTTAGGAATGATCAGATCAGTTTGACACAGGAAGCAATGAGGCATAGCATTAACTTCACTGGCTATAAGAATGGATCACAAAATATACTGTCTCATTAATGCGGGTGCTACTCCTAGCATCTTAGAAAAATCTCAGTCTCTGTTCACCAAGAAACGATGACATACAAATTTACAAATGGACGCACCATGTTGAGCAAGTTTACACATTTCTGAATCACTGCACCATGTTGTTCACTCTCACTTGCATTTCTAACTGGTCTTATTAGCATAATGCTACTCATTTCCATAGGTAGGTACTAGGCTATTGGCCCTAGGGCCCATATAAGCTTAGCCCAAAAGGTACCCAGGCTTTCTCCACCCAAGAAAATAATTTTCCTGTGCCCTTGTCGAGCAGAGCCACAGAAGTGATTCCCGGGGTGAATTGCCTATTTCCCATCCAATCATCAAGATTTTTCTTGAAGAGTGCTAATGAGGAGCTTTGTTTGATATAGATAGGTAGTTGGTTCCAGAGTATGGGAAGTCTCTGTGACAGGAATCTATCCCTCCAGCATGTTCTGTTTATTGTGGTGATTTAGGTCCCCATATCATTATATATTCATTTGCATATGTTGGCTGCAGTATTTCACCAGGCAGCACAGTGGTGCAGCCTAAGACTCTGATTTGGTCCGTCCTGTACATCTCCACACAACACAGTTCAATTAACACATTACACTATTTGTTTATGAATCCCAACTTAAGTCTTTACTTTTCTGTTTAGGGTCTATATCAAATATTCAAAGTCTTACAACTTTGAACAACATATGGTCGAACCCATATGTTTGAAGTTGTAAAACTTTGAATACGTAATAAAAAAAAAATAAACTTACCTGAAAGCTGTAAGCAGGGGGGGGCAAGCCCACCAGCACCCCCCACACCCCAGCTCTTTAAATATACTAACTCCGAGACCACACTTCAATGCGGTACAGTGCAGAAAGGGAATGTTTCCTTTTACTACACTAGTGCGATATCAGAATTGGTATATTCAGAGAGTGGGGGGCTGTGGAAGGTATAGTGGGGCTTGCCCCTCTGCTTACAGCTGTATAGAACCTTTATTTATTTTTTTGGTTGTTTTTTATAAATTTGAAATTTTACAACTTCGAACATATGGGTTTGACCATATGTTGTTCGAAGTTGTAAAACTTCCAACTTTATGATACAGCCCCATCTGTTTATATATTACAATGACACTGTACACTAAACTCTAAATACCCTAGATGCATTCTGCTCAAAATCTCACTGCATGCTTAGATAGGAAGTTGTTTTCAGTTTATACGCCTATTTTCTTATTTAAAAAAAAAAAAAAAACAAGAAAAAAATGTTAAAGCTATCTGCTTCCTGTGACAAGCAATGCCTTGTCTTCTACCAGCTAAGTTGGGAAACAGCTGTTTTGACAAAATCTAGGCCAACCCCATACTACAGCTTAACTAAAACATGTGGCTGCATCTTTTAGGGCACAAAGGCGGGACTGCCATATAAATTAAATACTTCAGAGAGTCCTACAGGCAAAACTATTTGGAGAGTCTCTTTATGCTTTACATATGGTTCAGCTATAGAAACATAGATTATAGCAGCAGATAATAATAGTTTGACCCACCTAATCTCCAGAGTGGCATATCTATTAGATAGACCAACAGCTTACTTTACATTTCTGAACACATCCAAGAGCTCATGGGTTACCTTCATTTCATAGACAGCTCATTTCACTGACAAGCAAATCAGCAAGACCATTTCACTGACAACTCATTTCATCGACAATGATATATGGCCTGTTCCCCACTGTAGTGTGATCCTGGAGTTAGAATACATAGTGGGGGGCACATCCCCCACATTGGGGGTGGGGGCATAGCCCCCTACATATTATAAACATTTTAAGCTATACAGATGGATACTTACAAGTGCAATGAATAACTGTTTTGCAGAAAACAATATAAAACCAAAGTATGTGGGGGGCTGTTCCCCCCCACACACCCCCTTACTATATATTCTCTAACTCCAGGATTGCACTACCGTGGGGAACAGGCGATATATCATGGTCGATGAAATGAGTTGTCAGTGAAATAAACATTCAGTGAAATGGTCTTGCCAATTTGCTTGTCAGTGAAATGAGCTGTTGATGAAATGAAGGTAACCCGAGCTCATTTGTGTCTAACTCACATTTTTAAACTCAGTTACTGTTTTAATAGTGCTATTTGCTCAGTTAGACTTTATCATTCATCATCTTTTCTGTGAAATAATCCTTCCTCTTACTCCTCTGAGCTGTTTGTGTCTTCAGATTGTGCCCTCTTGTTCTGTGACATCTTTTATGTTGTTTTTAATATGGCAACTACATGGACTCTACCACTTCTGTGGTGCTTAAATGTTTTTTCTACATCCTTTGTTCAAGAATACATGTATATATTTATTAAAGTTCATGGAGATTCTCTATGTAAGATGTCTGGTTTAGACCATGCACCATTTTCTCATGTTGTACTAAACTACCTTCAAACTCTCCGCATCATTAGAAATATGAGGTTTATAGAACCGCTCATTTTTATGTGAATAAGGTATAACTTTTTTTGTTTTGTTTTACCATGCCTCTTTGTATAAGGCATAGTAACGTTTTCGTTCTGTTTGGCCATGCCTCTTTGTACACAGCCTTTCCTGGTGCTCCCCCTCATAATGGTTGCATACCTTTATTTAATCAGATAAGATGAAACCCTGCCCCCCTTCCTCATTTGTTAATGCCAACATTTTCCCACAGCACTTTGCACTCATTTCACAGGTGCACTGAATTTAAGCTATCATGCTTAAAACCTTCTGTGTTACCTTGACAATAAACTTGTCATTGCTTCTGAACCTACTTATGTATCAGTCATGCTGCATAACGTTGTGTAATCAGCAAAAAAAAAAAAAAAAAAAAAGGACATTTTCTACAGCCTACATAACCTTCTACTATGTCACTTAATATCACTCTTTCTAAGCTGGTTTGTGTTAGAAAATACAGAATTTTTATACGAATACACTATTCATTAACTAAGTCAAAAATCCAGGCTGAAAATTCTGGAGGATAATCCCCATAGATAGAAGCAATTACTTAACATTCATCATGAATCGTCCCTTACCTTATACACACTGACGGCCTCATGCAGGAGCACAAAACTGTGACATGAATGTCTGGGAACACACAGAACACAAATAAAGGCCTCATCCTCCCGGCAGAACAACTTCAGTCCCCTTCTGTGCTCCCCACAGCACTGCTCTGTTCCCCCATTTGTAGCACACATATTCTGCATCTGTTCTTTGTCTTGGCAGTCTGTTTCCTGCATTAAATGCCGCAGCTTCAGTTCCTAGGAATCATACTGATCAGCTTTCAGTTCACTCTGGACCTTTTCAAAGGGAAGTTCCCATCTATACTCAGAACAGGAAAGTTTTGTTACACTGTGTAAAATCTTGTTAACAAAGACCCTATTCAGCTGGAGTCATCAATAGAGTTTCAGAAAAATTGACAAATTAGCATGATACAAACAGCACAGACCAAAGCCATGTCAATAGCAACAAGCCATTACAGTTTCATTTTCAGAGCACAGAAAGTAGAATGTGTTGGGAAGTGACCGCCTCCATTTAAAGGGGCAATGCAAAATGTACTTCAGATGTTTTATTTTCTGAGATGGAATGGCAGAGTTTTAAGCACGTGCTTTTAATGTTCAGACTTAAGAAATACCCGGTAAATTCTGACTTAGAAGGCAACTAAAACATGTATTTTAAGAAAATTTTATATATATATATATGTAGATAAATATATATATATATATATATATATATATATATATATATTTATATATATAAACTCCATTTTTATCCCCAAACCAAACTTTCATTTCATATTTAATATACCTTCACTGATGAATTTTCCTCTCCTTTATCTATTTATTTTTATTTTCTTTGTCTCCCAAGTTCAATCAACCCAGTGAGGTGTAAATGCCCGTTTCTGATCTATTTCTTTCTGAATTAGCCCCATTATAGAGTACAATGCCCCTTTTGGAATGTACCTTACAAGACATCTGCAGCAGCTGGAAAGGCCACAAAAGTGCCTCACAAAGAGGATTACTGGCCTCAAACAGATGTCCTACACTGACCGTCTCAAAAAACTCCAGCTTTACTCTGCAGCATATCGCCTAGTCTGAAGAGATCTCTGCCTAACATATAAAGCTATGTCAAACCCAGAGCTGTTGGACATGCTACACCTAAAGAAATCCCAATCCCTCTGAGCTACATAGTCTAGGGACCTAAACCTTGTCACCACAATAAACAGGACATGCTGGAGGGATAGATTCCTGTCCCAGATACTTCCCATACTCTGGAACAAGCTACCCATCTATGTCAAGCAAAGTTCCTCATAGCACACTTCAAGAAAAATCTTGATGAGTGGATGGGAAATAGGAAATACACCCCGGGGATCACTTCTGTGGCTCTGCTCGACAAGGGCACAGGAAATTAACTTCCTTGGGTGGCATAAGCCAGGGAACCTTGTTGGCTAGTCTTACTTAAGCCCTTGGGCCAATAGCCTAGTACCTACCTATGAACCTATGAATTATTTATTTTCCACCAGCTAAGAGAGCTAGTCTATAAACCATTTTAACCCATTAACAAGGCTCACTGCGAAACACAGATACAGAATTAAGTGCAGGACCATCTTCCTTCCCCAGCTCAATACCCATAATGTAATCAGACAAAGAAATAGAAAGAACAAACAGCATCAACTAAATTTCCAGAGTCAGAATGCAATTAAAATGCCATGTCAATGAGAAGCATTTAGAAGCACAGGATGTAGTGAAAGTCTAGCAGCCCAACACTAACAAAGTGTATTCTTTAATTAAGACTCAAAACTAGACCCTCCAGATCATTGGCCCAGCTGTTCTAATCATTCAGCTACCAAAGCAGCTTGTTTTTTTCATGAAAATGGTTAGTGGACCAGCCCATTTACCTGGTCAAATAAGGAGATAGATAGATAGATAGATAGATAGATAGATAGATAGATAGATAGATAGATAGATAGATAAAAGGTATTTCCCTGTACACATTGAATGGTTTATGTGTGGAGGATCACATATTGAATGTGAGAGAGATGAATGCTTCAGGCTCTCATTTGTGCTTCAGTAGTTTGCCCAAAAATATCAGAGTCTGGTTGACAGACTGGGAATCTAACTCAGATGATGAAAGATGTCTAAAAAGGCTGACCTCTGTTTAGCAAGCAGGAAACAACACCAAGCACTACATCTGGGCATAACAGAATCCATGGCTCATAGCCTACACAGTTCCAGCAGGTGCTACAGGCAAAGGGGGGTGCCTCTGGTTCCAGTAATGGGTGAGGTGCTTGGGTTAAATGATTCCAATATAATCAAGTTTGTTGTGCACTGCTTAAATGTCAGGAGAGACAGGGTGGGAAACAATGCCACCTGAGGGAGATAACAGTCACATCACCACAGTAGTGATGGGTTGTCTTGTGACTGCAGTTGCTCCAGATTGTCACAATGGCCAGTACCCTTTCCTCGTTTTGGGTAAGGACACTATTTCTAAGGATGATACTGCATCAGACATAATTATGTTAAGCCTGAAGTTGTAGACAGGAGATTTACTTTCCTGGGATGCCCACTCCAGCAAAGATCATAGGATGGATACCTTTTCAGCTGCCATTGAACTGGATTTATTTGGACTGGGGGAGGCAAGGAGATAAGCTTGGGGAAACTTCTATTGATACCCCTACAGATATCCTGATAGGAAATTACTTTTATAATTCCGCTTTGTATATTCAGTGACATGCAGCCAAATATAGAGACCAAGCACATAGGGGAGGGTATCTCTGGGGATACGTAGCAAGTACCCACAACTCAAATGTAGGATAATGATGTAGTTGCTTCAGGAATAAATGGGATAATAGCAGTAAGCTTTAATCAAAGCTAAATGTGTCAAAGAGTGTTTGACTTACTGTGAAAGGAGCTACTTCAGGGGAACGGAGAGTTAGTAGTAGTAAGCATAAATCTGAACCATAGTTGTCAAATGACATTAGACATCCTACTGAAGGAAATCTAGGGAAGATTACAAAGAGGGCGAGAAGACGTTATGACAGGCATACCTCTCAGATCTTATCTTATAAAACTTGAGTGAGGTACCCAAGGAGGTTAGTGACTCTCAAGTTAGAGGGAGTCTGTATCCAGAGACAAGGGGCTATTGTACATAGAATGGACTGCTGACAGGGGGAGGTTGAAGGAGGAAGTAACACAGTTGGTGGCCTACTGTTAGGCACTTCTAGCCATAGCCCATGAGATTCATTGTTCAGGCAATATAGGTATAAAGTATACAAAAAAAACAGGTTTTTGCAAAATTTGTATGGGCCAGACATTGCAAAAATACCAAATATTTGAGAATGCAGATGATAAAAGACTGCTCTGTGGCCTTAGCCTGTTACTGAAGAACCATTTCTGAAGGTCACTATGGATATTGTGTGGCTTATTATTACTCCAATCCCTTCAAGTAAGAGGTATATCTTGATGGTGGTGGATTTTGTTACTAGGTACCCTTAGGCAGTGGCCTTGTCCTCTATTAAGAAAGATGGAAATGCAGCATTAAAAATGTTCATCTGTGTCAGTTTTTCATAGGAGGTCCTGATGGGTGGGGGAACTAGTTTTATTTATTTATTTTATTTTCCATTTGTTTACCGGGAGAGTCCGACTGGGCATAAAACCTTTTTTCAGCGGAGGCCTGGGGAGAAAAGCTCCGTTGTTAGTAGACTATTATGTTAGTAGAAAGAAAATCATATAATACAATAAAGAAAAAAAAATAGTAACAGACATTCATAACGGTAAAAAGACTAAAACAGAATAAATTGGTCAAGTGGGAGACAAGACCAATAATCTTATATAAAAATGCTTCTAGAAGACGGTTCTTACAGTAGTAGCAGGTAGTGACATTGTATACAATGCAAACGAAATTATGATACTTAGTCTTATATACAGGTAGCATAGCAAACTGAAGACTTAAAATCTGATATTAACAGTGAGAAAGAAAAAAACAACATAAGATAGTCATATGACTTAAAGTCAATGCTCATCACATATGCAATTCAAATTTTAAAATCAGCTAATTCCATGGTTTAGGCTATCCATGCCCAGTACATATACTAAACCTATTTGTGAAAAAGCTCTGGGGCAAACCATTAAAAACTAGCTCCTACTTTTTCTTCTTTGTCTATCAGCTTTTCCTGTCAGGGGTCACCAAAGCAAAACATTGGTCTGCAGAATGAATGACAGTGGAGGATTTTTATGGTGTCAAGTTGCCAGCCAGGTGCCAGATAAATGATGCGGGTAGATTTATCTTTCTTCCTAAGATGATGTTGTGACAGTTGACAGACCACTTTAAACAGGAATATGACAAGTACTAGCCCCTTTCCTCCTTGTACTACGAAGCCACAGTTATTAATTTTTAATCTGAATTATTTATGATCAAAGGGTAAAGGGAGCCTTTTGAATTAATTCTTGATTAGTGTGAGAGGGAAGGTGATTTTCACAGACAGCTTGATGTGGAGGATGCAATGAATTTCCTGACTAAGCTTAGGAAGGTTATGGGGTTGGCACAGAACACTTAGCCTGAGTATGACATCAGGAATGGATTCAATATGTTACAAGACTAACAGCACAAGAATATAGAGCTGAATAAAAGGTAATGGAGGTATTCCTGACTGGTAGAAGGTTCTTGAAGAGGTTGTAGGATTGAACCTTTTACTGTAGTAAGGAAGGAAGGCAAGTAATGTAATTACGTGGCAAAGTTACTAGGCAGGAGACAGAAACCCAGACATTACCACAGTATCATGATGTAGTCCTACAGTGACAGTCATTGGTAAATTGTATGTGAGTTACAGGAAGAAACACAGATAGATATCATAGTATATTAAACCTTCTCAATAAAGCCAGTCTGACACTTCTTTATAAAATGTGGTGCTGTTACAACAGATATTCTTTACTCAGATTCAGGAAATCTGAGCAGTGCAAGAGTTTGGAGATGTGTACACTGCTAAGTTCAACTGCATAGGACTCATTATCGATATAAAAGACAAGAATCACATTAGCCAGCACCCTTTTATTACCAAAACTGTTTTACTGGTATAATTTCACAGCTAACCTAACAAAATTGTACAGTTGAGCCTCAGCTCATCATACGATAAAACATCAATGTTTTCAGCACAGCCTAGAACCAATGCTCATACGCATAATATCCTAAATACATTTTAGCAAATATCTACAGTAGCAAAATTTAACTCTCACACCTCACTTTTGCATACAATATTCTCTGATTAAAACAATGACCAGTCTAGCTTAGAAGGTCATCAGATCTAGAAACAGATTTTACTTGAAAACAAATGAAAATAATACAGATCTAGGTGACAGAGCACCTGGTGCTGATTTTTGACATTACGGAGCTTCTCCCCGGGCCTCCGCTGAAAACAGGCTCTGTGGAACCTAGTCGGACATTCCCGGTCAACAAATGTTAAATAAATAAATAAAATAAATAAAAATAAAATAAAAATGACAACTACACTCTTTTTAAATCATGTAAATCCTAATACAATGAAACTGCTATTTTGCCCCAAATGTGAAGTGACATAAAACTTCTGAGTACTTTCCCATCACAGTATGAACAGCATTTACCCCTATATGTGCCCCAACATGCAGTAATAGTACTGCTAACTTTTTAAGCTATTCACTTCACCTTATATAACTGTGACTGGCTACCAAAGCCAGTTAACTCTTATCACTCCTTGCTCCCTCTGACCTCATTTCACTCCTCCTACTATTGACCCCTTTTATTATATAACAGTGTATAATATTGGCATTTATGGCATGGTATTATGCCAACTTCCTAACTCATTCTATTTTTTCTTTCTTTTTTTTTTTTTTACTTATTTTATTCTTTAGTTTAAAATCCAGTCCTTCATAGCAAAGTTTCTGCTTGAAATAATTAGTATTTAAAAAAAAAAGAATTGCTTATCTTCTATTATACAATTCAAGCCTTGAAATGAGCACTAAATGTGGGAATGTTTTCTAGTTATATCTTATATATCATTAGTATGTTTGTTACAGGTAATAATTATCTTATTCGGTTCATTACTTTAATATGTATGTTCAGATTAATGTCTGTTAGAGAAATGTGGCCCAGCAATATTGAAACTTTATAACAATTATTGTCCATATCCTGTAGCTGTGAAATCACTCAGACATTTTCAGCTACTACAAGTGGTTCTCCTCACTGTTATTGGAACCAAATATTGATATTGTTTGACCTTTTATAACATTCTGAAATATATCTTCAAGGGGCATACTGGAGTTATGCATATAGGTACTGCTTTTAGCTGATTTCTTATGCACAGCTGTTATAATTCTACCATGTTGTGGACAGGTCAAAGTAATATAAAAAAATGAATACTATACTGATATGCAGTAATTTTAAACTTTAAAAAGTATGTAGTGCATATCAAATAATCCACAAAGCTTTGCAACTAATCCACTATTCCTTCAGATAGTAAGAACGTTTTGTCAACAATGTGGTTATAAAAATAACTTTCTAAAAATAAATTTTGTTAATTAAAAACAAATCCATCTTCCCAAGTAAATAACATACTTGCATAGGAATTGGCAACAGGAGTACCCATAACTACACCCATTCTTAGGATGTAAATGTATTTTTTAGATAAGAAGACATTATTTTATAAAACCAATAATAACAGATCACACATGGTATTTATAAAAAGTTTGAATAATTAGACAATTTACTTAACTTTGTTCTAACAGATTCAACTCCATTATTAAATATTGTAGTAAATAACAAATCTACAGCTAGTGTATTGAAGATATAATGTTGTCACTTATGTTGTTCACACCACAAGTGTACCTTATCTAAAAATCTTTACTGTTGTTAATAAAACATTTTCCTTCAGCAGAAACATTTTTCAATTTACATTCCAAAAATATGGATATCAGATAAGTTGACCACTCCCTAGCTGAGATTATAGATGTGCTGGCTTTTCCATGTCCATATGGATTTTGGTTAAATCATAATAAATGGGCATCTTCGGGTGAGGAGTATAAAAGTAATTAAGATTATCAATGATGATGGAATTCTTCAAATGCAGATTATAAATAGCAGTGTTTACTCTTGGTATGATATTTGACAATTCACTCTTTTCAATTTTATTATAAGTGTATGTGTCATAAAATAACTATAAACACTATCAAAAAGAATCATTTCTATTTTTCATCACTGTTTCCACATCCTTCATCAGCTCCTTTTGTAATTATATCATGACTGGCCAACAGAATTTAATGCTAGTCTTCCTGAATCAGTCAGATATGAATAATTAATGCTTTGTTTTTCATTATATAATTAGTGCTTGTCACCCTAACAACCCTTTTGAAAGGCATTAATTATGGGGTGATTATCTGCAATAAAAATACTTGATTTGCATAATGGAGCTTGCTCCAACAAGGGGCTTCTCTTGAAAGTAAGTTTTAATTCAAATTTCTAGTAAACTTTGACAGTTCAGTCTGGCTATTAGAAATATTGTCATCACAGCTGAAGATAAAAGTGAAACCAATACAGAGTTCTGATGCAGTTAAATTATAATCTAAGGCATTAAAAACAATGTTGCCACTGCTGGTGTGCCTTGTACTTTATTGCCAGTCCTTGGCAGCTCTGTCCTGAGCTTTTTCTTTCTCATCTTCCTCCCCTTGGTATGTTGTTTGTTGGTCTCTGAGGTATTGCTAGTGGATTAGTTTGAAGTAGTTCCTTTGAATTGTTCCACTAAAAGGTCCAAAGAGCCCAACCAATGCTAGCATCAACATGATTAGGTGTACAACCTAGGAAGATGTTCTTGTGGTCACTGAAGCAATGTTAGTGGCATCTCAGTTAGCGTCATGTGATCAGATGTACTTCCTGCATACTGATGTTGATGCTAATGGTGCTATACTGATGTTGATTTTATTGGTGTGATTGCAAATGCAAGGACCAGGGGGGATAGCTGGTCTTAAAATTATTTAAATATTGTGTTAACCTCATTTTCTTTGCAACAATAAGTTTTTGTTCAAGAATCAGCAAAACATCCATCATATCATCATATAGCTTTTTATTTGCTGCACTTAGCTCATTGATGTTAGAGGGTATCCAACACTTTTATTTCATTGAAAAAATGTTATTCCATGGGTTTCCGTCATATCTTTAAGATTCTAAGCCATCTTGGAATTACTTTTATGGTTCAATTAAACTTTTCAACATAAACACTGCCATAAATGTCTGAGATTTCTGTGCTAACAAGGAATTGTAGTTAAGTCATGAGTTCCATGAGATGAAGCACTGGCTTGGATTTTGCCTTCTTTCGGCTACTTAAGTTACCTTCTGGGACATTTTTTACTAAATGTGCTTTCAGGGCATGGAAACTGCTAACAATACAGAATGTTTAGCTTCACCATCACTGTTTTTGACCAGAGCAATGACAACAGAATCTCTGAATAAACATCTACATCTGTTTTGCAGTTAAGAGAAACTATTTTCTGAATAATAATGAACTGGAAGTAAATGAAGTAAATATAGCAGAAAATTGTACTCATGGAAGTCATGATTTTTCTAACATTCCATTTGTTAGAACAACATAGATTCATAAATTCATAGATTGTTACTAGGCTAATGAACTGAGGGACATGGGTGCCAGGCCTGGTGTAAATTTCCTGTTCCCCATCCACTAATCTTGTTTGTGCTTAAACAGGGTAATAGACAAATTCAACTTTGCATGGAAAGTAAGCCTGTTCCATAGGACTGGCAGTGTCTGGGGCATATATCTGTCTCTCGAGACAAAATTCAGGTCCCTAGACCTTGTATTTCAGATATTGCTTGTTTTAGGAATATGCAGGAGGCACATAAGTGTGGGGTTTGCAGATGCCGTTTAAGCCATGGGTAGATCATCCCTCAGCAATCTATAGGAGGCTGAGTAGAAGGAAAGGGCTTTAAGGTGCTCTGCATAAGCAGGTTATGACTGATTAGCACATTTCACAATAACAGAAAACAAGGTATGCAAGAACAGAGAAGGTGTTTGCATCAGCATTTACAATATTTAAAAACTAGGTAACACTTCCAGTGCCTGCCCTTGAGGTATTTAATGGCATAATAACAGCAGCTACAACTTCAGAATATTTTAATACTGTAGTTAAGGTGAAACTTACTAAAAGTATGGGCTTGGGAAAGGGGGAGTAACTGAGGATATATCATAAACATCAAGAAAGAACAGGATAGTGTCATGGGTATAGAGAAGGTAAAATGAGGAGAAGAAACTTGGTGTATCAGCTGATAACATGTGACCAACAGCTTTCCCAGTTTAAGGTACAGTGTAACATATAAATACTTTCTTGAAGGCAGTTTTTCAAGGAATTTGATTGATGAATTCAGGAAGTTTATAACAGACATATCCTACCAGACTTGAAAATGCTAAGACCCCATTTTGTTTTCTTGATTAAGACACTAATTCAAGACAGAATGAATTTGACTTTAGGTGTATTGCTGGACTGTGCAAATGAATCAATGTTTGGGTACACAGGTATCTGTTATGGCTTCATTAGAATGGTGTGGGTCATAGTGAGTGGCTTGGTAGATGAATTTCTGGTCCAAAGAATTAACCCTGCTTTAGTGGCTGGCAGTGGTGAATTTTGCAGTGGTGCTTAGCTGCACATTTTCAGGTGTGTTGTGCACTTGCCATGGTTTACATGAATGGCTAGATTTTAAACTGGTTAGAACAGCAGAGGAATAAAGCAGAGTCAGTAATAAGTAAAAGCAGGCTGTGCAGATATGTACATGATGAACATGGTTTAGGTATATATAAAGGCTGAGCTTTGGATTAGTACAAAGCACAATTTTATCAATATGCTGAATAAATACATTTTTTTAATCATGGTACAAGTTTAAGTGAACTAGTGAGTTCCAGTAGACTTTTTTTATGGAATTTAGAACAGAGAGGGTCAAATGAAGACAGATCTATCTGTGGAAAATAAAATTAGCTTAGTGTAATTAGTATTTAATAATAGCCCTCAGAACTCAACCTAATGAGAATTTTGGTGAAACTGAGTTGAAGTCTAGAAGTGACCTTGGATATAGATTTTCCAGAGCATAAATGATTTTCTGCTTCCATACCATTAACGGAGATCTTTAAAGGAGTGGACCTAAAACAAATCTCTACGGTACAATACGCAAATGTTTACTGACTTTGGAAGAGAAAGAGAATTCTTCCAACAGACTGCTTGGATGTGTTCAGCAAGGTTTCTTATGAACCAGCTAACAGATTGTGCAGAGAGGTCACGGAGATGGAGACAAGGCATGTGAACGTGGTGGCAAACAACAATGAAGACACTGGACAGAGCTACAAATATGGATTTCACTACTGTGAGGCTCATACTCTATGAAGTCAAGAAATGACGGATCTGTGTCATGGCCAGAGTAGAAGACATATTGGATATATAAATGATGATATTGGGGGTAAGGCGGAAAAAGAGTTGCTAGTATACACACTGCATGAGTATTTTAGAGGGTGGAAAAAGAATATGTGGTTAAAAATTGAATAGATCCATGGATGCTCCTTTTTTTATGAAGAAAAACACAGTGGAGGACTTCTAAAGTATCCAAGGTAGCATTAACAAAATAGTTATAGTCAGTCTCAACCATAGTCTGTGCACTACCTAAGCTTTATGAATATGACTTTTAAGATGGAAAACAATGGAAATAATCTGGGAATTATCCATGCATTGACCCATTTATAAACTGTTTGCCTTGATGAAATTAGCAGTGGTAACAAATGTGACCAAAAAAGTGTTGACCTTACATCCCTATCCATAGCAGTCATTTTCAGCTCTTCATGCGGCATACCCCTACATTCCCAGGCAAGCTGAGAGGTATAATCCCTCCAGGGTATCCTGGGTTTACCCTAGAGTCTCCTTCTAAGTGGACTATGGTAAATTCACTTCCCATGGCTGCATGCAGGAAATATCTTTATTAGATGTCCAAGTGATTTCAACTGACTCATCTCTATATGAGGAGGAGTAGATGTTCTTTCAGATCTTCTTGGTTTGCTTAGCTCTACACACTACTGTGTCCAATGCTCACTTTCCCTGTAAAGGAACATTTTATCTGTTACTTATATCCAAAATGCAACCCTTAGTCACTACCCAAAGTTCATAACCCTCTACAGGTGAGAATGGGTACACAAACTGACCTAAACTGAAAGTTTCTTCCTATGATGTGGGTTTAGTTTCAGTACCACAGCCTGGTACAACATCTACAGTACTGCTTTAGCTGGACCCATCTGATGGTCAGTCTCCTGATCCAAAATCTTCACTTGAGAACAAGCCTTCAAGATGCTAAAATAAAAAAAATCTCATGCAGTTGGTACCCCCTTGTCTGTAGAGAACAAACCATTATTTTCTAAGAGGGAACACAACATCTGATTTGGAGGTGGTAATTTCCATCCCAAATGCTTTGCACTCAGCAGAAGTTTTCATTTATATGCTCAAGGTCCATTTGCTCAAGTTTTGTTTGAATAAAGATGTTCAATTGTGCATTTGTTTTTTCATGTTTGATCACTACTATTTTTTTTGTTTTGTTTTGTTTTTAGTGCCTACCAGCCATCAGACCTCTGCCAAACTACTGGCTCATTCTTTCTAGATGAGAGTTGTTCCCAGCTCATTCATTCCCATGGAGTAACAGTCAGTTGTTGAGATCATCCAGATATCTATCAAGAATTGTTTTATGCCAACCATAGCCCCTCTACTAAGTGGGACAAGCAACTGCAAGACCACTGTTCCCTCCCAGTGAGAGGGCACACTACTGTGCACCTACAATGATGGCTACATGTTGGAGGTGCACACCACTCTGCACCTACAGTGATGGCTACATGTTTGAGGTGCACACCACTGTGCACTTACAGTGATGGCTACATGTTGGAGGTGCACACCACTCTGCACCTACAGTGATGGCTACATGTTTGAGGTGCACACCACTGTGCACTTACAGTGATGGCTACATGTTGGAGGTGCACAGTACTGTGCACCAGCAATGATGGTTATATGTTGGAGGTGCACACTACTGCGCACTGACAGTGATAGCCACATGTTGGTGGTTTACATCACTGTGCACCTACAATGATGGCTACATGTTGGAGGTGCACACCACTGTGCACTTACAGTGATGGCTACATGTTGGAGGTGCACACCACTCTGCACCTACAGTGATGGCTACATGTTTGAGGTGAACACCACTGTGCACTTACAGTGATGGCTACATGTTGGAGGTGCACACCACTCTGCACCTACAGTGATGGCTACATGTTTGAGGTGCACACCACTGTGCACTTACAATGATGGTTACATGTTGGAGGTGCACAGTACTGTGCACCGGCAATGACGGTTATATGTTGGAGGTGTACACTACTGCGCACTGACAGCGATGGCTACATGTTGGAGGTGCACACTACTGTGCACCTACAGTGATGGCTACATGTTGGAGGTACACACTGCTGTGCACCTACAGTGATGGTTACATGTTTAAGGTGCAAACTACTGTGCACCTGCAGTGATGGCTACATGTTGGAGGTGCAAACTACTGTGCACCTACAGTGATGGCTACATGTTGGAGGTGCACACTACTGTGCACCTACAGTGATGGCTACATGTTGGAGGTGCAAACTACTGTGCACCTACAGTGATGGCTACATGTTGGTGGTTTACATCACTGTGCACCTACAGTGATGGCTACATGTTGGAGGTGCACACTACTGTGCACCTACAGTGATGGTTACATGTTTAAGGTGCAAACTACTGTGCACCTACAGTGATGGTTACATGTTTAAGGTGCAAACTACCGTGCACCTACAGGGATGGCTACATGTTGGAGGTGCAAACTACTGTGCACCTACAGTGATGGCTACATGTTGGTGGTTTACATCACTGTGCACCTACAGTGATGGCTACATGTTGGAGGTGCACACTGCTGTGCACCTACAGTGATGGTTACATGTTTAAGGTGCAAACTACTGTGCACCTACAGTGATGGCTACATGTTGGAGCTGCAAACTACTGTGCACCTACAGTGATGGCTACATGTTGGAGGTGCACACTACTGTGCACCTACAGTGATGGCTACATGATGGAGGTTTTGTAGCCAAATGCCATTTTTGGGCCACCTTTGCATCATCTCATCCTCCAAGGGGTTTTGACATTAGACAATCTTGGTTTGCCCCTTCCAATAGAGACATCCTGATCCTCCCACAGGCATTAAAGGACACCTGAACCACTAATCAAAGCTGGGTCACTAAGGCTGTAGTTATGACTTTATCCACGAATGCCAGTGGAGTAGACAATGTGGTGACATGCTTTCCCTCCAATTATCTGCCTTAATCTGGCTCTAAACCCCAAATAAATTAGACAAAGAGAGGGTTTTGTCACTGATGTAGTTTATGTTCTTTCTCTTAATTGTAGTGAACACAGAATAACTATAAAAGAGCAAGGAGTGACTGGTGGCAAATGATCCCACAAGGTGATGCAGGGATGCTTGCACTCTCAAAACAAAAACTTCTTTTTCTGGGTGGTGTTCTTTCAGAGGTATGCTTCCATATAAATACTTGTGCTTAGATGTTGTGTGTATTTGATGGAATACCTCTGAGGAATTAGGGCAAATGAATTGAACCACTCTAGTGCATCTAGAAATAGTCATTTGAGCTTAAGAGGACAACATTCTTTTCAGCAATAAAGATGTAACCCTCACCTATCCAAACTGGTAATTTTATGACCATAAACTCTATCTTAATATGCTGTCCATGAAAATCACAAACAGAATGTGAAACAAGATATAGCCTTGATGGAGTCCTACACCCATCTTGAATATATCTGACTTAGTGCCAGGAATGTGAACACAATGTTTGCTCCTCAGATACAGGGACCAGATGGTATACAGCAGTGGCCCTATGACTCTGTACTGTTGTAGTACCTCCCACAAGGCATTCTAGGATACACAGTCATGTGATCTCCCCAAATCCATAATATACATGTAGACAGTATTGGCAGGCTGCCATGATTCTTTCAATATTTGTCCATGGTCAAAGAGTTCATTCATTGCTCCCTAGCCAGGACAAAATCTATATTGCTATTTCTGAATCAGATGCTTAACTATAGGATGCAGTCTCCCTTCCAGAACCCATGCTTCCCAGGCAGGATGTAAAGTTCAACACACCTTTCTCTTCTGTTTAAAAACAATGGTGTCCAGTACTTTCAGTGTTTCCAGACAGCTGTCATCCACTCTTGCATTCTTGCTGCAGTATAATTATTTAATTACTGCAGTGACCTCATCTGCCAAAATGGATCTATTTCCTCCATCTGATTTTGGCACCACAAACATGCATAACCCATCCTTGGATTCAGGAGTTCCTTATAGAAAGTGTTCCTTCTGTTCTTTCTAAATCTCAACAGTGTGTCCAGTTAAAGTCAACATTTCTCCATCCTTGTTCAGTGCCCTGAGTTATGAGATGGTTTGCAAGAACCTCTTTAAGGCCACCCAAAAATAATTCTCCATGATTTAAAAAATTTCTCCCACACCATAGCAATTACAACCAATTTACATTTTCATCACAAATGCATCTTGATTGAAATATTAACACCAAAAATGATCCCAGTAACAGCCAAACAGTAACTTCAAGTCAGTGTGTTTAATGGGAAATGTGGTCTTAGTTTCTGAAGTCAGTATTAACATGGGGTTTTAACAAATAAAATTATTTGGGAAAGACCATGCCAATACTGTGTTCCACTGCCAATTTTACAACTTGTCTCACCTATACTCCAAACTCAGCATAGCTCAGATATATTGTAAGTTCCTTCCTTTGTTTGACCCTTTATAGTTATTACACTTTCCACATCATCATCATCATCATCAAATCCCCTTTTTCTATTTTCTCTATGGAGTCGGGGTGTCATGTCACTTGTTGCCATCTCTCCCTATTCAGTGCCACTCTCCTACCTTCTTTGACATTCATGCCAGACTGTCACAGATCTTCTCTCATACAATCCACCCACCTCTTTGCTGGATGCCCTCATTTCTTCTTGCCTTCTTCCTGTCTGTCCCAAATCTTGTTCAACAAGCCATCTGCTGCTTTCCTGGACATGTGTCCATACCACCATAACCTGTTCCCTTTGAGCTTTTCTGTAACTGGAGGTACTTTGGATCTGCTCTTGGATCCTCATTTCTTTATATGTCCAGCAGTGTGCATCCTGCCACCTGTCTCAGGGACACTGTCTCTATCACCTCTAGCTTCATCTTCTGCTCTGCTTTTACCACCAAGGTTTCTGTACCATATAGTACTGGTCTCAACACTGTTTTATACACCTTACTTTTCAGCCTCTTTGGCATTCATCTGTCATACACTACCCCTGACACTATGTGCCAGTTGGCTGCAGCCCCTCTGCTTTTAGCTTTGACCTCCTCATTCAGACTTCCCTTCTCCTCAGTCACCCCTCCCACATACTTGAAGCTGTTAACCTGTTCCACTATTTTCCCTTTCATGTTAATTTTCAGTGCTTTCTGATTTCACAGTTTCGCAGTTGTGAATGCCCCCTTTGTTCTAGTGTGTTTATTCTCCAGTCATTGGTTTTACCCCTTCTCTCCACACTGCTATGAGTAACCCAGGGAGCCATTTCACTACCATCTCTCCCAATATCTTAATCATATCTGCTGTGACCTCATCTGACCCTGCTGCTTTCCCTGGCTTCATTTTCCTCAGTGTTCATAATTCTTCTGGGATGGGGTCCTCCTCTTCTCTCATCATAACGGAAGCACAGCTTCTGTGCAGTTTCTTTTTTCAGAAGCTTCTGGAAGTACTCCTTCCATCTGGCTTTGACAAACTGTGGACTGGTAGTAGATTTTTGTTGGCATCCCTTATGAAGAGTGTCTGACTATCTTCTTTATCTTTCTGTCTTTGCTTTGCAATATTCTTTATGCCATCCACTGAGTCACTTTACAGAAGCTGGTAGAGTGTATCTGATACCTTGTTGAAAGTGTGAAAAGTGACCTTTTGTTTACTTACATTTATCAAGGTGTTTAGTCATGCAGTCCTGAGTAAATACTTACTAGTTTGAAAGTTTTTTTCTTTTTTTTTTGCAGTTATTTCTGTGACGGCATCCAGCAAAGTGATGAATGGATTTTGTGAGAGAAGACCTGCGACAGTCAGGCATGATCACTGGAAGGTAGGAGAGTGACAATGACTCAAAACAGACAGCGACAGTTGACACGACACCCTGACCCCGTGTAGAAAATGGGAACAAGGGGGATAATGATGATGATGATGATTTCTGATAGCCAGCTGGTTGTGTGAACATTGGCTTTAGGTGATGGTCACTATTGTTGTTGTGACACCCCTACCCCATGTTCAAAATGGGAAAAAAGGGTTTAATACTGATTCCAGTTACGTAATGATATGCTCAGTACTGAATTCATCCACTGACAGCCGTATTCACCCACTGCCTTGATCATGAAGGTGAGTAAAAATATCTGACAGTTTAACCCTCCCATACTGCTTTGCTCTCTATACATTCATAGTCACACGTCTCCCTAACAGCACTGATCTGTTCTCATTGTATCTTCTACTTTTCCCCAAATAAACCCTCAATTCTTCCTACATTCTTAATATCTAGCCATTTAAACCCCCCTAGTCCTTACATTTCAGAGAAGATACAAGAACAACCTAACTCACTTCCTTCATGGAGAATATTTCTTTCTTACCTACCTTCTGTCAGCTTTCAGACTCCACCACCACTATCCTTCTATCTGTTACTTATTTGTCCTGCTTGATCTCTCTTCCCACTACCTGACAACTATTACATACAGATGTGTTTACTCAGTCTTGCTACTCCTCACCTTATGCTGTATTCTTCTCCTGCTACTGGGCCATATTTCATCCTACCCTGACTATAATAGTGCTCAACATACCTCCAACTCTGTCCCAGCTCCTGTTCATACTCCTCCCAACACTCTCCACACATCACAACAAACCTATTTAATGATGCCCCTCACCTTTACTCAAAATATAGATTGATCAACTCCATTTCAACTCATACCAGAACAAAATTAGGTGGAAAAATATTCTCCAAAAAACATGTATCAATAATTCCCTAATATAGTAAAATCCTTCTCAGGGAAGACCTTCACCCTAATCCTGGCCCCAGCTATCACAATAAAGATCAAGACAATTCCCTTCCACACACTACTCTAACTCTACAATGGTCAATCCCTAGCCCTGGTAATCAAACTTTTGCTACCATAAATGTTAGAAACATAAGAAATAAAATTGCTGAACTACATACCTGGACTACTCAACATACTCATCATAAACCTGATATTCTCACTGTAATTAAAATTTGGCTTAAACCAGCTTAAACTACTCTGAAATTACATCTCCACCTGCAATAGCATCCGTAATGATGAAATAAAGAGGAAAGGTGATGGTATTGCTTTAATATTTCTCAAATACTACCATATTTCTCCTACAACAAACCAATAGGAAAACTGAATTCAGCAGAGCTTCTTCCAACTTTCTTGAAATAAACAACTTTAAACAAGTATGTATTGCTGTTCTTTACATCCCTACTGGTGACAATCCAGATATTTTGGAATATATCCTACACTGGATATCCATAACAATTCCACAAGAAATAATACTACTAGTGATGTGAATGTTAGTTGGTTGGATATAAACTAACGTCCCTACATCTAGAGTGAACTTATTTGGTTTCACACAACTAATTAATAACCACACACGTTATAGCAGGACATTAAATTCCCTATTAGACTGGATCCTAGTACTGGACTCCAGCAAATACACAACCTAAGGTACAATGTCTGACTGTCTCAGTGATTGTCTCTCAGTCTATACAAGCAGACATCTCACACATCCATGTAAACAGCAGGTTTATAAAACAACACATGGCCTTTCCAAGTTTAACATGGAAATGTTCATTGCTATCCTATCATTTACTAACTGGCACTTCCGAAAAATCTCCCACTTAGATGATGCTGTAAATGAATTCAGTACAACTTTCCTGAATATCCTAAACAGCCTTGCACTTCCTATAGGGAAGAGACTAAAAACAAATAATGCAATTTGGCTGTCCAGAAAGAGTAGAATGTTAATGCAGGATAGAGAAAAGCACAGGAAGAACGGCAAACATATAAAACACCTCAATATCTTGAAAACTTCTGAATGCTTTGCAATTATACTAAAAGGCAAATTATTAAAGGCAAAAAAGCTATACTACTAAAACAATCCTAAAAAGTTCTGGACAGCCATTAAAGAAATCTTGCATCCCGGCCATTAATTCAACCCTAACCCCTTTCCCAATAAGTTATCACCTGAAGCCACAATACAACTTGACTCTTACTTCATAGGTAGTGTAGCATCTGTAACCAAGGATTCCTCAACATCTAATCCCACCCCTGCTCAGTGGCCACATATCATCACATCTGCTTTCACCTTCAAACCTGTGCCCACATCCTATATAAAACATCTCTTAAACAAACTCAAACCAGCTGATGACCTTCCAAGAGAATACCTCACAATATCACCTGATTGCATTGCCTACACTGTCTCAATCCATATAAATGGGTCAGTCCAGGAATCCCATGTTTCCTCTCTCTACAAAAAGTCACATATTTTCCCTCTGCACAAAGGAAGAAATTCAACACACATTTCTAACTCTAAACCTATAGCAATCGTATCTCCCCAAAATAATTGAAAAATGTATTCAAAAACAATTGCTAAACTCTGTACTGCAGGAAGAACTCCTGTCCCCCACACAACATGGCTTCCATCCTTCTTATACTAACACTGCACTTCTAACATATACAGATACTGTCACTAAAGCTAAAGATAATGGAAAACTAGTCTCCTCCTTATTTCTAGACTTGTCTATAAAGTCTTCAACACAGTGTCACAGCAAACTTCTACTTAGGATGTCCTCATTAGGTCTCTCTCAGCACAACCTTCCACGGTTCGAAACCTACCTGTTTAATAAGTGAAGTAAAATGGCAAGCCACCTTCTCTCCATACCTCCCAGTAACCACCGGTTGATCACAAGGCTCTGTCCTTGATCCCCTCCTCTTTGACATTCTCAACAACACCCACCGCACATCTACTCAGCAGGCCTCCCTAGCACAGCATGTAGACTCCACACTCATCAACACATCTGGCAATGTGGCACACCCCCAAAAAATGACTCAACCCTGAAAAAAAATAAAAACTACTACTTTTCCCCCAAATCCCTCTCCCATAAAAAAAATAAAATTTAAAGTCCTCTCTCAATAATATAACCAGTGAAGTCACTTTTCATAGTAAATTATTAGAAATGGCACTGCATTTGACCTTGATATACAAAATTGCTTAAGAAAAACTTTTCAAAAACTAGGGATGATTTGACGCAAGTAATGCTACAGTTGGCACTACTTATCTCCCCCCAAAGTTATTTATATTGCTCCCATTTTTACTAATCTCCAGGCATCACAAGAATCAAAACTTAAGCAATGCTGTAACAAAGTTGATAAATTTACAGTAAATACCCATTTCAGAACCTACCAGAGTAGAGCACTAAAAAGCCTAAATTGGTTAGAACTACCCCATCAACTAACATATACACTGCTTACTACCTATACAATTATTCAAAATCCATCTGCTTGTCCAGCGCTAAATAACATTTTACATAACTAACTATGTTCCTAGTCAGTCATTATGATCTAGTGACCAAAATCTCCTGTCTGTCCACCAATCTGCTGGGTGTTGTCTGTACTCGTACAATGCTTCTAAGGCCTGGAACTCCTTATCTCTATCCATTAGGTCAATACCCTTCCTCCCATCCTTGAAACCCATTCTGAACGACTTGCTAGTCAAAAGTTAGCTGTGATCTTCTTGCTCAACACCAGGATAAACTATATCCAGGAAACTATGGACAAATACCTACTCCTGCCTTACATCTCCTTATTTTCCCCTCTTCACTCACCTCCTTACTTCTATCAGTTTTGCTCCGAGCTTTCTCTCTAAATACACCATAAGCCTGCTTTTCTCTCACTTTGTATTGCAATTCCTGTTTGTGTTATACTAACTGACTTTTAATTTCTCTATAAACAGGCTAAATTTTCTCTGTTAGATCATTGTCATATACCTTGCATCTACTCTTAATAAATGTTTTCATACTATGTCTAATTTGGTATAATTATCTAAGCTGTATTTGTTTTTGTTTTATTTTTAATATTTGTAAAACTATTATTCTTAAAATGTTTTGTAATACTTTAGAGATTTTTTTCCCCTGTCCTCCACTAAAAATGGGGTCCTACCAAGTCAGACTTTCCCGGTAATCAAATGTCAATAAATAAACACTGAGCAAAAAAAAAAGGCCATGAACTGCTAAAACATTTTGTGCTGTAGTCTTGAGTTTGATCCCCTTAATGTCCATTTACAAAAGTTGTAAACTGTGTGATGCTGAGCAGCTTATTTAATCAGGCATTGAACCCAGGTCCTCTAACAGCATTTAAATTTCAGTGATTGTATCTACAATACTACAAAGTAGGGACTCCAAGGGTAGATGATGTACCCAGGTCATCTAACAGCATTTAAATATCAGTGATTGTATCTACAATACTACAAAGTAGGTACTCCAAGGGTAGATGATGCACCCAGGTCATCTAACAGCATTTAAATATCAGTGATTGTATCTACAATACTAGAAAGTAGGTACTCCAAGGGTAGATGATGCACCCAGGTCATCTACCAGCATTTAAATATCAGTGATTGTATCTACAATACTAGAAAGTAGGTAATCCAAGGGTAGATGACACACCCAGGTCATCTACCAGCATTTAAATATCAGTGATTGTATCTACAATACTACAAAGTAGGTACTCCAAGGGTAGATGATGCACCCAGGTCATCTAACAGCATTTAAACATCAGTGATTATATCTACAATGCTACAAAGTAGGTACTCCAAGGGTAGATGATGTACCCAGGTCATCTAACAACATTTAAATATCAGTGATTGTATCTACAATACTACAAAGTAGGTACTCCAAGGGTAGATGATGTACCCAGGTCATCTAACAGCATTTAAATATCAGTGATTGTATCTACAATACTACAACGTAGGTACTCCAAGGATAGATGATGCATCTAGGTCATCTCACAGCATTTAAATACCAGTGATTGTATCTACAATACTACAAAGTAGGTACTCCAAGGGTAGACGATGCACCCAAGTCATCTACCAGCATTTAAATATCAGTGATTGTATCTACAATACTACAAAGTAGGTACTTCAAGGGTAGATGATGCACCCAGGTCATCTACCAGCATTTAAATATCAGTGATTGTATCTACAATACTACAAAGTAGGTACTCCAAGGGTAGATGATGCACCCAGGTCATCTACCAGCATTTAAATATCAGTGATTGTATCTACAATACTACAAAGTAGGTACTCCAAGTGTAGATGATGTACCCAGGTCATCTAACAACATTTAAATATCAGTGATTGTATCTACAATACTACAAAGTAGGTACTCCAAGGGTAGATGATGTACCCAGGTCATCTAACAACATTTAAATATCAGTGATTGTATCTACAATACTACAAAGTAGGTACTCCAAGGGTAGATGATGTACCTACGTCATCTAACAGCATTTAAATATCAGTGATTGTATCTACAATACTACAACGTAGGTACTCCAAGGGTAGATGATGAACCCAGGTCATCTAACAGCATTTAAATATCAGTGATTGTATCTACAATACTACAAAGTAGGTACTCCAAGGGTAGATGATGTACCCAGGTCATCTACCAGCATTTAAATATCAGTGATTGTATCTACAAAACTACAACGTAGATACTCCAAGGGTAGATGATGTAACCAGGTCATCTACCAGCATTTAAATATCAGTGATTGTATCTACAATACTACAAAGTAGGTACTCCAAGGGTAGATGATGAACCCAGGTCCTCTACCAGCATTTAAATATCAGTGATTGTATCTACAATACTACAAAGTAGGTACTCCAAGGGTAGATGATGTACCCAGGTCATCTAACAGCATTTAAATATCAGTGATTGTATCTACAATACTACAAAGTAGGTACTCCAAGGGTAGATGATGTACCCAGGTCATCTACCAGCATTTAAATATCAGTGATTGTATCTACAATACTACAAAGTAGGTACTCCAAGGGTAGATGATGAACCCAGGTCATCTAACAGCATTTAAATTTCAGTGATTGTATCTACAATACTACAAAGTAGGTATTCCAAGTGTAGATGATCAAGGGAGCCCGCAGGATTTTTTGCAGGGGGGTGCAAACCCAGAGCCCCTCCCACACAGCCCCCCCCTCCACCCACACAGCCCCCCCCCCATGCAGCCATTACAGGGTCCCATTACTTGGCTATTTCTCCCCAGTTGCCATAAACACTGTTCAAAATTCTCAGTGTGCATACTGTTTTATGCTTTACTTCTACAATGATTACAGATATCTAGATTTAATTAGAAATCCATGATACGTTTTTTTTTACATACACCACATACATTGCAACTAAGTCAAGGGAACTTTCAGCTGCCAGCCCTTTTGAATTCTGATCAAGAAGGCTTGGCTGTTCAGTTCTCTGTACTGGAATAATTTCTCATTCATTGCTAATAATCATTTTATTTACTTGGGTACTAAAAGAGTTTTCCTTTTTACCTACTATAAAGACAAGGTATTTGTTTTATCTCAAAATACTTCCCCTTGTTTTATTTATTTATTTATAAGTGACTTAGAAACAACTACTGGGGAATAGTGTTCATTAGCTGGGAATAGTGTTCATTAGCTCAGTATTTCTCATGTAGGACACTAAACTGAGTCCAATGAGCCTGTTCAGATTATACAGATTTAAACAGATTAGTTTATAACACTAGTGTTATTTGGCTTCCAAGATTAGCTCTCAGTAACACAAGTTGCTGTTTAAATAAAAGCTGGCATTCTGTGCTCTGAATGTATGACACGTTATAGCCGTATTTAACTTAAACTGTGTGCAGTCACTAAATTATGTATATCTTTTAATTAATGCTTAATCAAGCATTTCTTCATAATCCCAACATTGACACAGTTGCAAGTCATCATCTTTTTAAAGATAAGTCCAATATCCCTAATGTATGCACATTATTAATACTTTTTTCAAGTTTAGTTTTACTGAGTGGGCGAGGGAAATTCTGGGTGTTTTTCGCTTTTGTGTGGTTGACCCTTAGTTATATGAAACTGGGTCTATTATCAGTGATGTGAACAACTTCATTATATGCTTAATTAAAAGCTTTAGACCTTATTTCTTGACACAGACATTACAGTATCCTTCCTGTTACTGTGATAAACCAAAATAGCCATGCATAAGAAGTGTACATATTTATACATATGATTATAATATATACAGATTGTTTTAATTATAATATAAAATAATTTAATTATATCCTTTCTATAATACAGCACCACTTGTTAGTGCATTTTAAATTTATAGTTTTGAATGTTTTTCCAGCAAGCAGTGAAACAAAACATATGAACCAATAATGACAAACTGCCCAATTCAGAACATTTCAGCCATAAAAGCCCCTTAAACTTCTGTCATTACAATCCACCAATGTCAGTCAGTATGCACAATCTCTGCAGAAGTAAAAGTCATCTGAATAATTCCACATTAACGAGATTTTACACTAATGAAGAGGTTGTTGCTAGAAAACAACTTTATATTTCAATGTTTCATCTACACATTCAGTGCCTGCTGCCCTTAAAGAATAAATTGCCCATGCTACACTAAAAAAAAATGTTAAGCAGCACCCCATCTCCTTAAAATACAAATCTACATCTTGTGGAAGTAGAACCTATAGCCTTTTACATCAAGATGCAAGTATGCTACCTGCTGTGCTACTAACACTGCTTTAAAGTTCTATATGACAATAGTGATACCATTTGCTGAACAAAACAGTTGTACATTTTAAGCAAACTTAGCATGAGCAGCAGTAAATCTCTCTTCCATCGAAACTCACAATTCCTTAAATATGCACTTGAAAATAAATTCCACCTGATAACTCTAACTAGGGCATTTCACTCTCTCACACACCCCCCCCCCCCCCGTCGTCTTAGTGCAAGAAATCTGGACAAAGCCTAAAACAAATGTTGCCCTCATGAACTTAGAAAATTGCTAAAAATTAACAGAATTTTTTAGTATGCATTTTTTTAAAGGATATGACGTCTAAAACTCAAACGTCTGTTATTATTTGGCAACTTCAATCCTTTTAGGAGGAATATGGGCAAAAACCTGGACAGCTGAGGGGTATGCTACTTCACTCATACATACATACACACATGCACAAACACTACCTCTCAATCTCTTAACACAAGAAATCTGGACAAAGTCTGTTATAATGTTGGGGACAAGGGCCTAAAACTAGGGACCCATTTAGAAAGTTGCTGCAATAACAGGATTTGTGTTAGAATGCATTTTCTAAAGGATGAAGTCTAAAGCTCAAATACATGTCATTATTTAGTAACTTTAATCCCTAGCTCATCCCAGTGATTTGTCAAAAAAATAATTTTTATGAGGAACAGACCAAAAATATAAGGCAAAAAATCTGGACATTCTGTGAAAATCTTTACAGTTCTGTGGTATGACACACACATACATACCCCTACCTCCTTAGAAAGTGGATAGAAGCACAGGTTTTGTATTAGTATGCATTTTCTGAGGATAAGAAGCCTAAAACTCAAATGTCTGCCAATATTTTGAATTCAATTCTCAGTGATTTGCAAGAAAAAACAATTTTATGAGAAACAAACTGAAAATATGAGGCAAAACTCTGGATAATTGTGAGGTATGACCCCCCCCTTACTTACACACACACACACACACACACACACACACACACACACACACACACACACACACACACACACAGACCTACCTCCCTCTTACACACACTCCTCCCTCTCTGTAGAGCAGGTCTTTGCTTTACCACTAGTTGTCTTTAAGTGAAGGACTTCAAAGAGTGCTGCGTCATTTGTAGTATAAAAGTCTAAGCTGAAATCACCCCTCAGGAGTCTGTATGATATTGAAGAGAGGAGCAAAGCATTTAGTCTATCAGAATGGCTAAGGGTACTCAGACCTGAGATCTTTTTAGAGAGGAAACATTAAGGGCTCTCAAGTTGCTTTAGATGCTTAGGGAGGTATATGCCAAAGGGTACATGCCTCAAATAACAAGCTAGTTATTATCCAAAACCCAATCTTACTCCTCTGTGTAAGTGCTACTATGCTCTAGTCTCACATAAAAGTTTCAACAGCAGCACCACCGAACAGAGTTGGAAACCTGTGACAGCCTTAAAAGCTGTAGTACAATTTGCACTGAGATGAATAAAGCGGGACTATAACTTCTTTGGTTTTGGGGAGATACCATGAAGGATTAGTGCAAGGTAGAAGGAGTTTCTAACCACTACCGAGACTTAGTGGTCAAAGAAGAGTATATTGTCATCATGCATATCCAAGACAACTGTCAAATGTTTAAGTGGAATGTTATCTATATGTAAACAGTAGTGATGCTGGATTCACCAAAGGAAACTATGCTGCATTTCTTGCTGATAAGTCCATGATTAATACAACAGACATTTGTTTGATCCAGCTCTTCTTGGAGAATTTGAGTATTAGAATGTGATTTGATACTGCTCCCAGTTTGCAGTCACCAGCATGGAACACAAAAAGTTTTGCATATTCTGCTGTATGTCAGTAACAGAAATCTGAACGAGCTGTCAGCTGTATATTGACCCAGAGATAGTCCTTTCATTACGTCACAGTGACCAGGTGTTACACTCTAATTTGGTCACCAACCACACACACAGACCAGCCTGCCCTGCCTCTGTGTCTGTGGGATGTCTGCATCCTGTGAACCATCTGTATTTATGTGCAGGGCCAAGAAAAGGAATACAAATGCTTTAACACAAAAACAGGTACTCTTCCATTAACAATTTTTGAACTACGCATTCCAGAAGAAAAACAGAGGAAGGATGAATGTGTCTTTCTGCCAGACAAACATACTATGGATTATAGTTAAAAATGTACCTTAAAATGCAGAAGGCTAGTGGTGTATAAATGTTCTGAGAATGAATAACAATACAGAGATTATAGTGCTAATAATATGCAGAAGTAAACTGTGTAAAGGGTACTGGGCAAGTACAGCGTGCAGAGTCTTTTACAACAAGAATGCTAAAGGTATAAATAAAAACGCAAAGATAATAGTAAGTTAATGTGGAGCCGTAAACCATGGAAAGCATTGCAAATGTTGAAAGAATATTGTCGGATTAGAAGCGCGACTGAAGTTATTAACTGCATGCAGCTGGAAATCCCATGCTGATTAAGAATCATCAATTATTCGGTTAGTCTGAAATGATGTTGAACCAATACATATATCAGTGAACAAGTTAGCATTATTGTTAGAAAAATATGTATTAATATGTGTTTGCTTAATGCCAAATTAATAATCAAGTGTTTTTAATATGCTTTTCATTCTATTCCTTATGCACTGTGATTTATATAAATTGAGTTTCATATGAGACTAAAAATATGCCTTATTGAAACTGCAGCATGCTTACTGAAACTTGCAAGTTGCCCTCTGACCTAGTAACTGCTAGCACAGCAATATTCTTGTTTTTGCCTTGTGGAAATGTACTTGAGAAGCAGGTGTTAATCTGCTAGGTCAGAAGCATATGAATAGACAATATACCATTGAATAAATGTAATGATTCCAGACAGACAGCTTTGTTCAGAGGATGGGAACCTCTGCAGCTGCAGTAGTTTAGAGATAAGTTAGACAAAGACTTTTTAGAGAAATGAACTGCTAGCATTGTGTTCGATTTAGCTATAGTATCTTGAATGTAACATAACAAGTATCTAACTGAAAGTAACCAAGGCCATGTTGTTTTCCTCAGGATGTTTCACATAACAATTGTTTAAATCAGCAGAAAATCATGGGAAAGATGGTCAGCAGATGATGACCAAAAGGTGGTAATTCGTTACGTCAGCATGGTAGGACAGGATTAATTTGATAACCTATAAAAATGAATGCATTTCCTGTTTCTGGTTAGACAAACTCTGTATTAGCACGTTTTTGTCTCCTTGCTGAAAGATTAAAGTGCCTTAACCTGAACCTACCGTGTTTTGATAATTTTTAAAGTGTATTTTTCCTTTGACAGATTGGTCCTTCGAGCTGGAATACATATCTCTCGCTCTGGACCTAGGTCAGAATTGGGTCCGGTGGCATGCATCCGTATGGAGAAGAGGCCAAATCGGCTCTTCTGCTTTGAAAGACCTCCGACTGAATTGTCGTTCGAAAGAGGCCAGCCACTGTTTCTGATCTGGGATTGGAGGAGTCAACGATCCGGTGGATCAACTCACGTAGGGTCAGGTAAGGAGGAATTACCTTATTTTTGTTTCAAGATCAGGGACTAGTTACAGAACTGTTCTTTTTTTGTCAGGTAAATTGCTTATGCAAATTAGAGACAGAAGAAGGAGTTACTGTTTTTTGTCATAGATCAGGGAAACAGAATAGGTAGGCAGTTATTCTAGATAAACTGTGAAAAAGGTGTAGACTTGTGGTACCACGTGATAGGAAGGGTTAAGTAACAATTTACAGCTTAGCTAAAGACACCAATGGGAAATCAGTGCACAAAAAGTTCCCGGGATACGCCCCTAACTGAAGATGCGAAGTATATGCAATTACAGCATGCCGATAATGTTAAATATTACACCAAATGGGTTGACAAGTACAAATTCGAGGGTAATTTAGATAAACTTGCACTTATGAAACTTGTAAAACAGTTAAAAATAGATGCAAAAGGTCAATTAAAAATGCAGAGACGATTAGGAGTCCCTCAGGCGCACAGGTGGCTTGAGGAAGCAAATCGTAGGGAGCAAAGAATTAAAAATTCAAAAACTATGTTTTTAGACAAAGAAGATAATAATTTAGTAATAGCGACGGCCCCTCCTTCGCCCCCTCCACTTCCGTTACCAGAAAATGAAGCGAGTGGACGAGCTGATCCACCTCCGCTATACCCAGCTTTCCCCTGCAAAAGCACAACCGTTTGTCAGGGATCCCATCGAGACCAGGTCTCGAACACGCGACTTGAGGAGGGAATAAGAAGTTATGTACTCACCATAACGTTCCATCTGAGTAGGTAGCTTCATTTGTCTGCAACCTGTGGGTCTTGGATCCGATATCGGATCCGAACCGGCAACTTGTTTCAAGCTAATGGATCTGAGCTCCTAGCTCCTCCCCTCACCCATAATCCCCTGCTAACCCTCCATGACCTCAGATCGAGTTTGCCCCTCAATATATACCCAAAAAAAAATGGGTATCCAACTACATATAGATCCGAAGAAGGCCAGGGGGAAGGAGGGGGGGGATGGTTGCAGACAAATGAAGCTACGTACTCAGATGGAACGTTATGGTGAGTACATAACTTCTTAATCTGAAGTAGGGAGTTCATTTGTCAGCAACCTGTGGGACAGAGTCCCCAGCTACCTACACCTTGGGTGCCCATCATGGAAGGATATTGCGAAGCACCGCAGAGCCAAAGGATGCTCTCCCTCTAGAAATCACGTCCAGTTTGTAGTGGTTAATAAAGGTATGAGATGAAGCCCAAGTGGCTGCCGAACAAATATCATCCAGTGGAACTCTAGACTTGAAGGCTGCAGAAGTAGAGATGGAATGAGTGGAATGTGCACAAACTCCTTCCAGTGCGGGTCTCCCAGAGGCTTGATACGCCAATAGGATACATTGAGAAATCCAGCGTGATACAGATACTTTTGAAATTGCTTTCCCCAAATTAAATTTGGCAAAGGAAATGAACAGCTGGTCGGATTGTCTATGACCAGCTGTTCTATGAGTATAAATTGAAGCTGCCTATGAACATCTAATGAATGCAGCTTGTACTCTCCCTTACTCTGATATTTAGGGAAGAAAACTGGTAAATTTATGGATTGATTTATGTTGGTTTCTGATGCTATCTTGGGAAGAAAAGAGGGATTGATGCTGAGGTACACTCTGTCTGGGTGAAAGATCAAATAAGGAGGCTTCACAGAAAGAGCTTGAAGCTCTGAAACTCTTTTTGCTGAAGTGATGGCTACAAAGAATGCTGTTTTCCAAGACAAGAATTTGAGATCTACTGAAGCAAACGGTTCAAAAGGTGGAGCAGTCAAGGCTTGAGGAACTAGTGAAAGATCCCATGGTGGTACGGCTTCTTTTATAGGGGGGTCTAAGTAAGAAGGTGCCCTTGAGAAAGTTTTTACACAACTTGGCTGACATCAAAGGCCCTGTATCATGTCTCACATGGTAATGTGATATGGCTGAGAATTGCACTTTGACAGTTGAACAACTAGCACCTTCCTGAAAGAGTTCGGTTAGGAAGTCTAATATGGACGGAAGAGGAGCCGTAAAGGGATCTAGATCATGATGCTCCGCCCAGATGGAGAAACGTTTCCATTTACTGCGGTACACTTTCCTGGTGGAGGGCTTATGCGCTGCCACAAGGATGGCTTTGACTGGTGAAGAGATACCGGGAGTCCTAACTAGGAGTGGAACTGGAGCAACCAAGCTGTCAGTTTCAGATTGTCCAGGTTTGGGGTCGGTAAGTTCGACGGATGGGAGATGAGATCTGGACTGGGATTTAGAATCCAAGGAGGATTCACAAGGTGAGACCACAGGTAAGGGAACCAAATTTGCCGAGGCCAGAATGGGGCAATGAGGATCATCCTGCTCCCCAACTGTGAGGCTTTCTGTAAGAGTTGCAGCATCAGGGGTAGAGGAGGATAGGCATAAAGTAGACCGGGTGGCCAAGCATGTACCAGAGCGTCTCTTGGAGTTTCCCCTGGAGGGGGGATTAGAGCGAAGAAATTGCCGCATTTGGTGTTTGATGGAGATGCAAAAAGATCGCAGCAGGGTTGCCCCCCTATTGCGAATATCTGCTTCGCTACTAGTGGATTGAGAGACCACTCGTACGGGGTAAGAAGGGTGCGACTGAGTTTGTCCGCTAGGATGTTGGTCTGTCCCGGAATGTGCGTTGCAATCAGAAAGCGGTTGGTGGAGATCGCCCATTCCCACACTCTCATGGCTTCGCGGCATAGAGGGTAAGATCTGGTTCCCCCCTGTTTGTTGATGTACCAGACAACTGACATGTTGTCCGACTGAATTGCAATCGTTCCTATGGGGAGGAGATCCTGAAGTGCTTGCAACGCGAATAACACTGCTCTCATCTCCAGAACGTTGATATGCACGGAGGTCTCTGTGTCATTCCACGTGCCTTGGACCATCCTGCCTGAATAATGCCCCCCCCACCCGAGGCGGGAGGCATCCGTGGTCACTGTGGCGAGAGGGGGAGAGGTGCAGAAGGGACAGCCTGTATGGAGGTCCGAGGCTTGGAGCCACCATAATAGAGCCCTCCTGCAAGCCTTGCTGATAGCAATGGGGTGGTAAAGAGGAAGGGATAGAAAAGACCATTGCACTAGAAGTGTCCATTGCAGTACCCGCATGTTCAGACGGGCACATGGAGGGAGCGTAATCGTTGCTGCCATGGAGCCTAGTGCCCTCAGGACCAATTCCGCCGGTGAAGTCTCTGATTGGAGGATAGCCCGCACATGGAGTTGCAAATTCCGGATTCTCTCAGAAGTTAGAAAGGCTTGTAGCCCTCTGGTGTCTATTCTGGCTCCTATGAATTCTATGACTTGTATTGGGGCCAGAAGGGATTTGTCAGCATTGATGGTGATGCCTAACTGTGGGGTCAGGCGGAGAAAGAAGTCTCTGGCTGAGCAAAGTAGATGCCTTGTTGGGGCGGTCAGGAGCCAGTCGTCCAGGTACAGAAAGACCTGTATTCCCTGGAGTCTCAGGTGGGCTGCAATCACGGCTAATACCTTGGTGAACACCCTGGGGGCTGTGGTGAGGCCAAAGGGAAGGACCCTGAACTGGTAGTGACTGGTTCCCAGCCGGAAGCGGAGGAACCTCCTGGATCGTCTGTCCATTAGAATGTGGTAGTACGCATCCATGAGGTCTATAGAGCACATCCAATTGTTCTCCCTTAGAAGGGGGAGAATAGATTGAAGAGTGACCATTCGGAATTTTTCCTTGGTTACTGACATTTTCAAGCGGGAAAGGTCTAGAATCGGTCTCAAGTCCCCCGTCTTTTTTGGCACCAAAAAGAACCTGGAGTAGAACCCTAATCTGAGCTGGTCTTGGGGGACAGGCTGGATGGCTCTTTTTCTTAGCAGCTGCTGAATTTCTGCGGCTGAGGCCTCCCTCTGATCGGGTGGTATATCGTATCGGGGAGGTTTTTGAATTTGGGGACATGGAGTAATGGTATTTTGTACCCTCTGGATATAATGCGAAGCACCCAGTGGTCTGTCGTGATGGACTTCCATGCCGCTAGGTGTTCCGAGAAGCGCCCCCCGACTGCCTCCAGAGTGGAGCAGCCAGGCAACCCTTCAGGGCTGCTGCGCGGGCCACTCAAAGAAAGGTTCTCTGGACCCAAAGTTTCTCGGAGCCCCTCTGCCCCTGGGGCGGCATCCTCCCTGTCCTCCTCTGCCACGGTAGGACTGGTTGTCCGGAGTGGGTTGGGAATGTTGTGATTTCCGGAACCACATCTTCTTCTGACCCTTTTAGTTCTTTGAAAAGGACTGCTGGGGTGCAGAGAAGTGGACTCCGATGGCAGACAACGTCTTCCCATCCTTCTCGCTCTGGACAAGTGTCTCGCGAACCGTTTTGCCAAACAGGGCAGAACCATCGAAAGGGGCGTTCGCAAAGGACACTTTAAAAGGCTCTGCAAATTCACAATGACGGAGCCAGGCCTGACGTCTCATGACTAGGCCTGCTCCGCTAGCCCTAGTGGCTCCCTCTGTGGCATGGGACAATAGCCGCACAGAGGTATTTGAAATTGATCTCAGAGTGGACATTCGGGTGGAGTACAACTGCTTGTCATCCACCGACATGGACTCAGGAGGGGAGGCAGCGTATTCTTTGATAAGATCCCTCTGCATCCTGGTGACATGTGCCATATAGTTCAGAGACCTTACCGAGAAGATCGCTGAACTAAAATCTCGCTTCCCTAAGCAGTCCATCGAGCGGGACTCCTTGCTCGGTGGATGGACGGAGGGGCTCTCCTGAGCCAATTCCCTCTTCGTGGCTGCCGCCGTCAACATGGCATCTACGGGGGGGCCCTTACTCCAGTGTGATCGGTCCAAGGGGGGCTAAATATTTTGTCCGGGCATTTTGGTATTGGCTCCACGGTGTCCGGATCCTTCCACACCCTGGTGGTAATGAGATCCACCAGGGGGTCGGCCGGAGGGGACACCCAAGAGGTAGATGGGCCTGCTTCAAATGCCTCCAGAAACACGGACTTGTCGGAGGAAGACTTGGGGCAGACCACCCACCTCTGATCCTCAGCATCTCCATGATGTCTCCAAAGGAGACATCCTCAGGGGGTGATCTTGGGGAACCTTCCCCTTCCTCCAAGTCCGTGTCCTCAGTTAAGGACTCAGGGGAGTCCACGTGCCTCCTCTTGCACTTATGCTTGCGAGGCACTTCCTCAGGGGGGCTGTCCGAGGAGGCCTCGCCAGCAACATCTTGTTCCAATGGAACCATCTGGGACATTGAAGCAGGCTGTCCCTTTGGCCGGGTGATGGAAGCCTGGCCCAGCAGAGAGGGAGTGGAGGGAGGAGCCGAGACAAGGACCGGGGGTCCGGATGCTCTCAACAGAGCCCTCTCCACAACATCAAAGGCTGAGGGAGAACCACTCTCTCTTGGATCCGAAATTCGGCTCCCACTCGGATCCGATGAAGGGATCGGAACCGGCGTCGAGACCATCGGATCCGAAGGACCAGTGTGCTCCGACCTGGATGGAGCCGAAGGCACACTGAATCCCTCGGATCCGAAGCTCGGGCCACGGCTCCGAGAGGTCGGATCTGACAGGCTCGAGGGCAGGGTCGGATCCGAAGTACCTAGTACTGTCGGCGCCGACCCACCCCCGGCTCCAATGCTGCTTGGCTCCGAACGCTCCGAACCCGGATTGCGGGTCGGAGAAGGAGCAATAGGATGGAAAAAAGGTGTCGAGCTCCCCCCAAAGGGGGGGGGGGAGGCAAGAGCACTCCCATCTGCAGCTGGGCCTGGATGAACCTTCGCATCATCCGGTCCAAGTCTGCATCGGACATACTAAATGTAGATGTCGAAGAGGTCACCGAGGCAGGCCTGGAATGCCACCTCAATGACCTCGATGGAGATCGGGCCTCCTCCTCCTCGGGCCCTGGGGAGAAACAAGGGGATCAGAGCCGAGGAGGAGACGACCTAGAAGCAGTGGAGGGAGAAGCCCGCTTAGCTGGCGGGGCCGAAACGGAGGTCTCGGCCCGCCGCTTGTGGTGCTTCTCCCTCCGTTTCTCCCTCCTGGCCTCCCTGTCCTCCGACACTGTAGCGGGAGTTTGAGTCCCGTACGGAGGAAGGGGGGCAGGAATGGCAGCAACCACAGGCTGTGGTGGAGCCACGGGAGCAGCGGAGGCCGGAGCTGAGTCCGGGGGTAGAAGTCCCGCCAAGACCAGCTTCGATCTCCGCTCTTTCAGTGTCCCGGGGTTGAACGCTGCACAAATGGTACAGCCTGAGGAGAGGTGTTCAACCCCAAGGAACCGAATGCACCGAGTGTGGCCATCAGCCGGGGAGAGCTTATGGCCACACTTGGTACATTTAGAAAAGATGTTTTTTGGGGCCTCAGCCATACTTAAAGAAAAATAAGTAACACACACACACACAGGCCCCAAAAAACACAACACCGACACACACACTCTAACGAACAGCGAAGGGAGGGAAAACTACTTAAAATAAAATATTTTTACTATAAAGGGAACCTAACACTTACACACTTAAAAATTTTAGTGAAAAATTTTAGAAAGTGACAGAAAATAAGACTTAACTGCCCAGTACTATACGAGCTCACAGGAATCCAGCTATCCACAAGCGCAGCAAACTAGATCTGAGGTCATGGAGGGTTAGCAGGGGATTATGGGTGAGGGGAGGAGCTAGGAGCTCGGATCCATTCGCTTGAAACAAGTTGCCAGCTCGGATCCGATATCGGATCCAAGACCCACAGGTTGCTGACAAATGAACTCCCTACTTCAGATATTGAATTAAATGAATTAAATAGAGCATCACAAGCTATGAGTGAAGAAGAGATATGTCCGCTCATAGAAGTACCGAATCCTCAGGCAGGACAGGCAGGACAAGATCTGACTCTTTTAGTTTATAGACCGTGGACACCGGAAGATATCCGGAAAGCCACAGAAGGTATTCCCCACCCAAAGGTGAATTTTAGAAAGTTTTTAGAAGACTTACAGGGTATGAGATTAAGTTACCATTTGAATGGAGAGGAAGTAGAAAAAGTAGTTACTCAAATTGTAGGTCCAGATTGGCACATGATTTGTGGCAGCTGGAATCCTCGTGACGCACAACTTAGACCACTCCCACATACTGATGCAGAACTGGATGGCAGAGTAAAGGGTCTAACAGACCGAATCTCTGAAAAGTGGAAGCCTATGGCTGATTGGACTTGTATTAATCAATGCATACAGCAGGAAAAAGAAACAGTAGATGGGTACTATGCCAGATTGTAACCACACTGCAAAAGGTCGAACACCAAGCAAATAAAAACTGTATCCGGCACAATAAAGGCTGTCCAATAATCCAAAGGATGCAGGCAAATCAAACGTAAATTAGAATATATACTTTTATTGTCCAAAAAATAAAACACAAATATACGTAAATCCCAAACAGCGTGAATTAAGCGCTTTCGTCTCCACAACCAGAAACTTCATCAGAATAAAATGGTAAAAAACTGGTTCTCTTTTATATTCTACTGATGTCATTAAATTAATTAGTTAATTAGTTGATTGCCCACTCAATAATGAATCCTTCCTAGTAAGTAATTCTCAATTTAAAGAATACCTACATCAATACTTCCATAGCACAAAATAAACCCATACTGGTTATTAAAAAATGTAATAACGTACTGCTTACTGCATATAACATATTTCGTCTTGGAACCACCTTGTTTAACTGATCTAATTGGTTATTCTTAGCTTATGGACACAATAGTTAAAATTCTTCAAATAATTTTGTAAGAGGAAAATGCATAAAAGAAATATGTAGCAAAAAATATATAGCAAAAAATATATATAGCAAGAAATATATACAATATAACAATCTAAAGAATATGTCTAAAAGTGTATGAGTAAGTAAATATACAGGGTCATTTGACGCAGCCCATGGCACAGAATGTGTTACCTAAACCTAGGGACTCAATACTCTAAATTGTACTAAAACAATGTTAAAATTTAAATGTAAAGGTAGTAAAACAAAAAAATAAATGAAATAAAGATAATAAATACACCGCGTTGTTGTATTGAAAAATCATGATAAAATATTAGAAAATGTTATAAAAAGTGTATTGAGTAGAATAAATATCAAAATGCAAATATATATGTTATATGTAAAATGAATAAATAAATAAATAATTATATAAAATTAATTATCTATATAAAATATATATATTAGAATGAAGAATCCATGAATATAAAAATATAAGTAAAAATCAAATATATGAATAACTGCACACAGTTAATGTAATAATTAGAAATGTTGAACAATATTCATATTCAAAACATGAACTGGAATTAAAGTGCTGGACTGAATAAATCTTAAATCCACACTTTATTATCCACACTTTATTATTTTGGGATCCATAATGGAAATGTGGTCATTTAGCCCTTTACCACAGCTCGCATCCAACCTGAGTTGCCATATCATTTCTCTATATTCAATTTTGGTTTCCCAGTCACCTCCTCGTTCTGGGTATCCCACTACTTCTAGTACCCAAAATTTAAAATCAGCCTTTTCACATTTTAGGGCATGTCTGTACTCATTGTGTCTGTTAGTGTCCCGGATATGTTCATAAATCCTGTTTCTCAACAGCCTCTCCATTTTCCCAATGTAGAAACTCTCACAGGCCATACATATCACTAAATAGACTAATCCCTTGGTATAACAGCTGCTATAGCTTTTGGTTGTTAATTTTAGGGGGATACTTGCAATTCTAATCTCCTTGTTTTCATAAATATAAGAACATTGTGTGCATCTACCGCATTTGTAGGTTCCATGTTTCCTACTGGTCCCTCCAACCTGAATTTCATTTCTTTCTAAGATATTTTTAATATTGGGATTCCTTCTAAAACAAAATCTCAATTTGTTTTTGAAAACATCTGTTTTAGTTGCGATATTTCCAAACATATCCCATATTTCATGTATCCCTTTCTTTAACCAGCCTGTACCATAAAAATATGTAGTAATCAGATAGGGTATATGTTTCACTTCTACCTTGTCTATCCTTGTCACAGCCCATGTTCTGACTGTTGCTTTTATTAAAATTAACGTTTTCTGTTCTCTGGTATTCACTATTAAGGAGTGGTATATATCTGGTCCCCCTTCCTGATACTACATATTCTTTAACCGAGTTGATAAGGTTAGCAGGGTACCCTCTTTCCATAAATAGGTTCTGTAAGTAAGTAATTTCCTTCAGAAATTCAACCTCATCCAATATCATCCTAGCCATCCTTATCATCTGGCCCTTGACTATATTCCTTTTAAGCTGTTTTGAATGATCACTTTGATAGTGTAAATATGCGTTCGAAAAATGTTCCTTCCTGAATATGTTCGACTTGTAGCACCTATTGATCCTATCCTTGGTAAGCTTAACGTCCAGGAAGTGTGCGTCATCAGTCTCTATCTGGTGAGTGAAACTTAAAAAGGAGGTTGTAATATTGCACTATATATTGGTTGTATTCTGATTTAAAAACAAATTATCTTTACCAATATAACATTATTATATTTGCATAAACAGGTGCACAGGCTGATCCCATAGCCACTCCTTCTTTTTTAAATTTCCTTAATCATTGCGTCCACATATATATATATATGTGGACGCAATGATTAAGGAAATTTTTTCCAGATGGAAACATATTTTAAAAGACTCATGGGATTTTTTAAATAAAATAAGTAAAATGTTTTTTATGGAAAATATGTTTTTTATTACCATTGATGTAAAGGAATTGTTTACAGTAATTCCCCAAAAACTAGGATTAGAGTGGCTTGAAAAGGTTTTGGGTGAAATGAATTGGCTCACACCAACTGATTTTAGAAATGTATTAGAAAGCATGGAACTGGTACTAAAATATAATTTTATTTACTTCGAGGGGGATTATTATCATCAAAAAGAAGGAGTGGCTATGGGATCAGCCTGTGCACCTGTTTATGCAAATATAATAATGTTATATTGGGAAAGAGAATTTGTTTTTAAATCAGAATACAACCAATATATAGTGCAATACTTCAGGTTTTTGGATGACATCTTTATTTTTTGGAATGGAACTATGGAGAATATTGAGGAATTTATTAGTTATATTAACGCTACAACCTCCTTTTTAAGTTTCACTCACCAGATAGAGACTGATGACGCACACTTCCTGGACGTTAAGCTTACCAAGGATAGGATCAATAGGTGCTACAAGTCGAACATATTCAGGAAGGAACATTTTTCGAACGCATATTTACACTATCAAAGTGATCATTCAAAACAGCTTAAAAGGAATATAGTCAAGGGCCAGATGATAAGGATGGCTAGGATGATATCGGATGAGGTTGAATTTCTGAAGGAAATTACTTACTTACAGAACCTATTTATGGAAAGAGGGTACCCTGCTAACCTTATCAACTCGGTTAAAGAATATGTAGTATCAGGAAGGGGGACCAGATATATACCACTCCTTAATAGTGAATACCAGAGAACAGAAAACATTAATTTTAATAAAAGCAACAGTCAGAACATGGGCTGTGACAAGGATAGACAGGTAGAAGTGAAACATATACCCTATCTGATTACTACATATTTTTATGGTACAGGCTGGTTAAAGAAAGGGATACATGAAATATGGGATATGTTTGGAAATATTGCAACTAAAACAGATGTTTTCAAAAACAAATTGAGATTTAGTTTTAGAAGGAATCCCAATATTAAAAATATCTTAGAAAGAAATGAAATTCAGGTCGGAGGGACCAGTAGGAAACATGGAACCTACAAATGCAGTAGATGCGCACAATGTTCTTATATTTATGAAAACAAGGAGATTAGAATTGCAAGTATCCCCCTAAAAGTAACAACCAAAAGCTATAGCAGCTGTTATACCAAGGGATTAGTCTATTTAGTGATATGTATGGCCTGTGAGAGTTTCTACATTGGGAAAACAGAGAGGCTGTTGAGAAACAGGATTTATGAACATGTCCGGGACATTAACAGACACAATGAGAACAACACACTATACAGACATGCCCTAAAATGTGAAAAGGCTGATTTTAAATTTTGGGTACTAGAAGTAGTGGGATACCCAGAACGAGGAGGTGACTGGGAAACCAAAATTGAATATAGAGAAATGATATGGCAACTCAGGTTGGATGCAAGCTGTGGTAAAGGGCTAAATGACCACATTTCCATTACACCAGCACTGAAGATCCTAGCCATGGATCCCAAAATAATAAAGTGTGGATAATAAAGTGTGGATTTAAGAGTTATTCAGTCCAAAAATTTAATTCCAGTTCATGTTTTGAATATGAATATTGTTCAACATTTCTAATTATTATATTAACTGTGTGCAGTTATTCATATATTTGATTTTTACTTATATTTTTATATTCATGGATTCTTCATTCTAATATATACATTTTATATAGATAATTAATTTTATATAATTAATTATTTATTTATTTATTTATTCATTTTACATATAACATATATATTTGCATTTTGATATTTATTCTATTCAATACACTTTTTATAACATTTTATACTATTTTATCATGATTTTTCAATACAACAATGCGGTGTATTTATTATCTTTATTTCATTTATTTTTTGTTTTACTACCTTTACATTTAAATTTTAACATTGTTTTAGTACAATTTAGAGTATTGAGTCCCTGGGTTTAGGTAACACATTCTGTGCCATGGGCTGCATCAAATGACCTTGTATATTTACTTACTCATACACTTTTAGACATATTCTTTAGATTGTTATATTGTATATATTTCTTGCTATATATATTTTTTGCTATATATTTTTTGCTACATATTTCTTTTATGCATTTTCCTCTTACAAAATTATTTGAAGAATTTTAACTATTGTGTCCATAAGCTAACAATGACCAATTAGATCAGTTAAACAAGGTGGTTCCAAGACGAAATATGTTATATGCAGTAAGCAGTATGTTATTAGATTTTCTAATAACCAGTATGGGTTTATTTTGTGCTATGGAAGTATTGATGTAGGTATTCTTTAAACTGAGAATTACTTACTAGGAAGGATTCATTATTGATTGGGCAATCAACTAATTAACTAATTAATTTAATGACATCAGTAGAATATAAAAGAGAACCAGTTTTTTACCATTTTATTCTGATGAATTCTCCGGTTGTGGAGACGAAAGCGCTTAACTCACGCTGTTTGGGATTTACGTATATTTGTGTTTTATTTTTTGGACAATAAAAGTATATATTCTAATTTACGTTTGATTTGCCTGCATCCTTTGGATTATTGGACAGCCTTTATTGTGCTGGATACAGTTTTTACTATGCCAGATTATTAGAATGCTTTAACAATCATAGTGGCATGACAGTTCCTGAAAATCAAGCGAATTATTCCCCGTATGAACAACAATTGAAAAACGCATTTTTGAAAGGGTGCATTGCACCTATTAGTAGCTTCATTATGAAGCATATGATAGATCATCGAACAAGTAGGTTACAAGCCTTACTTGAATATGCTAGACATGCAAAAAGACATTTTAATAGTAAAAAGAAAAAGAAAACCCAAGTATTTTCAGCAGAAGATGGGTCAGAAGTATTTGTAGTACAAACTGGGAAAAAGGGTAAGAAAAATACCCAGGGAAATAAACAATCTGACAAATGATCAGAAGATTTTGAGGAAAGAAAGAAAAAGGGTGAGTGTTTCAAGTGCGGGAAAAAAGGACATTTAGCAAGGGATTGCAGGCTAAATAAGAAGGCGACTACAGAAAATAAGGAGGATGAGGAATGACTATATGATAGTCAGGAATCATTAGATGAAAGTGAGCAGGAAAAGGTAAGTGTAAATGTAATAGCAGGAGAAGAGGATGTGACACAAGGGGTAGAGGATGTATATGAATACACAGGCGTAGAAGAAAATTAAATTTTGGACCTAGCTCTTTTGAGCTTAGAACTTTACTTAGCAGATACGAAATCGGAAGTGACACTTCTGGTGGAGGGGAGAGAAGTTAAATTTTTGTGTGACTCAGGGGCTTCACGCACCCTGACACACCCTTCCAAACTACCGGAAGATACAGAATCACCAGATTATATGCTAGTGAAAGCAGCTAATGGACAGTTATATCGGGAGCCACTCTCCCGTGACATTACAATAATAGACCCTGTTTCAGGGATGACTCAGAAAAGTAAAATTGTAGTTTCTGCAAAATGCCCAGTGAATCTTTTGGGTAGAGATTTAATGCAGATATTTGGAATAGCAGTAGTTCTAACCATGCAGGGTATGGAAGCACAGTGACAAATGGACACTTTTGTAGTGCGACCGGAGGGTGAAATGCATTATTGGTACAGCCAGGACTTGGTTACGACTGGTCCAGGGGCAGTTACCGAAGAACTAATGAATGTAGCTATCGGCAAGTTCCCCTCCCTCAACATTGACAAACAGCGTTTGTTGCATTGTACTCTATATTACTGTAATAGACCAGGTCCTGATAAAGATTATGAACAAGAATTGTTTCAAAACCATGCAAACAGGCTAGTATTGCGAAACTTGTACTGGGATACAGAAGGGAACAGTGTAGCAAGCTGTTCATTGCCCCAGGAATTTTTAGCACTCTACAAATCTAATTGACTGCCCCATGTTAGTTTGACGAAGAATAAAACTTTAAAATGGGTAGACTTAGGTGAAAAAGTCACGAGGTGGGAAAAACAGACAGAATTAGAACTCTCAGAACAAGGAGTACAGAAGCAGAAATTGAATTGGATCACACAGACACACCCAGCTGTACACTCACAGGCTGGTGAGGATAGCTGAGTATTACTCTTATTGGAAGAAGAGGAAAAAGCCTTGCGAGACATACCAGACATTCTCTGGTCAGCAGGGAAATCAGATGTAGGACTAATACGAACAGTAGGACCAGTTACCATAATGCCAAAGTCAGCTTTTAGACCTCAGAAAAGACAGTATCCCTTGAGAAAGGATGCAGAGGTAGGAATCAAACCTATCATAGCAGCCTTACTTAAGGAAGGAGTCTTAATAGAATCCCCTGATTCACCATGTAACACACCTTTATTTCCTGTCAAGAAAGCAAACGGGGAATGGCATATGGTCCAAGACTTACAAGCTGTAAATAATGCAGTTATACCCAGAGCACCAACGGTGCCAGATCCACACACCTTACTGAATGATTTGAATCAAGAACAAAAATATTTTTCAGTGGTAGACATAAGTAATGCATTTTTCTCTATACCGATACACCCTGACAGCCAATATTGGTTTGCATTTACATTTCCGGGAAAGCGGTACACATATACCAGATTACCACAGGGGTGTTGTGAAAGTCCAACAATATTTGCACAAGAAATGGCAAGCAACCTGGCAGGATTTATCCCACCAAAAGGTAGTAAGATTCTACTTTATGTAGATGACATTCTGCTGGCAGCCCCCACCCAGCAAGAATGCAAAGAAGACACGATAGCTTTGTTACAATTTTTAGCTACACAAGGTCACAAAGTAAACAAAGACAAGTTACAGCTTTGGAGAAAACAAGTTAAATACTTAGGATATATAATATCCAAAGAAGGTAGACCAACTACCAAGAAGGAAATTATGTCCTTCCTGGGAACTACTAATTTTTGTCGGAGTTGGATACCAAACTATGCTTTGGAATCTGCTCCACTGGCTGATTTAATATTTAAAAAGCAGAAGGCTGCACAGTATTTATTACAATGGACACCTGAAGCAGAAGCAGCTTTCTGTAAGCTGAAACAATTGATAGCATCATCCTTAGTTTTAGGATTACCAAACTATAACAAGCAGTTTATTCAGACTGTAGATTGTAAGCAAGGTTATATGACATCAGTGTTGACACAGCAACATGGGGAAAAACAACACCCCATAGCTTATTATTCATCACAGTTAGATCCAGTGGCGCGGTCCTTGACCCACTGTGTACAAGCAGTAGTTGCAGCTGCAATGGCAGTGCAGGCTTCAGCCTTAGTAGTATTGTTCCACCCTCTCACACTGAGAGTGCCTCATGCAGTCGCAATTATTTTACTGCAAGAAAAAGTAGCATATCTTTCTCCAGCTAGGCATCTTTCCTGTATGAACATTCTGTTGGGCCAACCTCATATGACAATTGAACAATGCACAACTTTGAATCCGTCAACTTTGCTTCCAACCCCTGCAGATGGCAAACCGCACTGCTGCCTGCAGGAGATTGAGCAAAAGACATTACCTAGACAAGACCTTACGGATGTTCCCTTGGATGATGCCAAGGTGACATGCTATGTGGATGGCTCATGCAGGAGGGGTCCTACAGGACAGAACCTAGTGGGGTATGCAGTCGTTTTTGATACTGAAACTCTAGAAGCAAAATTTTTACCAGACAACTTATCTGCACAAGCAGCAGAATTGATTGCCTTAACGAGGGCATGTACCTTAGCAAAAGGTAAGAAAGTGAACATTTATACTGACAGTCAGTATGCTTTTTCTACTGTACATGTTTTTGCGCAACAGTGGAAAAATAGATGAATGATAACATCTACTGGTAAACCGATTAATCATGCGCAACTTATTTTTGACTTGTTAGATTCAATTCAGTTACCCAAGAAAGTAGCTATTTGCAAATGCGTAGCTTATACAAAACAACAGGATAGAATTTCAAAAGGTAATGCACGGGCTGATACAGCTGCAAATCAGGCAGCTTCAGCCACAGAAACTTTTCTTTTGAGTGAGGAATTACAACCCTCAGAGACTTTAGATTTAGAAATCTTAAAAACAATGCAGACACCTACTACAAATCTTGAGAAACAAAAGTAGATAAAATGAGGAGCAATCCTCAAAAAGGGACTGTACATTTCCAAGGAAAAGAAACCGATTTTGCCATGTAATTTGTTTAGATATGCAGCGTTGTTGAGCCATGGGCAGAGCCATGTCTCAACAGGGGGGATGGTACAGTTAGTGAATCGAGTGTTTACAACCTATGGGTTTACAAACTATACAAAAGAATTTTGTGCAGTATGCCATGTTTGTAACAAGCATCATGCACAAGGGGCATTGATGCCTAAGCGAGGGAATTTTCCTACACCACCATATCCGTTCCATACTATCTGTATGGACTTCATAGAATTGAATAAATGTGAGAATAAGAAATACTGCCTAGTTATTATAGACATGTTTTCCAAATGGGTAGAAGCGTTTCCAACTAAAAATCCAGATGCAGCTACGGTTGCAAAGGTCCTTGTTAAAGAAATTATACCCAGATTTGGGATACCGGAAAAGATTTATAGTGATAACGGGACACATTTCGTGAACCAAACAATCCAACAACTTAGTCGTTATTTTGGAATATCATTAAAGAACCACTGCGCATATCACCCTCAATCTGCAGGGCTAGTAGAGCGAGATAATGGAGTACTGAAGAATAGACTTAGGAAATTGATAGAAGAAACACAGAAAAATTGGGTGCACTGTTTGCCTTTAGCACTGTTGAGTATGAGAACTGTTCCAAATGTAAAGGGATTAACTCCTTTTGAGACTTTGTTTGGGAGGGCATATTATACACCTCAGTGGAAACCTCTCATGTCTATAGAGCAGGAGGCTGACAGTTCACTTGCAGGATATATGAAGAGATATTTGAATAACAAACTTTTGCAGTTAAATTCTGTTTCAGATAAAGAGCAACCAAAATCGGAAGCACCAGTAGCCCCAGGCACCTGGGTCTGGGTAAAGATTACGAAATGGAAGAATTGGAGCTCTCCGAAGTGGGAAGATCCGTACCAGGTACTGCTGTCAACACCCACTGCAGTCAAAATCGCAGAACGAGCTTCCTGGATTCATTTGACACACTGTAAACTGGTTAAAAACTTTGAACTGGACAAAAACTTTGTTACTGTTGCACAACAAGAACAAAATGGCCAAATACAGAGTGAGTAGAGACACTGAGCAATTTCAAAAGACTTGTATGATTGTTTTTGTTGCAATATTGATCACACTGTTCTTTTTGCTGTGGCCATACTTTTTTCCTGTTACAAAGGTTGAACTGATTAGACATAATGAACCAAACATAGACTGGCATCCGAACTTTAACACTTATCAGGCAATTACACGTGTATACGCAGAGACTTTCAATGTTTTGAACTGCTGGGTCTGTACGGCCATACCAACAGCATACGGGGGCTTGTTAATGACTGCTATCCCCCTAGGGGTCAATGAGACCTGGGAAAATCTGTTTTTTGACACAGTCACTATTAAAGCACAAGATAAAGTAGCACTGTATTTGCCTGTGACACAAAAAGGAATTGTATGTTTTTATAAAAATGATTCCATCCAAGTTGGATGGAGCAAATGTAATGTTACTGTACAGTACAAATGTTATAGAAAACCAAATGATTTGAGTGGATCTTGTAGTACAAATTATGACTCATTTTTGAAATCTATGCATAAAACTCTTGAGGTACAGCACAATCCTGTACTTTTCAAACAGTTATCAGTGATAGATAGGAAAATGTTTCATGCAGGGCAGTCATTTTGTAACAAAGTAATGACAAAAGTAGAGGACTGTTATTTTATATGTGGGGAAAAAGGCATATAAATGGTTACCTGAGAATTGGTCTGGCAGTTGTTTTTTGAGATACCTGGTTCCGGTCATTCGACACACTGCAGCTTTGCCTCAAGGGAGTATTCAAAATACTTGAGACGTAACCAAAAAGACTGTTAAGAAACCGGAGAATCCAGTGCGACGAATCGAAGCAGGGTGGAAAGACCATCGTAATGTGGGAACCAAACTTGTGCATATGGACTTGAGCGATGCTGTTATATCCTGGGCAGGTATATCACCCATGTATGGCGGAGTCAAATCAATATGGGAACTGCGAAAACTGTCTAAACGTCTTGAAATAATGAGTAATGCAACTTTTTCTGCCCTTGAACTGATAACTGATGAACTGAATGCCATGAGAACCATGGCTCTTGACTTCACCCTAGCGGCAAGAGGCAGAACTTGCGCTTTAATCAAAGAAGAGTGCTGTGCGTTTATTCCTGACCATCAGCATGAGATCAACGATCATCTCGAGGTGATTCAGCAAGTGTCGGCCATGACTAAACCAGGCCCAAACCCTCTGACAGAGTTTTTTCAGAATGCCTTTGGGGGTGGGGCTCCATCTTTATGAACATACTGATTGCTATTGGGGTAGGTTTACTCCCAATAGGAGCTTGTATTTGTTGCGGAATCCCCTGCATGAAGAAATTAATTAAGGAATTCATAGATATATCCGTATCTGAAACTATGTATCAAAGTACTGAATTTGAAGAGCTGCTAGAATGTGAGACACTTTCATAAAAGTTTAAACTGAATGACTTTCTTAACTGCAAATCCTAAATGGAAGAGGTTAGGAAAAGAAGCAAACTGTTTATCCTTTTTGAAAATAGAATAAAAAGCATTAACAGGAGGGAGATGTTAGAAAAATATGTATTAATATGTGTATGCTGAATGCCAAATTAATAATCAAGTGTTTTTAATATGCTTTTCATTCTATTTCTTATGCACTGTGATTTATATAAATTGAGTTTCATATGAGACTAAAAATATGCCTTATTGAAACTGCAGCATGCTTACTGAAACTTGCAAGTTGCCCTCTGACCTAGTAACTGCTAGCACAGCAATATTCTTGTTTTTGCCTTGTGTAAATGTACTTGAGAAGCGGGTGTTAATCTGCTAGGTCAGAAGCATATGAATAGACAATATACCATTTAATAAATGTAATGATTCCAGACAGACAGCTTTGTTCAGAGGATGGGAACCTCTGCAGCTGCAGTAGTTTAGAGATAAGTTAGACAAAGGCTTATTAGAGAAATGAACTGCTAGCATTGTGTTCGATTTAGCTATTGTATCTTGAAAGTAACATAACAAGTATCTAACTGAAAGTAACCAAGGCCATGTTGTTTTCCTCAAGATGTTTCACATAAAAATTGTTTAAATCAGCAGAAAATCATGGGAAAGATGGTCAGCAGATGATGACCAAAAGGTGGTAATTCGTTACGTCAGCATGGTAGGACAGGATTAATTTGATAACCTATAAAAATGAATGCATTTCCTGTTTCTGGTTAGACAAACTCTGTATTAGCATGTTTTTGTCTCCTTGCTGCAAGATTAAAGTGCCTTAACCTGAACCTACCGTGTTTTGATCATTTTTAAAGTGTATTTTTCCTTTGACAATTATAAACCCCATTATAGCAACACTATGTATGCTAATCAAATAACAATGATAAGCTACATCTCTGGTTCAGGGAATATTATGATCATAAAGGTTGTCTGGTTACTAAATATGGATAAAAGGGTTGTGGACTACTTGGTCTACAATGGTAACAGAACATGGGGCTAGGACAACAATAATGAGCTTCTTGGGGGGCGTGGCTAGGATGCTGAACTGATAGCTGCACTTCATTTCAGCTCTCTTACCTCAATACAATTCCTGACAGGAATTTTACAAAATAATATTTAATTTGAAGAAATTTTTATTACTAACTTATTTCTAATAACTCTGAGCATCTATAAGAAAAATGTTATTGTCAGAACTTGAATAATTCCTGTCAAATTAATTACTGGAAAATCAGCACCAATATCAGCTTTACAGCATGAGTCATCTAAGGAATACAGCACAAGACTCTTCTCTCAAAAAAGACCTGCAGTCTCTCATTACAAATATACAGGAACTTACAATAAAAATCGACAAGATGGACAATAAAATAGATACTTTTAAAGAAAAGTGGTCACAACAACTGGAACTGCTTCAAGAAATGTTTATACAGCAGAAAGGACAGATATCACTTATTGAACAGTCATTAAGTGACATTGACACTAGAGTCCAAATAGAAGAACAACAAACTGAATTCTTACTTCAACAGAATACATATTTACTAGAAAAGCTTGATGATATGGAAAATCGAACAAGAAGAAATAATATTAGAATATATGGTCTACCAGAAAAATCTGAAGGGGACAATATGATAAACTTTCTTACCACCTGGATACCAGATGTAACAAAAATACCTGAAGCTCTTTCATATGGTATAGAACAGGCGCATAGATCACTAGCAGCTTCTGGAAATGCTTCTTCTCTGGGTAAGAACAAGCTGAGATCTATAATTGTGAGACTTTTTTCTACACAAGATAAAGATCTTATATTAAGAAATGCTTGGGCAAATTCTCCCATCAAATACAATGATTCATTAATAAGATTTGACAATGATTATTCTACAAAGGTGGTTTCAAAAAGAAAAGAATTTCTACCAATAAAAAAACCTTGAAGAAAAAGCAACTGAAAGTCCATCTTTTATTCCCAGCAAGACTGAAAGTTTTTCTACCAAATGGAATAAAAATCTTTGAAACAGTAGATTCAGCAATAAAATACCTTACCAACAACAGCATCCTAACACATGAAGAATCTATGGACTGGACAATAAGTACACTGAAGAGAAATGCTGAAGTAAATAATTGGAAAACTGTTGAGCAAAAGAAAAAAAAAAAAACTAAAGGACAAATAATCTTACATATGTTATATTATGTAAAAATCTAAATAATAATACTAACAACAAAAGAAAAATTCTTACTGTCTTCAAGTTACACCAAAACAGGTACTGTTTTCAATTATATTTTAAATGTCAAAATTATCATAAATGTAAATACATTTATCTCAAATCACATCAATACACTAAGCATAATTTAAACATTACTCTATTTTTCATTATTATCCATCTATTATTTTCATATTCTTAATCAGAGTAATCAATGCATAATAATGTTCCCAAATAGTTTATTTATTTATTTATTTTCTCTCTTTGTGTTTTGTTGTTTTTATTTGTTCTCTTCTTTTTATAAAATCTTCATTAACTTATAATATTTTAATCAGTATATGGTTATATTGCTTAATAGGTATAGTAATGGCTGCTATATAACTTATTATCAGTTACATCCCTGACAGCATTACTTTTTATAAGTTAAAAGTGTCCCTGTTTGGATAAACGCCAATGCTGGGCAGAAATGTGTTGCTTTTGAAATGAAGTATTTCAGTTAGGATCTATCATAAGACTACTTTAAATAATCTTAAAAGATGTTCTGCCTTTGACCCATATGCACATACTGATATAGTCCAGTGAAAAAATATGTTTTAAGTGATATTTTGAGGCTATAAGTCAGGTGTGTTGTGGCTCCAGACATCCGGAGTTGAAAGATGCTTGTGACTAGCTTAGATATCCTGTTGTCTTTTCTTTTGTAGAGAAATAAGGCATAGCATGTTTAAAATGCAAAGTTTGATAGTTGTGAACACTACTCCGCAAACTAGAGTGCTCACGTGCACACTACATGAGTTTGTCATCAAGTAAGAGAAGGGAAAAGAAAAACGAAAAAAACACATACCTTTTCCCGCTTGGTTCTCGAGACAATTTAACAGCCACAAACATCACTAGAAACTTGAGTTACTTATTGCTTGTCGCATTTACTTGTGTACGCCATCCCCTGACTCTTTCTAATTGACGTCTAGTCAGAAAATAAGCTAGGTTCACATTTAAAGATACAGAAACCTAAATTCCTTCTAAGAAAAAAATGTAAATAATATAAAAGGTTCATATAAATATACACAGATATATATTTTTGAAGCACTTTCAGTTTATGGCTACTGATGTCTTCTAGCACCTTGATAGATAAGGACATACATCTGCTTGTCTTTCTATCAGTTTAGATTTCCAGACATTTTAGCTATCCCTTACTATGTTTTATACAGCAGAGTTTAAAGAGCAGAAATTAATCATCAGCAAATAAAATCACTATTGTTTTACAAATTCTCTAAAGAAACTAGTAAATGTCAAGCAACTGACAAGTTTATTTTAAGGAAAATTGCCATTTCCCACACTGGTGCTCCTACAAAATACTACTAATGTCCTGCTACCAAAATATGCCCTCAAGTGGACAAATGGGATGCAACAAGAAGGTTAAATGTACATTTAGCAAATCAAACATTTAAATAACAGTATAATATACTAGATAGAGAAAGTAGAAGCAATAATTATATAAACAACTATAATAAGTAACATAACAACAGTGGATTTAACCCAACGTGTCAATTATACAATATTTATCCCATATAGCTTTGAACTTTGTCGAAGCATCTGTGTTCTACACACATATTGTATTAAATCTAATTTGAGTAGAAGAGGGAGAGCCTTAGCCCACACCCTAATTTATTACTAAGTTACCATGCATTATGAACATACATTGTGGCAGGTACTCAATGAGCTATCAATCCTTAGATGGCTCATGCTGTTCCCGTTTGCTCATCTGAATAATGACTGCGGCTGTACTCTTCTTATTATATTACCTGGCTGTGGCTTCACCCTTCTTATAATATTACCTGGCTTTTTACATTATCAAGAATGACACAATACTAGTGTATGCGGGTATATCATGTTACTGTTAGTGTAAACAAAAATGCTTGACAATGCAACTATAATTCTTAAACCTTTCTGCAGACAAATATATTGTCTAGCAGTTGAGAGCCTGATTGTTCCTAATCAGCAGACCTGTATTTTCATGTTCCAATATGACTACATGAAAAGATGCAAATATTAGTCTGCAAGTTTAGTAAGCAGTAAATTCATTGGGGATTAATTCGAGGAGACACTTACATTATAGCTAAAGCACTTGACATTTGATAAATGTATCCTCTCAATGATGCGTTCTATCTAGTCATTAACTATAAAATAACTTTTCTGAGAAATATTGTTGTAATGCCAGTTAATGATTTGAATTAAATATTTCTATATACAGTCATACAGCAATTACCAGGATAAAATAATACTCTTGCAGTGCATGGATCATCATAGCTATCCTCTGATGTTAGAGGAAAAACAAGCTTCTTAAACACCTTTTTGACATAATAAAGGTGTTACCCCATAGTTTAAATACATTTTGTCTATTTACTGCAAAATGGGTTAGGAATTTTAACCTGTAACATTTTCATACATAATAGTTTAAATCTTAGCAGCTTCCATTATTTTGATATGTTCTCCAGTATACTTTTTAAATACTATAATGAGAAGCTCCGGATGTTTAATTTTAAACTTTTATTCAGTCATAAGATTAAATTACTGGTGTTAAGTAAGTCAAAATTATATCTCCAGCACTTATTGTCAGCAGATAAACTCACTGGTTAAGTGTCAGTCTAAGCTGTAAGAGTTAATATGTGATATACATAGATGCTTGCTTTAAAAATGTGGTCAAGTGCACTGCAGTTTTACCTCTGTACTGTGTCAGTTTTGATTATACAAAGTCCCTCTGAAAGTTGATAGAAGTGTTAACAACAAAACACTCAATCAAGTAACAACATTATAAGTAGTCTCTTGGATAAGGGAGATGTCTAAATTGTGATCTTGTTGTCTCCAAAAAAACAAAAAGGAAGAGCCAGCAAAACCAAACCCCATAAAAATAATTTATTGAATATATTAAGGACAGCAAAAAGTGCACAAACCGGGAAGATTATAACAATGAAGCTCTTAGACAACTATCTGATGCCAGATATTATTCCAAAATGGTTATAAATCCAACACCTAAATTTCAGAAAGAAATTTCTGAATTTCTTACATATGCCAGGGATGCCTCCATTATTGACTCCAACCTCATGCATCAACTTTCAGTACAAGATCCATCTAACCAATATATATATTTCTTGCCCAAAATACACAAGGACCCCAGACACCCTCCAGGGAGACCCATTGTATCAGGCAGGGGATATTTCACTGAACCTCTCTCCCTCTTCCTGACTGAGAAACTGAAACCCTTGTTGACACTCATCCATTCACGTCTGCAGGATACTACTAATTTTTTTACAAATCATTTCAGATACACAACTAGAACCTGAATGGCGCATGTGTACCTTGGATGTCAGTGCTTTATACACTAACATACCACACTCTGGAGGATTAGAATCTTTATCCTACTGGTTACAAACTTCGGGATTATACACATGTGAATTTAACGAATTCTTACTGGACATGGCTTCATATGTTCTAACCAACAATGTTTTCTTTTATGAAGACGTTTGCTATTGGCAAACTAAAGGTACCACTATGGGCTCCTCATTTGCACCAATTTATGCAGATCTTTTTATGGCGTATTTGGAGAAGGATCTTATATATGACACTAGTACCAACATCTATCTTGAACATCTAGATATATGGCGACGTTACCTTGATGATTGCTGGGCTGTATGGAAAGGTGATCTGGAAAGCCTGTATGAATTTGTTGAATACCTTAATAATAATCGATGGGGCATTAACTTTACCCTACATTATGATTTCAACAACATCACGTTCCTAGATGTATCTATCCACAGATTGTCTGACCATACTTTGGAAACACAGATATTCAGAAAACATCCTGAATATAATACAATTTTACATGCCAGTAGTTTTCATCCTCCACACATATGCAAAAACATTCCCAAATCACAATTCATCAGATTGAAATGCATTTGTTCGGATAATGTGTCATATGGGGAACACAGCAAAGATCTTATCAACAGATTCAAGAACAGGAAATACAAAATGGGCCATGTCTCTGACGCTATACATCATGCGGGTCAGTTGGACAGGTCGGACTGACTAACTTATAAGTCAAAGAACATTTCTTCTAATCAACCTCTCAGATTTACCACCACATATGGTAGGAACACTGACAACCTTATTCGGAGTGTTAACAGACATTGGAACCTATTACAATATGACACTGATTTATCTCCCATTATTTCCAACAGATGTTCCTTTTCATTCAGAAAAGGCAAGAATCTGGAGAGTACATTCAGTCATTACAAACATGGACACAATCCACAAAATCATGAACTTATTCAAAGCACACTGACAGGCGCTATACTTATTGGATGTTTTCCTTGTGGACATTGCTCTAATTGTTGCAAAGTTTCAAAAACCAAAGACTTCACTAGCAGAAATACCTCCAAGCTTTATGAGATAATTTTTTTTGCCAATTGTAGCTCAGATTGGCTGATTTATTTAGCTACATGCTCATGTGGAGCATTTTACATGGGTCAAACATCCAGACCACTTAGATTAAGAATTTCTGAGCATATCAGTAACATCAAAAAGGGCAGACTCAACAATGCTTTATACAAACATAATTTACTACATCCTTCAGCATCCTTCACGTTTACAATCATTTATATTATCAGGGGTAAAAAATCCAATAAAACAGGTTGGCATGCATTACTTAATTCAAAGGAGAAAAAATGGATTGTTAAGCTGGGTGGGCTTTTCCCACCCGGTTTGAATGACAAATTCTAAAATAACCAATCAGATTGATCTGCAGTCTATATAAAGGCATGCTTGAAGTATACTTGTTTCACACTGAAGAAGGCTGTGTTTGTTTATACCAGCCAAAACTGGTTTGTGCACTTTTTGCTGTCCTTAATATATTCAATAAATTATTTTTATGGGGTTTGGTTTTGCTGGCTCTTCCTTTTTGTTTTTTGTATCATGCCTTTTTTGAGCCGTGCAATTGCTTACGTGCAAACAACTTCTCATTCCATGACTTGTTGTCTCCAGCCATGGGAATTGTCTTTGAAAAGCTGAAAAATACAATCAGAGGAACATATTTAATGTCTACTAAAGAAATATTAATATACTTGTACATTGTATTGCATTTCAGTTTATGTTAAACATGAAATATGATGTGGTTTCAGAACTATTCATGTTTTTATTCCAATATGACTTTGCAAATATTAATTTAAACACTGGATTTGGACTTGAGTAGTCTAAAACAATTGCACAACAATGGTACTGTATTATACAGTAATGTCAGTAAATAGTTTTCAACAGATGTATGAAATATACAGTTATAGATTTTAACATGATGTTTATTAATACCCTAAATTATTTTGAAATGATACTACCTTAATCTAAATATTTGTACCTTTATGAAACCTGATTAGAAATAATTATTATTGAATTACAATAAGATGAGTAAAGAATATATGTATATATTTTAGCTGATGAGATTATCTTAATATATTATTCAATTATCTTTATTTAAAACTAAGAGGATAAGAGAAACTGATCCAAATATTATTTGTGAGGGTAGAAAGTTTGTTTGGTTAGATTCACTAACCAAACAAAGAGGTATATTACCTCATAGCGATAGGGAATGGTTTTTAAGGTTAAGAATTACAAGTTTGGAAGTTCTTTGCTTTTTTTTTTTATTCTATCACTTTGGTGTCACTCAGAAACATGCAAAAATCATACAAGAAAAACTTTTTGAATTCTGTATCCAAGATGGAACTAATGGAACTAAGAATAAACAATATTTACATAAACTCACACATAAAACAAACTCAAAACTAGGAAATGAAATGTTTATCCATAAATGTTAATGGTCTAAATAATAGTAATAAAAGGAGAAGCCTATTCAAGTACATAAACTTACATAAACCAAAAATAGTCTTTTTACAAGAGGCACACTTATTAGATAGAGATATAAACAACTTAAATATTAATAATTACACAGTACTAATAAACTCTCAATACAAAACAAAAAAAAGATGAGTAGCTATACTACTTCGCAACTCAACTATAACACCTAAAATAATTACTACTCATCAAGATACATCAAGTATGTTTTGTCTAGTTTCAATAGAGTTAAATAAGAGAATCTATACATTAGTAAATCTATATTAGATCCCAGGACTAGGATTAAAAACAGTTAAACAGCATTTTGAAGAGATAATTCATTTAACTAAGGGTAGCCTGATATTGGCAGGAGACTTCAACTGTATAATGAATGAAAAAGATACAGATTCTAAATCCAAAAGAAGAAAACAACCTATCTCTAAAGCACTGTCAAAATTTATAGATACATTGTATTTAAAATATATAAATGAATTTTCAGAACCAGACTCACTAATCTTCACATTTTATACTCACAGATATAAAACTAACTCTAGAAGTGATAGAATATATGTTGCCAATGACCTAATAACAAAAATTGACAAAGTCAAAATCATAAATTGTCCTTTATCTGATCATAATGCCATAGTCTTTGAGATAGAGCTTACACCATTTTATTCAAATCCCATGACTAGGATACCTTCCTATATCACAAAATTGACAGATTTCAAAGAATTTTATGAAGAAACAATCAAAAACTTTCTAGAAATAAATTACACAGAAGATATTTCAGAAATATATGTCTGGGATTCATTAAAAGCAGTTACATATGGGAAGATATTATCCTGGTACATAAATAAAAGGAAGTTATGGAATAAAGATATGCTAGACTTACAAAACAAAGCAGATAAATTGAAACTGGAAATACAAAAGGGTAATGCTACTCAAGTTCAAGAACTTACACAAATCAATAAGAAGTATACAGAATTGCTACACCATAAGATTATGATTAACTTAGAAAAGATAAAAATAAACTCATACTCTACTAATTCAGCACACCTGAGATACTTACCTAATAGAACAAAAAAAATAATTAAATCTGAGCAAATAAAAGAAATATTTATTCCCAATACTAACAAAAGAGTTACGGAACTAAATGATATTTTAAAAGCATTCAGACTCCAATTTAACATTGATAATTCCATAAATACTCAAGATACACCTACTAAGGATATAAAAAAATACTTAGAAAACAATATTCATATTAAATTAACACAAGAACAAATAGACATTATAAACAAACCAATCAATATGACAGAATTAAAATCACAAATTAAAAAGCTCAAGACAAATAAAGCACCTGGCCCAGACAATATTCTACCAGAAATGTATAAATTAATACCCAATCAAGCCATATCTTTATTATTAAAAGTATATGATATAGCCAATAAAGATTTGAATATACCACCCTCTTGGAAATATTCATTGATATCCCCAATTATCAAACCAGATAAAGATGAGAAACAGTGTTCCTCATATAGGCCAATATCATTACTCAATATAGACTACAAGATGTTTATGGCTATATACGCAGATAGGATCAAACACTTTCTTCCTTTCTTAATTCACAAAGATCAAACAGGTTTTATTAAAGGAAGAAATACTTCAGATAATATTAAAAGAATACTAACATTAATAGATTATAGCAAACATAAAGTCCTAAATTTAAATGTAATCTCATTAAATATTAATAAAGCTTTTGATTCGGTTAACTGGAACTTTCTTTCACTAGTTTTAAAATAATATAACTTTCCTTCTAATTTTAATAATCTTATCCAAATACTACATGAAAAATCTACTGTATATGTTAAACTGGGATCATATAGATCAGGCCTTATAAAAATCAAAAAGGGAACTAAACAAGCTTGCCCTTTATCACCATTGTTATTTGCATTACTCATAGAACCCTTTGCAAATCAAATCAGATCAAACAATAACATAAAGGGCATTTGTATTAATAAAATGTTAAACCTTAAAATCCAACTCTTTGCTGATGACATACTATTAACTCTCTCAGATGCAAATGAGTCTTTGAATGCTCTATTTAACTCCATGAATAAATTTCAAAATATTTCAGGCTTAAAATTTAATGAAAACAAAACTAAAATTATGCCCTGTAATTGTAAAAAAATAATAATATAAACAAAAGATTTTCCAAATATATAGTAACAGAAAGTAAATTATTATATCTGGGAATAAATCTGCTCAATGAATTAACAGATTCTCTAATATTTAACTATAATAAAATACTAGACAAAATAGAACAAACGATTGGTTACTGGAATAAATATATCTTTTCAACAGCAGACAGATTATATCTTATTAAAATAATCATATTTCCCAAAATACTATACTTAATACAAAATTTTTCATTGCCACCTCCCAAATATATTATTCAAAGATACAATAAACTAATTTTAAATTTTCTATGGTTTCCAAATAAACCCCGTATAGCCTTAAATAAACATTTGCCAGATTGGGAGGATGGTGGAATTAATTTACTGGATATTGATTTATATATTACCTCATCTGTTATTAAAAACATAACACTATGGTTAAATAATTCATACACACCTATATGGAAACAAGCCCATGAGCAGATTTACATAGAAATCAATTATAATCACATACAAGACAACTTAACAGTAATACCATCACCTCTTATATGGATGTTAAAAGATTATTTTTTAGGAAAAAGGAATAATATTAATAAATTGCCATCAAACCATGTAAGCTCTACACTTTCAGTGTTCAAAACATATATAAACAAAATACCAAATATTAATTCTTTGATTTTTCTTATTTTCCCTATAGCTTTTACACCAAATATTCTATGTACATTCCAAATATCTAAAATAAATATATTTAAAGAAGAAACATTACTCTTTTGGCATAAACTTATAGAGAAAGGGAAAATTCTAACAAAGGAACAGATAATTTATAATTATAATATAAATAAAGACAATTGGCTGTTTTTACAAAATCTAAGGCATTTTCTTATAAATAAAATAGAACAAATGCAACCTTCAGTTAGACATGAAGCTTCAAAACTCATTGAATACCTTATTCTTATCACAAAACAGCCTTATCAGAGTACAGGTTATTTGTCTAATATCTATAAAATTGTTAAAAAAAAAACTATCATGAAAAATCATACTGGGATTATTATACTTTAATAAACAACCATCCTCCAGTTGAAGAAGAAAAAGTAATATTCTAAAATCTTCCAAATTTTCTACATTATCAAAATACTGGCAATTATTCACTTGGAGATATCTACACAGAAGTTTCTATACACCACATAGGTTAGCCAAAATGTATTCTATTGAAGATCAATGTTGGAGATGCCATACCAAGATAAAAGCAGATTGGCAGCATGTTTTTTAATGAATGTATATGTCTGAATATGTACTGGAAATCCATTAACTATTTTTTCAGACTGTTTATAATGATAATTTTCAATTAACAAAGTCTTTAATTTTATTCAACTCTCCTATTCCAAACTGTGTACCAAAAAAGACACTAAAATCTTATGGTCACTATTGGCAATTTCACGTAAAATCATAACTATACACTGGAAGAATGAGGCTTCCACGTTCAAGGAATTTGAGACTTTAACAACAACAGTTGCTCACATGGAAATATTAACAGTGAAGAACAGAACTAAAAGATCTACTTCTTACTATTACTCTTGGATGAAAGTACTGGAAATACTTGAAAAGATCGAAGAAGATATATCATCTTATGTTTCTAACTTTATATAATATAGAATTTCAATATTATTTGCATAGACACCAATGTAAATAGTTATATAATGGTTTGAAGTTAGTAATGTTTTAGAATTGTAAATATGTTATTTATCTTTATTTCATGTAATGTTTAAGACATCTTATTTGAAATAATAAAAAAATATTTAGTGGAATAATGAGCTTCTTTTCTTACTTTATTTTAACTTTTATTTATCATTTGCTGATGAAATAAATGAACTTTGAGCACCCTTCTTAGCCACAACATTGGCCATTACACAAACAAAAATGAAAGACCACAGAAATCATACAGTAGTAATAACATAAATGACAGCAAGCATTTCACAGACAAAAACAAAATGATAGCATGATGCAGACAATAAATCTGGCAACAACAGTAACAACCAATGGCAGCATCGTAGATTAATATGAGAAATTGTCAAATATACATACTCATCTCATGCGTCGATTTAATAAGAACACACTCGCAGTTGTAGTATAGCCAGTTACGTCAGCATTTCCAAAACAAAAAGGCTGAAATATTTTAAACATATATCTATATCTATATATATATATATATATATATATATATATATATATATATATATATATATATATATATATATATATATATATATATATATATATATATATGTGTGTGTGTGTGTGTGTGTGTGTGTACATACAATCTCCAAAAACACTACAAGGTTATGTAAATTCCTAATACAAAGTAAAGATTTGCACCTTATGTTTTTGACTTTAATATCATCTACTTTCACTCATACACAGTTTATATTTTTCTTCAAAACACCAACTGTCCCATGTCTGCATCCTTTATACTACTTTCATGTGTGCACACTTTGTTTTTCTTCCCAAACACCAGCTATCTTGTGTACACATCCTTTGTATTTATTTACAGTGTTGACAATACTTTTTACTTTAATAACATATACTATCACATGTGATGCCACCCCCAGCACCATCTTATTTATTAGCACCTTGTGTGCATTGAAAGTGAATGTATGTTATAGCATTTAATATGTGTCCCCATCACCATTTTGTTTGTCAGCACCTTGTGTATTGTTCCATATGTAACCCCCATCACCATCCTGTCTGTCAGCACCTTGTGTATTGTTCCATATGTAACCCCCATCACCATCTTGTCTGTCACCACCTTGTGTATTGTTCCATGTGTAACCCCCATTACCATCTTGTCTATCAGCAACTTGTGTATTGTGGAAATGAACAACATAGAGTTGGAGGCCCATATATACCACTCCATACCCCAAACACCATCTTGTGTATGACTAATATTTGTACTGTGGAAAGGAACACTATACTGTGATACTTAGCACCATTTTAACATTCGGTGCTTTGGGCATACTGGAAATTGACAGAATGATGTGGTGTTTTTTTTATGTACCCTCCCAGGCCCATCTTACCTATCAGTACCCTTTGCAGCCTGTAAATGAACAGTATGCCCTAGGGCACTGTATGTGCCTCCCAGCACCTTATCCGTCAGAACTTTGTGTATTGTGAAAATTAACCTTACCCTGCAGTGCTTCATACGTACTCCCTATAGCAATGCTGCCTCACAGTATGAGGTTTTCCAGTTTAGTCCCCAGCTTTCTGTGTGAAGGTTACGTCTTCCCTCTGTTCTTTTGTCCCACACCATACCTTAGTCCCTCCCTCTTACAAACAAACAAACACACAGACACCTCCCTCCCTACTACAAACACACACACCTCCCTTCCTCTTACAAACACATACACACACTCCCTTCCTGTTACAAACACATGCACACATGTCTTAAACACTAAAACACACACGCACAAACCTACCTCTCACTTCTACATTCATTTGGCTCATCCGCAGTCCAAACGTCCTCTGGAATTCAAATTCTCGGTAGGCGCACGAAAGACAAAGACATAAATCAATGGTCACACAGACACAGAAAACGAAAGCAAGTTGCAAACACCTGTTGTGTCTGTGCGACTGGAAGGGATGCAAAGTTTTTTTTTTTTTTTTTTTTTAATTAAAATAAAATTAATTTCTCAGTCAGACAGTTCCAGGGAGGTGCAAGTGCACCCCCTTGCACCTGCCTGCGGGCATCCTTGTAGATGATGTACCCAGGTCATCAAACAGCATTGAAATATCAGTGATTGTATCTACAATACTACAAAGTAGGTACTCCAAGGGTAGATGATGCACCCAGGTCATCTAACAACATTTAAATATCAGTGATTGTATCTACAATACTGCAAAGTAGGTACTCCAAGGGTAGATGATGCACCCAGGTCATCCAACAGCATTTAAATTATCAGTGATTGTATCTACAATACTACAAAGCAAGCACTCAAAGGGTAGATGATGCACACAGGTCATCTAACAGCATTTAAATATCAGTGATTGTATCTACAATACTACAAAGTAGGTACTCCAAGGGTAGATGATGTACCCAGATCATCTAACAACATTTAAATATCAGTGATTGTATCTACAATACTACAAAGTAGGTACTCCAGGGGAACATGATGTACCCAGGTCATCTAACAACATTTAAATATCAGTGATTGTATCTACAATACAACAAAGTAGGTACTCCAAGGGTAGATGATGTACCGAGGTCATCTAACAGTATTGAAATATCAGTGATTGTATCTACAATACTACAAAGTAGGTACTCCAAGGGTAGATGATGTACCCAGGTCATCTAACAGCATTGAAATATCAGTGATTGTATCTACAATGCTACAAAGTAGGTACTCCAAGGACATATGATGTACCCAGGTCATCTAACAGCATTTAAATATCAGTGATTGTATCTACAATACTACAAAGTAGGCACTCCAAGGGTAGATGATGCACCTAGGTCATCTAACAGCATTTAAATATCAGGGATTATATCTACAATACTACAAAGTAGGCACTCCAAGGCTAGATGATGTACCCAGGTCATCTAACAACATTTAAATATCAGTAATTGTATCTACAATACTGCAAAGTAGGTACTCCAAGGGTAGATGATGCACCCAGGTCATCTAACAACATTTAAATATCAGTGATTGTATCTACAATACTACAAAGTAGGTGCTCCAAGGGTAGATGATGCACCCAGGTCATCTATCAGCATTTAAATATCAGTGATTATATCTGCAATACTACAAAGCAGCACTCCAAGGGTACATGATGCACCCAGGTCATCTAACAACATTTAAAAGTCAGCGATTGTATCTACAATACTGCAAAGTAGGCACTCCAATGGTAGATGATGCACCCAGGTCATCTTACAACATTTAAATTTCAGTGATTGTATCTATAATACTGCAAAGCAGACACTCCAAAGGTAGATAATAAACCCAGATCATCTAACAACACTTAAATAACAGTGATTGTATCTACAATTACTGCAAAGTAGGTACTCCAAGGGTAGATGATGTACCCAGGTCATCTAAAAGCATTTAAATATCAGTGATTGTATCTACAATATTGAAAGCAACCACTCCGAGGGTAGATGATGCACCCAGGTCATCTAATAGCATTTAAATATCAGTGACTGTATCTAAAATACTACAAACTAGGTACTCCAAGGGTAGATGATGTCCCCAGGTCATCTAACAACATTTAAATATCAGTGATTGTATCTACAATTCTCCAAAGTAGGTACTCCAAGGGGACATGATGTACACAGGTCATCTAATAACATGTAAATATCAGTGATTGTATCTACAATACTACAAAGTAGGTACTCCAAGGGTACATGATGTACTGAGGTCATATAACAGCATTGAAATATCAGTGATTGTATCTACAATACTACAAAGTAGGTATTGTACTCCAAGGGTAGATGATGCACCCAGGTCATCTAACAACATTTAAATATCAGTGATTGTATCTACAATACTGCAAAGTAGGTACTCCAAGGGTAGATGATGCACCCAGGTCATCTAACAGCATTTAAATATCAGTGATTGTATCTACAATACTACAAAGTAGGCACTCCAAGGGTAGATGATGCACCCAGGTCATCTAACAACATTTAAATATCAGTGATTGTATCTACAATACTACAAAGTAGGTACTCCAAGGGTAGATGATGTACCCAGGTCATCTAACAACATTTAAATATCAGTGATTGTATCTACAATACTACAAAGTAGGTACTCCAAGGGTACATGATGTACTCAGGTCATCTAACAACATTTAAATATCAGTGATAGTATCAACAATACAACAAAGTAGGTACTCCAAGGGAAGATGATGTACCAAGGTCATCTAACAGTATTAAAATATCACTGTGATTGTATCTACACTACTACAAAGAAGTTACTGTAGTCCACGGGTAGATTATGTATCCTGGTCCTCTAACAACATTGAAATATAATTTATTCCCCAAAGGGAAATTTCCCCAAGGAATTAAAAAAACCCAAAATTTTTAAAATTTTTTTTAAAGGGAAAAAACCCTTTAAAAAAAAAATTTAAAAAAAAATTTTTAAAAAAAAGGGAAATTTCCGGGGGAAATTAAAAAAACCCAAAATTTTTAAAAATTTTTTTTTTCCCCCAAAAAAAAAGGGGGGTTTTAACCAAAAAAAAATTTGTTACCCTTTTTTTAAAAAAAAATTTTTTTTTGGGGGGGTTTAAAACAAAAAAAATTTTTTTTTTAAAAAAAAACCCCCCGGGAAAAGGGGGGCCCGGTTAAAAAAACCATTTAAAAAAAAAATTTTTTTTAAAATAAAAAAGGGGGAAAGGGGGTTCCAAAACATTTAAAAAAAATTTTTTCCCTACAAAAAAAAATTTCCGGGGGTTTAGGCCCCCAAAATTTAAAAATTTTTTTTAAAAAAAAAACCAACAAAAAAAAAAAGGGGGGGGGAAAAGGCCCCCTTTTAAAAATTTTTGGTTTTAAAAAAAAAAGGGCCCCGGGGTTTTTCCCCGGCCCAAAAAAAAAAAAAATTTTTTTTAAAAAAAAAAGGGAAAAAAGGGGGGGCCCCGGAAAAAAAAAAAAAATTTTTTTTTAAAAAAAAAAGGGCCCCAAAAAGGGGGCCCCCCCTTAACAAAAAAAATTTTTTTAAAAAAAAAAAACCCCAAGGGAAATGATGCCCCCGGAAAAAAAAAAAATTTGGGTTTTTTCCAAAAAAAGGGACCCCAAAAGGGGGGGGGGCCCCCCCTTTAAAAAACGGGTTTTAAATTTTTTTTAAAAACTAAAAAGGGGGAAAAGGGGCCCCCCAAAAAAATTAAAAAATTTTTTTAAAAAAAAAATTTACTCCGGGGGGGAAAAAGGGGGCCCCATTTAAAAAATTTTTTTTTAATTTTTTAAAAAAAAGGGAAAATTAAAAAATTTTTCCCATTTAAAAAAAAAAAAGAAATTTTAAAAATTTAAAAGGGCCCGGGGGTTTTGGGGGGGAAAAAAAAAAAAATTTTTTTTTAAAAAAAAAAAGGGGGGGAAAACCCCCCTTTTTTTAAAAAAAATTTTGGGTTTATTTAAAAAAAAAACCCCCGGGGGGGGCCCCGGAAAAAAAAAAAATTTTTTTTTTAAAAAAAAAAGGGCCCCGGGGGGGCCCGGAAAAAAAAAAAAAAATTTTTTTAAAAAAAAAAGGGCCCGGGGGGGGCCCCGGGAAAAAAAAAAAATTTTGGTTTTTTAAAAAAAACCCCCGGGGAAAACCCCCTTTTAAAATTTAAAAAGGTTTTTTAAAAAAAAACCCCCCCAAAAGGGGAGGGCCCCCCCCAAAACAAAAAAATTTATTTTTAAAAAAAAGGACCCTTTTTTAAAAAATTTCCCCAAAAAAAAATTTTTTTTTTTTTTAAAAAAAAAGGTAAAAGGGGGGGAAAAAAATTCCAAAAAAAAAAATTATTGTTTAAAAAAAAGGCACAAAAAAAAAACCCCCCCAAAACAAAAAAAATTTTTTCCAAAAAAAAAAAGGGGGCCCCGGGGGAGGGCCCCCCCCAAAACAAAAAAATTTTTTCCAATTTTTAAAAAGGGGGGTTAAACCCAAAAAAAAAAAATTAGGGGTTTAAAAAAAAAGGTAGGGGGGTTAAACCCAAAACAAAAAAAAAAATTATTGTTTTTTTAAAAAAAAACCCCCCCCGGGGTTAAAACCCCATTAAAAAAATTTTTTTAAAAAATTTTTACAAAACCCAAAAAAAAATTTTTCCCCCATTAAAAAAAAAAATTTTTTGGGTTTTTTAAAAAAAAAAAAACCCCGGGGAAAACCCCCTTTTTTAAAAAAAAAATTTTGGGTTTTTTAAAAAAAAAAAAAAGGGGGGGCCCCCAAAAAAAATTTTTTTGGTTTCAAAAAAAAAAAAAAAGGGGGGTTTTTTTAAAAAAATTTTTTTGGTTTTAAAAAAAAAAAATTTTAAACCGGGTAAAGGCCCCCTTTTTAAAAAAAAATTTTTTTTAAAAAAAAGGGGGGGGGTTTTCCCAAAAATTAAAAAAAATTTTCCCAAATTTAAAAAAAAGGGGGGGGGGAAAAAAGGGGAAACCCAAAAAAAAAAATTTTTTTCCCTTTTTAAAAAAAAAGGGTGGGTTAAAAATTTTCCCATTTAAAAAATTTTTAAAAAAATTTTAAATTTTTAAAGGGAAAAAGGGGTTTTCCCCCTTTAAAAAAAGGGTTTTAAATTTTTTAAAAAAAAAAAGGGGGGGGTTTTTCCCCCCAAAAAAATTTTTTTTTTTAACCCCCCCCAAAAAGGGGGGGAAAAAAAAATCAAAATTTTAAAAATTTTTTTTTAAAAAAAAAAGGGTTCCCGGGGAAAAAAGCAAAATTAAAAAAAAAAATTTTTAAAAACCCCCCCAAAAAAAAGGAACCCCCCTTTGGGAAAAAAAAGGTTTTTAAAAATTTAAAAATTTTTAAAAAATTAAAACCCCCCCCAAAAAAAAAAAAGGTAAAAAAAATTTTTTAAAAAGTTTTTGGGGTTTTTTTAAAAAGGGAAATTGGGGAAAATTTTCCCCCAAAAAACCCAAAAATAAGGGAAAAAACCAAAAAAAAATTTTTTTTTAAAAAAAAAAAAAATTTTTAAAAAAGAAGGGGGAAAAAAAAAAATCTAAAAAAAAAATTTTTTTTTCCCCCGGGGCCCCTTTTTTTTGGGGAATTTTTAAAAATTTTTTTTTTTAAAAAAAAAAAAAAACCCCCCAAAAAAAAAAAAACCCCAAAACCCCAAAAAAACAAATCAAAAAATTTAAAAAAAAAAAAAAAAACCCCTAAAATTTAAAATTTTTTTAAAAATTTAAATTTTTTTTTTTAAAAAAAACCCGGGGTTTCCCAAAAAAAATTTTTTGGGTTTAAAAAAAAATTTTTGGGTTTAAACCCCAAAAAATTTTTCCCCCAAAAAAAAAAAAAAAATTTTTTAAAAAAAAAAAGGGTTGGTTTAAAAAGGAAAAACCCCGGGGGGGAAAAAAAAAAATTTTTTTTCCCCCTTTTTTTAAAAAAAAAAAAATTTATTTTTTTTTTCCCCAAAAATTTTTAAAAAAAGGGTTGGTTTAAAAAACCAAAAAAAAAAGGGGGGGAATTTAAAAAAAAATTAAAAAATCCCCCCAAAAACCAAAAAAAATTGTTTTCCCCCTAAAAAAACCCCGGGAAATTTTTTCCCCCTTTGGGTTTTTAAAAAGGGGGTTTGCCCCCAAAAAAAGAAAAAAAGGGAAATTTTTTAAAAATTTTTTTTTAAAGGGGGGGCCCTTTAAAAAAAAATTTTTGGGGCCCCAAAAAAAAAAAAAAAAACCCCTTTTAACAAAAAAACCGTTTTTCCCCAAAAAAGCAAAACCCAAAAATTTTTTCCCCCCAAAAAACGGGAAAAAAAGGGGGTTTGCCCCCAAAAAAAGAAAAAATTTTTGGGGCCCAAAAAAAAAATTTGGGGGGGCCCTTTAAAAAAATTTAAAAATTTTTGGGGCCCCAAAAAAAGGGGAAAAAAAAAAAACCCCTTTAAAAAAAAAAATTTTTTTTTTCCCCTTTTAAAAAAAAAACCCGGGTTTAAACAATTTTTAAAAAAAACCCCCAAAAAAAGGGGGCCCACCCAAAAAAAAAAAAATTTTTTAAAAAAATAAAAAACCCCCAAAAAAATTAACCCAAAAAAAAAAAAGGGGGAAAAAATTAAAAAATTTCCCAAAAAAGGCCCCCCTTTAAAAAAAATTTAAAAATTTTTAAAAACCAAAAAAAAAAAAGGCCCCCCTTTAAAAAAAATTTTTTAAAAAATTTTAAAAATTAAAAAAAAAAATCCAAAAAACCAAAAAAAAAAAACCCCCCCAAAAATTTAAAAATTTTTTTTTTTAAAAAAAAAAAAGGGGAATTTCCCCCCAAAAAAAAAGGTTTAAAATTAAAAAAAAAAAAAAAACCCCGGGGAAATTGCCCCAAAAAAAATTTTTTTTTTTAAAAAAAACCCCCAAAAAAAAAGGGGGGGAAAAAAAAAAATTTTTTTGGTGTTTAAACCAAAAAAGGGGGCCCCCGGGGGAGGGGGCCCCCCCCCAAAAAAAAAATTTGGGTTTTTTAAAAAAAAAACCCAAGGGGATGAAAAATTCAAAACAAAAAAAATTTTTTCCAAATCCCAAAAGGGGGGGACCCCCCCCTTTTAAACAAAAAAAAATTTTTTTAAAAAAAAAAGGGGCCCGGGGGGGGCCCCGGTTTTAAAAAAAAAAAAATTTTTTTTTAAAAAAAAAGGGGCCCCGGGGGGGGCCCCCCAAAAAAAAAAAAAATTTTGGGGTTTTTTAAAAAAAAGGGGGGGGGGGCCCCGGAAAAAAAAAAAAATTTTTTTTTATCTAAAAAAAAAAAAAAAGGGGTTTCCCCCCCCCAAAAAAAAAAATTTTTTTGGTGTTTTTAAAATTTTAAAAAACCCCAAAAAAAAAACCCCCTTTAAAATTTTTTTGGTTTTAAAAAAAAAAAAAAAGGGGGGCCCCCCCCAAAAAAAATTTTTTTGGAAAAAAACCAAAAAAATTAAAAAGGGGGAACCCAAAACAAAAAAAAAAATTTTTTTTAAAAAAAAAAAAAAAAAAGGGGGGGAGGGCCCCCCCCCAAAAATTTTAAAAAAGGGTTTTAAAAAAAAAAAAAAGGGGGGCCCATTAAAAATTTAAAAAAATTTTTTTTTAAAAAACCGGGGGGGAAAAAAGGGGCCCCCCTTTAAAAAAAATTTTAAATTTTTTTTTAAAAATTAAAAAGGGGGAAAAGGGGGCCCCCCCAAAAAAATTTTTTTTAAAAAAAATTTTTTTTAAAAAAAAAGGGGGCCCCCCTTTAAAAAAAGGGTTTTTTTTTAAATTGAAAAAACTAAAAAAGGGGAAAAGGGGGCCCCAAAAAAATTAAAAAATTTTAAATTTAAAAAAAAAAAAAGGGGGAAAAGGGGGGAAGGAAAAAATTTAAAAAACAAAAAAAATTTTTTTTTTAAAAAACCCCGGGGGGAAAAAATTTTAAAATTTAAAAAAAAAAGGTTTAAATTAAAAAAAAAAAAAAAAATTTTTTCCCCCAAAAAAAAAATTCAAAAATTTTTAAATTTTAAATTTTTAAAAAAAGCACCCACCCAAAAAAAAAAAAATTTTTTAAAAAAATAAAAAACCCCCAAAAAAAGAAAAAAAAATTTAAAAAAAAAATTTTTTTTAAAAAATTTAAATTTTTTTGGGTTAAACCCCAAAAAATTTCCCAAAAAAATTTAAAATTTTTTTTAAAAACCCCAAAAACCTTTTGGGTTTAAACCCCAAAAAATTTTCCCCAAAAAATTTTTGGGGTTTAAATTTTTAAAGGGGGAAAAAAATTAAAAAAACCCCGGGGTTTTCCCCCCTTTTTTAAAAAGGTTTAAAATTAAAAAAAAAAAAAAAAAGGGGCCCCCCTTTAAAAAAAATCAAAAATTTTTAAATAAAGGGTAAAAAAAAGACCCACCCAAAAAAAAAAAATTTTTTAAAAAAATTTTAAAAACCCCAAAAAAAGAAAAATTTTTAAAAAAAAATTTTTAAAAAAATAAAAAACCCAAAAAAAAAAAAATTTTCAAAAAATTTAAAAAAAAAAATTTAAAAATTTTTAAAAAAATTAAAAAAAAAAAAAAAAAACCAAAAAATTTTTTTTTTAAAATTTAAAACCCCAAAAAAAGTAACCAAAAAAAAAAAATTTTTTAAAAAAATAAAAATTTTCAAAAAAAAAAACCCCCCCAAAAAAAAAAAAATTTTTTAAAAAAATAAAAAAAAAAAGGGGGCCCCCCCAAAAAATTTTTAAAAATTTTTAAACCAAAAAAAAAGGGTTTTAAAAAAAAACCCCCCAAAAAAAAAATTCAAAAATTTTTAAATAAAAAAAAAAAAGGACCCGGGGAATTAAAAAAACCCAAAATTTTTAAAAAGGGGAAAAACTGGGGGGAAAAAAAAATTTCCCCAAAAAATTCCGGGTTTTAAATTTTTTAAAAAAAAAGGGTGGGTTAAAGGGGGAAATTTTTTTTTTAAAAAAAAAAATTTTAAAAGTATTCCCCAAAAAATTCCCCCCTTTAAAAAAAAAAAAAGTTTTTAAAAACCAAAAACCCCAAAAAAAAAAAAAAAAAAAAAATTTTTTTTTTAAAATTTTTTCCTAAAAAAAACCCCCCAAAAAAAAATTAATTTTAAACAAAAAAAAAACCCCCAAAAAAAGAACCCACCCAAAAAATTTTAAAAATTTTTAAACCAAAAAAAAAGGGTAAAAAAAAACCCCCTTTTAAAAATTTTTAAAATTCAAAAATTTTTAAAAAAAAAGGAAAAATTTAAAAAAAAAAATTTAAAAATTTTTAACCAAAAAAAAAGGGAAAAAAAAAAGAAAAAATTTTTAAAAATTTTTAACCAAAAAAAAAGGGTTTAAAAAAAAACCCCCCAAAAAAAAAAAAATTTTTTTTAAATTTAAAATTTTTTTCTCCAAAAAAAATTGGGGGTTTTAAAACCCCCAAAAAAATTTTTTTAAAAAAAAATTTTAAAATCCAAAAAAGGCCCCGGGTTTTAAAAACCCCCAAAAAGGAAATTTTTAAAAATTTTTTTTTAAAAAAAAAAAAAAACCCCGGGGGGGAAAAAAAATTTTTTTTTTAAAAAAAAAAATTTAAAAGTTTCCCAAAAAAACCCCCCCCTTTAAAAAAAAAAAAAATTTTTTAAAAACCAAAAACCTTAAAAAAAAAGGGGGTTTTAAAAATTTTTAAAAATTTTTTTTTAAAAAAAAAAACCCAAAAAAAAGGGGTTTTCCCCCCTTTTTTAAAAAGGTTTAAAATTAAAAAAAAAATTTTTAAAAGGGTGGGTTAAAAAATTTCCCCATTTAAAAAAAAAAAACCCAAACCCCCAAAAAAAAACCCCCCAAAAAAAAAAAAAATTTTTTTTAAAAAAATAAAAAACCCCAAAAAAAAGCACCCACCCAAAAAAAAAAAAATTTTTTAAAAAAAAATTTTTTTAAAAAAAAAGGTTCAAAAAAAAAACCCCCCGGGAAAAAAAAAAAGGGTTTTGGGAAAAAAAAACCCCCCGGCCCAAAAAAATTTTTCCCCCCCGGGCCCAAATTTAAAAAGGTTGGTTTCCAAAAAAAAAAAAAGGGAAGGGTTTTCCCCCTTTTTAAAAAAAAAAATTTGTTTTCCCCCCAAAAAAATTTAAAAAAAGGGTTGGTTTCAAAAATTAAAAAAAAAAAGGGGGGGGTTTTTAAAAATTTAAAATTTTTTTTAAAAAAAAAACCCCTAAAAATTTAAAATTTTTTTTAAAAAATTTTTTTCCCCGGGTTTTTTTCCCCCAAAAAAAAAAGGGGGGGGGTTTTTCAAAAAAAAAAAAACCCCCTTTTTTTAAAACCCAAAAAAAAAAAAGGGGGTTTTCCAAAAAAAATTTAAATTTTTTTTTTAAAAAAGGGGTTAAAAAGGAAAAAAACCCGGTTTTTAAAAATTTAAAACCCCCCCTTTTTTAAAAAAGGGAAAGGGGGGTTTTTTGGGGTTTAAACAAAAAAAAAAAGGGTAAAAATTTAAAAAACCCCCCAAAAAAAAAAAATTTTTTTTAAAATTTAAAAAGTTTTTAAAAAAATTTTAAAAAAAAAATTTTTCAAAAATTTTTAAATAAAAATTTTTAAAAATTATTTTTTTTAAAAAAAAAATTTTTTAAAAAATTTTAAAAAAATTTTAAAAAAAAAAAAGGGGGAAAAGGGGGGCCCGGTTTTTAAAAACCAAAAATTTAAAATTTTTTTTTAAAAAAAATTTGGGGGGCCCCCCCCCCCCCTTTTAAAAATTTTTTTTTTCCCTAAAACAAAAAAAAAGGGGGGAAACCCCCCCAAAAAAAAAAAATTTTTTTTAAAAAAAAAAACCCCCAAAAAAAAGGCCCCCAAAATTTAAAAATTTTTTTTTTCCCTACAAAAAAAAAGGGGGAAAAAGGTTTGGTTTAAAACAAAAATTTACCCAAATTTAAAAAAAAAAGGGGTTGGGGGAAGGGGTTTTTTAAATTTTTTTTAAAAACCAAAAGGGCCCAAAAAACCCAAAAAATTTAAAAAAAAAATTTTTTTTAAAAAAAAAAGGAAAACCCCGGAAAAAATTTAAATTTTTTTTTAAAAAAAAAAGGGGGGGGGGGGCCCCCCCAAAACAAAAAAAATTTTTTCCAAATAAAAAATTTCCCGGGGAAAACCCCTTCAAAAAAAAATTTTTTTAAAAAATTTTTACAAAAGAAAAAAAGGGGGGCCCCCCCCAAAAAAAATTTTTTTGGTTTTAAAAAAAAAAAATTTTTTAAAAGGGGGGCCCCCCCAAAAAAAATTTTTTTAAAAAATTTTTACAAAAAAAACCAAATTTTCCAAAACAAAAAAAAAAATTTTTAAAAAACCCCCCCAAAAGGAGGGCCCCAAAAAATTTAAAAAAAAATTTACCCAAATTTTAAAACCCCAAAAGGGGGAAAAGGGGAAAAAAATTTAAAAAAAAATTTTTTTAAAAAAAAACCCCCCGGGAAAAGGGGGGAAGGTTTGGTTTAAAACAAAAATTTACCCAAATTTAAAAAAAAAAGGGGTTTTGGGGGGTTTTCCCCCCGGGAAAAAAAAATTTTTTACCCTTTTAAAAAACCCCAAAAAGGGGAAAAAAAGGGGTTCCCCAAACCATTTAAAAAAAAATTTTTTTAAAAAAAAAAAAAAGGGGGAGAAAGGGGGTTCCCCAAACCATTTAAAAAAAAATTTTTTTTAAAATAAAAAGGGGGGGGAAAAAAACCCCCCCAAAAAAAAATTTAAAATTTTTTTTAAAAAAAAAAAAAAGGGGGGGGTAAAGGGGAAAAAAAATTTTTTTGGTTTTAAAAAAAAAACCCTTGGGAGGGCCCCCCCCAAAACAAAAAAAAATTTTTCCAAATACAAAGTGGCCCGGGGGGGGCCCCGGAAAAAAAAAAAAAATTTTTTTTAAAAAAAAAGGGGCCCGGGGGGGGCCCCGGAAAAATTAAAAAAAAAAAATTATTGTTTTTAAAAAATTTTAAAAAAACCCCCGGGGAAAACCCCCAAACAAAAAAAAAAATTATTGTTTAAAAAAAAAAACCCCCGGGGAAACCCCCCAAAAAAAAAAAAAATTTTTTTAAATTTAAAAACCCAAAAAGGGGGTTAAGGGGAATTAAAAAAAACCCAAAATTTTTAAAAATTTTTTTAAAAAAAAAAGGCCCCCCCCAAAAAAAAAATTCAAAAATTTTAAAATTTAAAAAAAAAATAAAAAAAAAAAAAAAAAAATTTTTTTACAAAAAAAAAACCCCCAAAAAAAAGGGCCAAAAATTTTTCCCGGGTTTTAAACAAAAAAAAAAAAGGGTTTTGGGAAAAAAAAGGGCCCAAAAAAAAACCCCCGGGAAAAAATTTTAAAAAAGGGGGAAAAAAAAAACCCCCCCCAAAAAAAAAACCCGGGTTTTAAACCTTTTTTAAAAAAGGGTTTTTTTTTAAAAAAAAAAACCCCCGGAAAAAAATTTAAAAATTTTTTTTTTTTAAAAAAAAAAAAAAAAAAAAAGGTTTTTAAAAAAAAAAAAAAAAACCCCCCCCCGGGGTTAAAAATTTAAAATTTTTTTAAAAACCCAAAAAAAAAAAAAACCCCCCGGGGAAAAAAATTTTTAAAATTTTTTTTAAAAAAAAAAAAGGAAATTTCCCCCCAAAAAACCAAAAATAAAAAAAAAAATTTAAAAATTTTTTTTTTTAAAAACCAAAAATTTAAAATTTGTTTTCCCCCTAAAAAAATTAAGGGTTTTTAAAAACCAAAAAATTTAAAATAAAAAAACCAAAAACCCAAGGGAAATTTCCCCCCAAAAAACCCAAAAATAAAAAAACAACAAAAACCCCGGGTTTTTTAAAACCCGGGCCAAACCAAAAAAAAGGGGGGGGGTTTTTTAAAAAATTTAAAAAAAAATTTTTTTTTAAAAAATTTAAAAAGGGGGTTTTTAAAAACCAAAAAATTTAAAATTTGTTTTCCCCCTAAAAAAAAAAAAGGGTTTTTAAAAAAAAACCCAAAAAAAAAAACAAAAAAAAAGGGTTCCAAAAAAAAACCCCCTTTCCCCTTTTTTTTTATTTAAAAAAAAAAAAATTTTTTTAAAAAAAAAATTTAAAAAAAATTTAAAATAAAGGTTTAAAAAAAAAATTCCCTTTTTAAAAAGGGGGCCCCCCCCTTGGTTTTAAAGCAAAAAAAAAAAATTTTTTTTTTTAAAAATTTTTTAAAAAAAAAACAAAACCCCTTTTAAACCCCCCGGTTTTAAATTTTTTTTAAAACAAAAAAAAAAGGGGCCGGGGGGTTTTAAAAAAAAAAAAAAAAAAGGGGGGGTTTTTTTTTTAAAATTTTTTAAACCAAAAAAAAAAACCCCCCCCAACAAAAAAATTTTAAAAAACAAAAAAAAGGGCCCCCGGGGGGGGGAAAAAAAAATTTTTTTTTTTTTAAAACCAAAAAAAAAAAAAGGGGGAAAAAAAAAACGGGGCCCTTTTTTTAAAAAAGGCCCCCCCCAAAAAAAAAATTCAAAAATTTTTAAATAAAAAAAAAAAACCCCCCAAAAAAAGGGGGAAAAAAAAGGTTTTTAAAAAAAAAAGGGTTTTTTAAGGGAAAAAAAGGGGCCCCAAAAAAAAAACCCCCCGGGAAAAAATTTTTAAAAAGGGGGAAAAAAAAACCCCCAAAAATTTTTCCCGGGTTTTAAACCAAAAAAAAAGGGTAAAAAAAAAAAAAAATTTAAAAATTTTTAAACCAAAAAAAAAGAGTAAAAAAAAAAAAAAAATTTTTAAAAATTTTTAAACCAAAAAAAATATTTTTTTTCCCCCCCCCCCCAAAAAAATTTTTCCCGGGTTTTAAACAATTTTTTAAAAAAGGGGAAAAACCCCAAAAAAACCCCCCCAAAAAAATAAAAAAACAACAAAAAAAAGGGTTTTTAAAAACCAAAAATTTAAAAAAAATTTTTTTTTAAAAAAACCCCGGGTTTTTTTCCCCCCCCAAAACCAAAAAAAAGGGGGGGGGCCCCAAAAAAATTTTTGGGGTTTTTTTAAAAAAAAAAATTTTTAAAAAAAAAATTTTTTTTAAAAATTTTTAAAAAGGGGATTTTAAAAAACCAAAAAATTTTAAAAAGGGGTTTTCCCCAAAAAAACCTAAAAAAAAAACAAATCAAAAATTTTTTCCCCCGGGTTTTTTCCCCCCCCAAAAAAAAAAAGGGGGGGAATTTTTTTAAAATTGGTTTTTAAAAAACCCCCCGGCCCAAAAAAAAAACCCCCCGGGGAAAAATTTTAAAAAATTTTTTTTTAAAAAAAAAAAAAGGGTTCTTTTTAAAATTTAAAATTTAAAATTTTTCCCAAAAAAGGCCCCCCCAAAAAAAAATTCAAAAAATTTTTAAATAAAAAACCCCAAAAAAAAAAACCCCCCCGGGGGAAAAAAAAGGTTTTTAAAAAAAAAATTTTTTAAAAAAAAAAAATTCCTAAAAAAATTTTTTTGGAAAAAATTTTTAAAAAATTTTTTTTAAAAAAAAAAAGGGGGAAAAAAAATTTTTTGGGTAAAAAAAATTTAAAAAGTTTTTCCCAAGGGAAAGGGTTCCCCAAACCATTTAAAAAAAAAATTTTTTTTAAAAAAAAAAAAAGGGGGGGGGTAAAGGTTCCCCCAAACCATTTAAAAATTTTTTTTTGGGGTTTTAAAAAAAAATTGGGGGGAAAGGTCCCCACCAAAAATTTATCTACAATACACCAACTGGGCCGGTAGATGGATTGCACCCAGGTCATCTAACAAACATTTCATAACAGTGATTGTATCTACAATACTGCAAAGCAGCACTCAAGGGTGATGATGCCCCAGTTTTTTGAAGGGTAGATGATCACCCAGGTCATCTAACAACATTTAAATATCAGTGATTGTGTCTACAACACTACAAAGTAGGTAGTCCAAGGGTAGATGATGCACCCAGGTCATCTAACAACATTTAAATATCAGTGATTGTATCTACAATACTACAAAGCAGGCACTTCAAGGGTAGATGATGCACCCAGGTCATCTAACAGCATTTAAATATCAGTGATTGTATCTACAATACTACAAAGTAGGTACTCCAAGGGTAGATGATGCACCCAGGTCATCTAACAACATTTAAATATCAGTGATTGTATCTACAATACTACAAAGTAGGTACTCCAAGGGTAGATGATGCACCCAGGTCATCTAACAGCATTTAAATATCAGTGATTGTATCTACAATACTACAAAGTAGGTACTCCAAGGGTAGATGATGCACCCAGGTCATCTAACAACATTTAAATATCAGTGATTGTATCTACAATATTACAAAGTAGGTACTCCAAGGGTAGATGATGCACCCAGGTCATCTAACAACATTTAAATATCAGTGATTGTATCTACAATACTACAAAGTAGGTACTCCAAGGGTAGATGATGCACCCAGGTCATCTAACAACATTTAAATATCAGTGATTGTATCTATAATACTGCAAAGCAGGCACTCCAAGAGCAGATGATGCACCCAGGTCATCTAACAGCATTAAAATATCAGTGATTGTATCTACATCACTACAAAGCAGGCACTTCAAGGATAGATGATGCACCCAGGTCATCTAGCAGCATTTAAATATCAGTGATTGTACCTACAAAACTATAAAAGAGGTACACCAAGGGTAGATGATGCACCCAGGTCATCTACCAACATTTAAATATCAGTGATTGTATCTACAATACTACAAAGTAGGTACTCCAAGGGTAGATGATGCACCCAGGTCATCTAACAGCATTTAAATATCAGTGATTGTATCTACAATACCACAAAGTAGGTACTCAAAGGCAGATGATGCACCCAGGTCATCTAACAACATTTACATTTTAGTGATTGTATCGACAATACTACAAAGCAGGTACTCCAAGGGTAGATGATGCACCCAGGTCATCTAACAACATTTAAATATCAGTGATTGTATCTACAATACTACAAAGCAGGCACTCCAAGGGTAGATGATGCACCCAGGTCATCTAACAGCATTTAAATATCAGTGATTGTATCTGCAATACTACAAAGCAGCACTCCAAGGGTAGATGATGCACCCAGGTCATCTAACAACATTTAAATATCAGTGATTGTATCTACAATACTACAAAGTAGGTACTCCAAGGGTAGATGATGCACCCAGGTCATCTAACAGCATTTAAATATCAGTGATTGTATCTACAATACTACAAAGTAGGTACTCCAAGGGTAGATGATGCACCCAGGTCATCTAACAGCATTAAAATATCAGTGATTGTATCTACAACACTACAAAGTAGGTACTCCAAGGGTAGATGATGTACCCAGGTCATCTAACAGCATTTAAATATCAGTGATTGTATCTACAATACTACAAAGTAGGCACTCAAAGGGTAGATGATGCACCCAGGTCATCTAACAGCATTTAAATATCAGTGATTGTATCTATAATACTACAAAGTAGGCACTCGAAGGGTAGATGATGCACCCAGGTCATCTAACAACATTTAAATATCAGTGATTGTATCTACAATACTACAAAGCAGGCACTCCAAGGGTAGATGATGCACCCAGGTCATCTAACAGCATTTAAATATCAGTGATTGTATCTACAATACCACAAAGTAGGTACTCAAAGGCAGATGATGCACCCAGGTCATCTAACAACATTTACATTTTAGTAATTGTATCGACAACTCAAGGGTACTCAAAGGCAGATGATGCACCCAGGTCATCTAACAACATTTACATTTTAGTAATTGTATCGACAATACTACAAAGCAGGTACTCCAAGGGTAGATGATGCACCCAGGTCATCTAACAGCATTTAAATATCAGTGATTGTATCTACAATACTACAAAGTAGGTACTCCAAGGGTAGATGATGTACCCAGGTCATCTAAAATTAAATATGTGTATCTAACAAAGTATACAGGTGATGATCACCATCACAACACATAATCATGATTGATCTACAATACAACAGGCACTCCAAGGTAAGATGACAGGTATCTACAACTTTAAAATCAGGTGTTTTCCCAAAAACAAAATATGAATAAACAAATAACCAGGTATACACCAAAATTAAACATATTACCAAAAACTAATAGTGATGACCACATACAATTAATATCAGTGATTGTACAACAAAGTAG